>NC_136266.1:120920600-121420600 GCF_964187855.1 Myxine glutinosa | reverse complement strand
ACCCAAAGAACACCATCCGTACTGTCAAGCATGGTGGTGGCAGCATCATGTTATGGGGATGTTTCTCATCAGCAGGGACTGGGGTACTTGTCAGGACAGAAGTGAAAATGGATGGAGCAAAATACAGAAAAAAAAAATTCAGAGCAAAATACAAAAAAAAAATCCTGGAGGAAAACCTGCTGCCCTCTGCAAGAAAGTTGAAATTGGGACGGTAGTTCACCTTTCAGCATGATATGACAACTACCTGAAGCATACAGCCAAAGCTTCACTTCAGTGGCTAAGGAGCAAAAAGATAAATGTTGTTGAGGGGTCCAGTCAGAGCCCTGACCTAAATCCAATGGAAAATCTGTGGCATGACTTGAAGATTGCTGTTCATCAACGCACCTCGTAGCATGGGTGCCTCACTAGTGTATATATATATATATATATATATATATATATATATATATATATATATATATATATATATATATATATATATATATACATATATATATATATATAGATATATATATAGATATATATATATATATAAATATATATATATATATATATTGTTACGGACGCGGTTAAAGATGTTATTTACCGAGCGGTTGGTATTACCGCGACCGAACAGTTATTCCCCGACTAATACCCGATTTGCCCCAAACTTTGGCCGGATCGCGCCACCGCTATTCAATCGGGAAAACTCTAAAGCGACCGAATGCAAAGAGGAAAACGAAGGCAAAGAAAGGTTTGGAAATACTACTAAATTTATTTACTATTCACACACATAAGCAAAAAGACAGCAGTCACGTTTATTTACAAGCACATGAGATGCAGGTGACACAGTGAAAATACTAGCTTATACAGACTTATTGTTACTACCCAGGGACAAGACAAAAGACAGACTATGAGCACACTTACACGGGGAATGATGATAGGGATGGCAGGTGGGTGGCTGGTGGATGGCTGGCGGGATAGGGAGGTCCAACTAGTTCTGCAGCTGATCGACTCGTGGGCAGCCGCCGCTCCTTCGCGGCCCTGCTCCAAACTGCCGTCCAGGCCTCACGCTGCTGAGGCTGCAGTTTCGGTGGCTCCAGCTGCAGCAAATGCAGTTTCAGTGGCTCGAGCTGCAGCAAGTGCAGTTTCGGTGGCTCGAGCTGCAGTGAGTGCAGTTTCGGTGGCTCGAGCTGCAGTTCAACCCTGGACTTCTTCTCGTCTCTCTGTCGTCAAAGCTCATCTCCCTTTTCTGCCTTGGGAACGCCCTGCCTGCGGGTTATATAGGCCCCACCCCTCAACCTTCGCGAACCTCCTCGATGTTTCTCTCCACACCCTCTCCAAGTCCAACCCCTTGGTCGTGGTTGGTTGAGTGGGGCTGACTCACTCCTCCCCTCTATGACGAGGTGGAGACACGCCTTTATTCTCCGACCCTGCCTCGTGGTCAATGGCGGCAATTGGAGGGGAGGTTCTTGGCAATGGCAATTGACGAAAAGGGGGAATGGAAGTTTTGGGAGTGGGAATGGAAGTTTTGGGAGTGGGAATGAAGTTTTGGGAGTGGGAATGAAGGGAATCTATCTCTTTCACTGGTGCAATGGAGTATTTCAATTAATGGGAGATACAGCCTTACCCTAAAACACATAATAAGATATAAGCTATCGAACAGGGGTATTCTATGATTAGCTGTGGTGTGGGTGCTCTATGGACTAATTATGGGACGCCCTTTGACCTTTACACAGCTCCGGAGGCAGGAGGCGCAGAATAACCAATATTATAATAAAGCACAATCAAAAAAATACAGTCCTCATATCTGCAACAATATATATATATATATATATATATATATATATATATATATGTATGTATATATATATATATATATATATATATATATATACTGTATATATATATATATATATATATATATATATATATATAGATATAGATAGATATATATATATATATATATATATATATATATATATATATATATATATATATATATATATATATATATATATATATATATATATATATATATATATATATATAGATATATATATATATACTGAAACGCAAAAGAAACTTACCACCTTTGAAACCTTTAGATATCAACAATAACACTGCGTGTAGTAAATGTGTGAACTTATTTGTGGACAATAGTGTCCTCACTGTCAGACAAAACGGTCACGGATGGTCACTTGAACCTTCAATGGTCACTTCATAGCACAGCTGTTGAACAGCCGTTTTGACTGTCAGTGATTAGCCAAGGGGTACGGGATAATTTTAATGAGCTGCACGTGATGTCTTGACATTGGCTTTAAAAAGGCCAGTGCAAAATGGGCATTTTGAACGAAAAATTTGACCATTTTGACCAACTTCAAAAAGACCGAAAACGCAAAAGAAACTTACCACCTTTGAAACCTTTAAATATCAACAATAACACTGCGTCTAGTAAATGTGTGAACTTATTTGTGGACAATAGTGTCCTTACTGTCAGACAAAACGGTCACGGATGGTCACTTGAACCTTCAATGGTCACTTCATAGCACAGCTGTTGAACAGCCGTTTTGACTGTCAGTGATTAGCCAAGGGGTACGGGACGATTTTAATGAGCTGCACGCGATGTCTTGATATTGGCTTTAAAAAGGCCAGTGCAAAATGGGCATTTCAATCAACATGCCACGATTGTCAAGAGATCAACGGCAGCGTGCCCTGGGCATGCTGCAAGGCGGACTGAGCTACCGTGAGGTGGCACGTCGCCTTGGCTGTTCACACCAGACGATATCGGCCCTGGTGGACAGAGACACCCTCCACAACTCTGCAGATGACAGACCTCGATCAGGGAGGCCAAGAGTCACCACTGCAAGACAGGACAGGCAGATGGTCCGAAGTCACCTGCGGGATCGATTCCGTCCAGCATCCCGCACTGCGGCAGAAACTCCGGGGCGTGCAAACCCACGGATCTCCAATGATACTGCACGAAGACAACTGCATGACTATGGCCTGACTGCCAGAATACCATACAGAGGCCCCGTGATGACGGCTGCCCATCGCCGCAACCGACAGAGATGGTGCCAGCAGCATCAGCGGTGGACCTTGGCGCAGTGGAACGAGGTCGCTTTCAGCGATGAGTCAAGGTTCTGTGTGGACAGTCCTGATGGGCGTGAGCGTGTCTGGAGAAGAACTGGCGAGCGATATGCCGATTGTTGCGTGCGTCAAGCCAACAGGTGTGGTGGCCCAAGTGTGATGGTGTGGGCCGCCATATCAGGCCGGTACAGGACGCCACTGGTGGTTGTGGATGGGAATCTTAACGCCCAGCGGTATGTGGATAACATCCTGCGACATCATCTGCTGGCATTCCTGCTAGACCACCCAGAACTGAGAACCTTTCAGCATGACAACGCTCGTCCCCATGCTGCTCGCTTTACCACTGCATTTCTCCAAGGCGAGAACATCAACACCATGCAGTGGCCTGCGCTCTCCCCTGACCTGAATCCCATAGAGCACCAGTGGGATGAGCTTGGGAGACACGTAGTTGGCAGGGCCAGGACACGGGCAGAGCTGCTTCAGACATTGAGGACTGAGTGGGACAGAATCTAGCAGCAATCCACCCTAAAACTGGTAGGCAGTATACGCCGATGATGCACTGCCTGTATCCAAAACAATGGTGGCCACACACGCTATTGAAAGGGGACTGACATTGCACCCTGTGCTGTTCTGTACTGTAGAACAAACTGATGAGATGGTGTATCTTGGTCAAAAACTTGACGTGTCATCAATAAAATGCCAATGTTTCAATTAGCAATTGTTGGTTTGTTTTATTTTGAACTGTTACAATTTTATTACATTTCAAACAAGTGGTAAGTTTCTTTTGCGTTTTCGGTCTTTTTGAAGTTGGTCAAAATGTTCAAAATGGTCAAATTTTTCGGTCAAAATGCCCATTTTGCACTGGCCTTTTTAAAGCCAATATCAAGACATCACGTGCAGCTCATTAAAATCATCCCATACCCCTTGGCTAATCACTGACAGTCAAAACGGCTGTTCAACAGCTGTGCTATGAAGTGACCATTGAAGGTTCAAGTGACCATCCGTGACCGTTTTCCGTTTTGTCTGACAGTGAGGACACTATTGTCCAAAAATAAGTTCACACATTTACTACACGCAGTGTTATTGTTGATATTTAAAGGTTTCAAAGGTGGTAAGTTTCTTTTGCGTTTTCGGTCTTTTTGAAGTTGGTCAAAATGGTCAAATGTTTCGGTCAAAATGCCCATTTTGCACTGGCCTTTTTAAAGCCAATATCAAGACATCACGTGCAGCTCATTAAAATCATCCCGTACCCCTTGGCTAATCACTGACAGTCAAAACGGCTGTTCAACAGCTGTGCTATGAAGTGACCATTGAAGGTTCAAGTGACCATCCGTGACCGTTTTGTCTGACAGTGAGGACACTATTGTCCGCAAATAAGTTCACACATTTACTACACGCAGTGTTATTGTTGATATTTAAAGGTTTCAAAGGTGGTAATTTCTTTTGCGTTTCAGTATATATATATATATATTCAGTATATATATATATATATATATATATACTAGCTTGGCTCGGCTCACTGCGCTCGCTTCACCAATAGTTGTTATCAAGGAACGGGCTTATTTTAGCTGAGGATAATGACTGTACCAGAGTTGCTGTGTTGTCATGATTTACACCAATCATAATACAAACAATTATTTTGCACAAATGTATTTGTTGTGTTTGTGATATTACTTAGACTGCTGAGACCCCTCAGACCTTTGACGACCCTTTAATTCCCCCAACACCCTTAAGACCACCAATACCCCTGAAGACCCAAAATACCCTTAAAGACCGAAAAGACCCTGAAGATCCCAAATACCCCTAAGACCCAAAACACCCCAAAGACCCAAAACATCCCGAAGACCCAAAATACTGAAAAGACCCCAAGACCCTTAAAGACGCACCTCATAGCATGGGTACCTCACCCAAAATACCCCAAATACACCAAATACCCTTAAAGACCCAAAATACCACAAAGATGCAAAAGACCCTTAAATACCCAAAAGACCATGAACACCCAAAATACCCTGAAGACCTAAAAAAAAAAAAAAAAATACCATTAAATATCCAGAAGACCCAAAATACCCCCAAATATACAAAGGACCCCAAAGACCCTTAAATATCCAGAAGACCCAAAATATCCCAAACACCACAAGACCCTTAAAGACCCAAATTACAACAAAACCCCAAAAGGCACTGAAGACCCAAAATTCCTCAAAGACCCATAAAGACACCGAAGACACAAAACACTGAAAAGACCCCAAGACCCTTAAATACCCAAAAGACCACCAAAACCCAAAAGATCCTGAAGACCCAAAAGACCCTGAAGATCCAAAGACCCCAAAGACCCTTAAATACCCAGAAGACCCAAACGACCCTGAAGACTAAAAATACCCCAAAGATCCAGAAGACCTAGAAGACCCCAGGGTTTAATCATGGCCAAGCAACCTGTCTCTGTGAAAAGGCATTTTGTTATAGAAACAGATGGCCTTGTGTGTCAAAAGGCATGACAAGGATAAACAAGTATTATTTACCACAAGATGGCAGCATTTCCAACAACACACGTGTGCATGGTTTGCAACCACTGCTGAAGGACACAATTATACATTTCCAGACTCATCTAATACTTTTTTGTTGCAATCTCCACGGTGTCTGTTGTAATCTATATGCTGACTATTCAATGCACATTCTTAATATATAGAATCAAGGCTTGTGGAAGAATGTGACTAGAGTGTGCATGGAGTTGAACTGACAGTCTGATCACATGGAATATACAGACAGATGAATGAAGAAGACTGTTTCAGACCCAAAGTCCCCAAAGACCCAGATGACCCAAAAGATCCAAAGGTCCTCGAGTACCCAGAATACCCAAAAGTCCCAGAGGACCCAAAATATCCAAAAGCCCCTTAGGACCCAAAAAGACCCAGATGACCCAAAAGTTCCTGGTGACCCAAAAGTCCCTGGGGACCCAAAATACCCAGATGACCCAAAAGTCCCCGAGGAACCAGAAGACCCAGAAGACCCAAAAGACCCAGTAGACCTGGTAGACCTAGTAGACCAAAAAATCCCCGAGGACCTAAAAGACCCAAAAGATCCAAAAGACATAAAAGTACCCGAGCATCCAAAAGACCCCGGACACCAAAAAGACCTAGAAGATCTAAAAGAATCAAAAGACACAAAAGTCCTCAATGATCCAAAACACCAGAAGACCCAAAACACCCAGAGGACCCAAAATACTCTGAAGACCCAAAATACTCTGAAGACCCAAAATACCTAAAAGTCCCTGAGCACCTAAAAATACTCAGAGGACCCAAAAGACCCCTGAATCTGGCAGGTAGGTATGCTACAAGGTGGTGAAGACCAATGAAAATTTGGTACAACGGACCAAAGGGCCCACTGGTACCTTCAAATGAGGAGATTATACTCGAAAGCATGTTGTGATATGGTTCCTTCAAATCGTTGTACAAATGAAGTGTCTATTGTTGTTGCTGAAACGTCTGTAGAAGACCCAAATTAGGGAGGGAAACATACAAATTAGGGAGGTATCATCATCACCAGGTTTTCCTGAGCCTGAACAAAATATTGTTTTAGCCCTTACTGTTCTCACTTCAGCGAATTATTAAAAACAGTTTGCGTGGCCCTGATAGAGAGAGGTGCCTGACGAAGTTGTATAAGATGGTGGATTAGCAGTCCTATCTCAAGACGTGGAGAGGGTGAATCAGTGTTCGCCAAGTGGCACACCGCATCACTCGGTAGACCCCCGAGACTTGCCTATAAACGAGTTGGTGATGGTCCAGAGTGAAATCTATGAACCTGGTGGAACGTTATCTGGGTTGTCTACTTCTGATGATGACATGGAGGTGGCTGATCTGTCACAGTCGTCATCTGATCATTTACAAATGTTGTAATTCAGAAACATCTTCCTTCCTTCATGCGGACTGCGAAGTGTATAATTAGAAGTTCTAAAGAGTTTGAAATAACGAAACCACAAATTCATAGACTGAGGAAATTTATTACAAAAGTGAGGTCAGAATGTTCTCAGCAGCAGCCAAACCTCCTTGATATGAGATGAAGAGGTAGGACGTAGTCCTGTCATTAAATAGTAGATGTTCAACAAAATTTGTACAAAAGGTTTCTCGATGGGTTTCACCTCTTTGATACCTCTACTTTAAACAAAAAAAAGTTTACCAATATATGACATGGGGAACTACCTGAAAATAGGCCAAATCCAAGATGGCCGCCATCAAAATTAACCAAAGTGGAAAAAATATTTAAATATGGAACCAGCCAAGATAAAAACATGTATGATGAGTCTATTCATATCAGCATATACATATACATGTTATGGAATGTAATTTTCAAGTTCAATGTTACATAAAATGCAAAATGGCCAACAAGATTTGACGAAAAATGCAAAATTAGTATACATGTACATAACTAACGGCATTAGAAAGTGGTTAGAAATCTCTATCAATTAGCATGTTCAAACCCCTGACATCTATATATTCAATGTTGATGACAAAATTATAATGTCAATGGAACTCTAAAACATGTTCTTATTCACTTTAATTGTTAGATTAAGGTTAATACTACCACGTAGTCCGGCAGCTAAGCTAAATATAGCATAACAATTGTGCATTTTGTGAGGAAAGCACCAAATTTGGCACACTAGTAGACTATCATATTATGAAAAGATCTGGATATTGGGCCATCTCAGATTCAGAGATTTAATTTTTGCAAGATTTGCAGATTTTGCAGATTTGCAAGCTGAGATTGCAATGCCAGGGACGGCCGACTTCTTCCTGCGAGCTGCCCACATCACCCGCACAAGAAGAGCTCATCAAATCACTGCAGCAGCACTGCACATCCTGCAACACCGTGCATATGAACGCCACTGTATGACATATGCTGATGATGCAGAAGACCTGCCTGAGTTAGAAGACTGGTGTCACCAGAGAGGAGAAGACATTCCCAACTTTCAGTACTGGGCAACTGTGCTGGAACTAGAGATGTTGGTACTGGTCTACGTGCGTTCTCTGCGGCGGACTTCATTCACGATGTACCTTGATGCCCTGACGGAACTGGTCCCGTGGTTCCATGCCTTAGACCACACACACTATGCCAGGTGGGTCCCTGTTCACCTGAGGGACATGGTCGCACTCCCAATGAAGCACCCAGATGTAGCCAGAGAATTCAGGGCTGGCAACTTCACTGTACAGAAGACGAAGAAGGTGTTCTCTTCGATCCCAATCGACCAGGCACATGAACAGAATAACGCCTGCATCAAAGGAGATGGTGGAGCAGTCGTCCTCACTGACAACCCAAGTGCCCTGCGGCGTTGGATGATTGCCGGGCCAGAAGTTGCCAGGGCCATAGAAGAGTTCCAAGATGGCCATCAACACTGGGGGAGGCGAGAGGACACACGTCATCACGACCAGACACCAAGTGTGCAGACCTCTTTCGCCAAGGATGTCCGTGCCCTTGTCAGCATCATAGAAGAGCTTGGCAACCCCTTTGAGGAAGAGAGCATGGATCTGGTTGTCCTTGACACAAAGGAAATTGCAGGTCCCGCTGCAGTTGAGACTGTCAGGAATGTGAAGAAGATTGGCCAAGAGCAGTTCCAGGCTTTCACCAGAGAATGCCTGGTGGAAAGGACCAAGCCAATTGATGATGCAATTCGTCAGAACAAGCTGAAGTTGTCATTTTGGAAAATGGCTGCCACAGCCATCACGGGCTGCATTTGAGATGGCCCAATATCCAAATCTGTTCATAATAGGATAGTCTACTAGTGTGCCAAATTTGGTGCTTGCCTAACAAAATGCACAATTGTTATGCTCAGTTGCCCCACTAATGCCTCTCTGCACCTATAATGTCTTATCTCAAATTTGCACAGTGCATCACTATTAGTCAGTGGTGTCACTGGAATCATGAATTTGCCCATTTGTGCATGTTATCCCTTTACAGTGACCACACACCAAGTTACATTTGAGTCAATTTTTCCTGCAGGAGCATGTGTTTTTGGCACACATTCCAGTGCAGTTGCATTTAATGATCTTGAGTAGTGATGCAGGTGCAGCAAGTTGATCCATTCTGTGTGGCCTCAAGATAGACTCATGCTGGGTCTTGCAGAGCACCCAGCCCCATTCTGTCGCCTCAATGTTGTTGCCTAGCCAGGCCTGCACTTGGAGGTAGACCCGCTGGCTGTGGAACCTGGCAGCATCTGATGTCGGTGGAAGACGTTCAGGGGGCAGATAGCCGGAGCTTGAAGCAACCTTCTCGGTGAACGTAGATGCACGTTCAAAATTCAAATCTGAACCATGCTTACAACCATAAATGGTTGCAATGGCCTGATTACCAGATAGCTCAAGTTCCTCACGATTAATATCTGCCACCATGAACAACTCTGCGAATTCCTTGAGGCCACGGTATTTACCCATAGCTGACGTTTTTCCTATGCCATGGGGCTTCGATGTCGTATCACATCCAGACAGTGCATGAATAAAGAGCAGGGAATGACTGAGGTCAGGGTCAAGTTCCTTCTGCAGGATGGATATATCAATGAGCTTTGTGCTAGTTTGAAGATAGATGGTCTCATGTTTGCTGGGCGTGAAGTGGTGTTGCAGCAGAATGAGAAGGTCAGTGTCATCCCCTACAACTACGACAGGCAGTGTCAGAGCAATTGTGCAGGCAGTCATTGCAATGCCATAATCAGCATCTCCAGGTGAGTGACTGACTTGAATGCTTTCTTTCCTCTCCATCTCAGATCCCAGGAGATGAAGGGATTTCTGTTTGTTTCTTGTGTTTGCCAAAAATGGCTTTTTCGTCATTTTGAGCAACATATCTGGAGTGAAATCCACATCCACTCCCATCTCACTACCAGTTCTCCTCTGATGAGTGTCATCTTTGGTGGAAGATGATCATGATGAAGATGTATCCTCATCTGCCATAGCCATCAAACACAATGTGAGCATTGGTATAGTGGTTGCGCACAAACACAATATATAGTTGGCAGAGATTGGCATATGATGTGGACTTGGCCCAGGGCAGGTGCTGTAACAGAGCGCCTCCTTCCTCCTTCCTCATTCCATCGATGACATAGGTAACACGGATGGGCAACTCCTTTATAACACATGCTGGTACCTTCTTGACTAACCCATTCAGGAGATCAGCCTTAACTGCAAGTCGCATTAAAAGTTTTGTGTCGAACAAGGATGAGGGATAGGAGCACAGCTCATACTGGAACAGTGTCTGTATATCAATAGTGCCAACGCCTGCAACAAGGAGGCGATGATACAGTTGCTTAGGATCGATCTGGATCTTCTCACCATCAACAGATACATACACTGAGGAAGCTAGGTTATTAACCTGTTGTTTTTTTGTGAATTTGTGTTTTGAAACTGATAGTCCCTCCATAGATACCAGGATAGCAGCACCAATAGTCTCAGCAGAGTCAACGTCTACTGACCCTTCTAGTGCTATCACTCCTGATGACAGGCTCCGGAGGTCTTTAGAATTCTGTGAGAATGGCTTTCTCTCTTCAAGATAATCAATGATGGACTGTAGATCTTTGGCATCACGCTTGAGTTTTGCCTGTGTGAGATCTTTGTACATCTCCCCTGGACTGATATACCTGTTACCTCCTGCATAGCCTTGTGCCCTTTACCACATGCAGGCATAGATAGAAGCCAGATCAGACTGGTTGACTCCTCGAAACCACATCCTCTAGTCAGCCCACCGACTGATTTTACACTGCCCATCAGAACTTGCTCAATATACAGGTCGCTAAATATTCCTGCCCAGTGACTGTCACAGCGACGGAGAACAAACAGTCCTTCCAGAATTTTTTTATAAACAGTGGGGTGTGTCTCCTCCAGCTTATCCATTTTCTCCAGGTACAGAACAAGTGATTTCACATAGTTGTTGTGGCCTGACGCTGCTAGATATGGAAGCATTTCATGAAGTGACTGAAGATAAAGCTTCCAATTTCCAGTACGAGCAGATCGAATGAGTGAATGGAGGATACTCACCATACGCATGTACATGATCCAGAGCTTGGCTGTGCGGTATGGTGCCATGGATGTGCTCCACTTCTCTGCAGATGACTATAGCTGTGAAATGACATCTGATGTGAGGGCATCATCCAGACTCAATTTCCAATTACTGACCTTGGACATCAGCTCACTGGCACTCTCGAGAAGGGCATGGACCTCCACACCTCCTTCCTCTGTAACATCCTCATTCACTACATCCAGAACTACATCAGTCATGAGCACACTATCAGGTGTGGCTCCTTCATATTCAGTATGGCCAGGGCCTCAACATCCCCTGAAACACTGTCATTGTCAGGACCATTGTCAGGCGCACTCGAGCACGATGATGACTCCACAGGCTGATCTCAAACACTTTAGGCACAGGAATGTCAAACATGTGCGATGTGGCAATGGCATTGAGAGCGCTGTCAACCAGGAAATGAGCCCGCACAGCTCGTGCCACTGCCTTGCCAGACAGCATCTGCTCCACACTCCCCTCTGCATACACTTGAGAGATGATCTCCCCCAACCCAGATCCATCCATCAAGCTCCCAATTGCACCCAGGAAACTCATCTCGGTATGGAATCCTCCCAACACCAAGATGATCTGGCGAAGTGGGCTCTCAGCTGGCTGTGATTCAATTATCATGCATGCATTCCACCATAGCTGCTGGTCAAATGTAATGACTGGTGTGACTCCATGTCGCCTGGCATGATCGGACAAGTACTCCAGGGTCGACCTGACACAGGTCGAGTCACTTGGTGTCAAATCAATTAGGGGTAGGAACATCTCAGAGCTCTTGCCAGGGTGTGGGATGTGTGAATGGAGCATCTGCTTGCAGCCAGAAAACAACGGTCGAGGCTTTGGGAAATGAAATGACATACGCCAGAGCATGTACAGCTTGCTATTCTTATCATCACGACCGAACTTACCAAGTTTAGTATAGATAATGTTTTCTTGAACTGCCTTGGGGTTTATTTGTGGGACCAGTTTAACATGGCAGACTTTCTTAAGATCATCCATGTTCACCTTCAGTCGGGGTACCCTCCGTGTTACTTTTAAGGCAGGGGTAAATGTTCCCATCTGACCCATGACATGGATTGTGCCACTGCCATCAAGCCTTCTGCTGGCAGGGTCGACATTATCAGCCTGGTATTGCAGGAATGTGTCTGCAATCTCATCAAATAGGTCAACACCCTTAGTGGTTGCTGCATTTTGTCTATACTTGGATACTTCAGTGTGTGATGAGCAAAAGCCGAGTTTGCTAATCATGTCCACTAGATCACGGTGGCCATATTTGTGTTCTAGTGTGACACTGAGCCCAACTTGTAGAGGAGGCAGAAAAGAACGTGGGCATGTTGATTGCATTATTGCCTGGCCAAATGATGCAGTATGGAGCTTAGAGTTTCTACTCTTGATGATGGTTTCTAGGAGGATGCGTAATGAATGTGGGAGATAATCAAGATTTCTGTAAATCGATGTCATCTGATCAGAGTCTGGATATTCATTGTCATGTTTGTCCATACCCTCTATCTCTGAACGAATGTATTCTTCCACAATTTTGATCAAGTCATCCATGTTGGATTGGTCGGCTTTTGCAGCATTTACATGTGCCTCTTGTATGATATTGTTCACATTCGATGTAAGAGTTACAATGTTAGGCTGTTGCCTAATTGTAGTTATGGACACCTTGTTCCCATAATAATTCACCAGCTCCCGTTTCAGCTGAGCTGTCGTGTACAATTCATCATCGCTCAGCCCACTTCTTATTTTCATAATGGAATGTAAATTATCTAATGTAATAGTCTCATCATCATTCTCTTCTAAGTATGCAATGGCAATCTCAAATGCTGCCATCTTGGACATCCTCTTTGGTCGTCCAAGTTTCTGTTTCTTCGGTGAAGTCGCCTTCTGTTTCGTGTTTGCTGCGGGAATATTCCTCCCTAAGCAAAAGTGTGTTTCACATTCATGGTGATAGATAGCTTCGTCAGCTGGTAGGTCATGTATATGCACAATACGTGCCTGTACCAGCCTGGCCCAGTCATCGTGTCTCTGGGCACATTGTGATGCAATGTTTTTCTGGAAGTCGAGCGTCATCACATGGCTGAACTGAAGTACACGTCTATCTGGATGTTTGTATGCAGCATCCTGGTCAACAGAAATACCACACAGAAAACAGTCAGTTTTGAAAGTGAATGATGTAATATGTGATCGAAGTGTTTTCTGAGCTGTATCTGTCGATGCACCAAGTTTTTGATCTGCCTTGATTGCTTTTGGGTTAATATGCTTACTTCGACACTCCTTCTGTACAACAAGGCAGCAGTTTTCAGTGTATGTGATGTCTGGAACATCTAATTTGCGCAGTCTATTGGCATTAGTAATACCAATACAGCCTTTTTCTGTCAACTTCGCATAATCCTGAGGCTTGTCCAGGTTAATTGCATCCAGGCACAGCACACAGGTAGCCATCTCTTTCTTGTCTACAGTTGACGCAATCAGTTGAGATCAGTCACCTGAAAAAAAGTAAACAGATGTTGCATGATTAATATTAATAAAATTATAAATAATTTCATATTTTCTATATAATTTTATATATTAATTTATAATTAATAAATAATTTTAGCCATTTATTAGGCAAACATTTTGTATTTTTTTGTATTTTTTTTTATTTTTTTGTTTTTTTGTATACAAGATCGAGATTAAATTAAAATTTGATTTGATTTTTGATTTGATTTGATTTGATTTGATTTGATTGATAAGATTTGATTAAAATTTTATTTCTTTTTCAACAGTCTACAATCTCCATGTTGTTATATCAATCAGCACATATAAACAATACATTCCAATGCATTTATCTTTTCAGGCTGATATGAATAGACTAATCATACATGTTTTTATCTTGATCAATTCCATATTTATGACATTTTTCCACTTTGGTTAATTTTGATGGCGGCCATCTTGGATTTGGCCTATTTTCAGGAAGATGGTCACCAATGTCATATTTTGGTAAACTTTTTTTTTTAACGTAGAGGTATCAAAGAGGTGAAACCCATCGAGAAACCTTTTGTTCAAATTTTGTTGAACATGCAATAATAAATTGTTGTTTAATGACTGGACTAAAGTGCTTTTTGCCCCTCAAACATTAATGGAGGTGCGTCAGCTCCAAGTTAAGAACTTATTGCGTCAGAAACATATCGATATCTGTTCATTTCAAGAAACACACATAACAGAGACTTCAAAGCCTGATTGGCTTCGCCTTAATACTGGGCAGTGTTTCTTTAGCAATCTGTCCTCTGTTTCTGCGCGAATTGCTTTTTTGCTTCGTCCAGGTTTTGTTCCTGACTCGTAGAATTTTCAGGAAATAGTTGAAGGACAATTAGCATCCTTAGAGTTGGTTTATCAAGGATTTCACCTCACCTTATTACATGTATATGCTCCTAGTAGCAGCTTAGCTCGGAAAGATTTTTTTCACACGTCTGGTTAATTACCTGCACACGATAGCTTTTGATCATTGTATCTGTATTGGAGGAGATTTCAATTGCGCTTTTGAACCCAAATTAGACAGAAATACATCAGAACTACATCCTGAATCTGATAAAGATATATTGAATTCTTTTTCATCACTTGGTCTACTTGACGCATGGCGCATACAGCACCCAATACTACCTGTGCTAACGGGTTGATAAATCTTGCAAGGCTTGATAGAAGGTATATTAATTCCACTTTTAGAAATGTACTCGTGTCTTATAATCAGTTTACTTCTGGTTTCTCTGATCATCACCTGGTATTGCTTGGCCTATCATCTTCAAATTGCGTATTGGACTTTCAATACCAGCCTGTTAGAGGATTGCTCTGTTACTGATGCATTTCCGAGTTTTTGGGAAACACTTGTCCAAAGAAAACCTTCTTACTGTTCTGCTCAGTTATAGTGGGACAACGCTAAAGCCCAAACTCGTGTTTTTATGCTCCTCGTCGGAGGCATTATGTTTTCGGGTTGTCTGTCTGTCCGTCCGTCTGTCTTTACGGTCTAAACCTCGTTTTTCTCAGCAACCTTATGTCTGATTGCGACGAAACGTTCAGGGTAGGAGTGACACCCATGCAGAATGTTTTTATGATAATTGTGACGTCATAGGACACGTGGTATGGCAGCCATCTTGGATTAAAAGCAAATAATTCTAAAATTATTTCTCGGAAACCACTGAATGGAAAAATTTGAAACTTGCCACATTGTCAAGTACTCCCAATGGGGAACAAAAGCATGATAATGATGACATCATAGGTGAAGTGGTATACCAGCCAAAAATGTTTATTTTTTAAAATCCCTTCTCTGAAACTGCTGCACCGATCGATGTGAAACCTGTCATGGCTTGTGAAAATGTGATACTTGAAAACAGCTGAAGGGATTTAAATCAAACTTGTTTATTTTTAGGACAGTGAACGATGGCATCTATCCGTTGTGGGACTATGCGGAGTCATATTGGCGACACATTCGCATTGACCTAGTTTGTCAATGTTTTAATTCCTTTTCTAAAAGAAAGAATAAAATTGCTGTCTCAAACCTAGAAACTGAAATTTTGCAGTTAGAGGAAGACTTAGCTAAATCTCAAAATTATAGGAAAATTCAGTTATTATTGGAAAAAAGCAATATATAAGAGAATTGATTCATGTGAAAGTAATGGGACGTCAGTTAGATTCAGAATCCAAAACGGGAAGTTCTCTGACACTCCAAATATATATATTTTTGTAGTTAGAAGGATTTAAGAAGTCCCAAAGGCAAGTTGTTTCGTTGGTAGATGCTAGAGGGAATATTACACAAAATGAGAGTGATGCAAGAATGCTTGTGAAAACTGGTTTATTTGTGGATAAATCCATGTATAAAGATATTGTTGATGATATGACAGATCATCTTCTTTCTTTAAGTTGTGACCAGAGTCAAGATCTCAAAGAGCCGTTCACCCTGGAGGAACTCAGTATAGCTCTGCATATATATATATATATATACATATATATACATATATATATATATATATATATATATATATATATACATATATATATATATATATATATATATATATATATATATATATGTATATATATATATATATATATATACATACATACATACATATATATATATATATATATATATATATATATATATATATATATATTGTTACGGAACGCGGTTTAAGATGTTATATTTGCCGAGCGGAGGCTCCGCGAACCGAACAGTTATTCCCTGACTAACACCCGATTCACCAGGACGTTGGCCAAATCGCGCTATGCTAAATCAATGATAGAAAGGACACGACGACTGGGATAGATGAAAGGACGCAAGGGGTACAGTTCTCAAGACCTCCGGAGGAGGGTATAATTACAGTGGTGGAGAAAAGGGGGTAGATTACAAGGCAGAGTGAGGTAAAGACACAGAAGAGATGGGTACTTAAATACAATCTTATCTAATCCCGGACAGACCACGGACAAACGGACAAGGTAGACTCACACGGGGATTGATGGCGGGAATGGGCAGGTCGGTCGATGGCACAAGGTGCACCTTGGCTCGGGGACAGGATAAAGCACGGTTCAAAAGATGCAGGGAGGTCTCACAGCGCTCGGAGGTGGTCTTGCTTGCTCCAAGCTCAGCGCGCATCTGACGTCACCTCCCCCTCACTGCGCATGCTCAGCCGGGAGTGACACGCCCTCGGCTGGTTGGTTCCGCCCCACTGGGGCCGGTCCGCCGCTTCCATTGGGTGCGGGGGTTACCGGGCTCCGCCCTTGACGAGGAGCTGACAGTGAGCCCCTATTTGGTAACCCCGTCGAGCACATGTTTGATGGCGGCTCGTTGGGAAGGCCTGGTGCCCTCCCAACACCCCCTACCAACCAAGCCGGAGTGAGGACGCGCACTTCCTGCGCTCGTTGTTGTTGTTGTTGTTGAACTGTGAGGAAGAGCTGCGGGGAGGTATTGGGACGTCCTAAACTTCCTAACGGTGCCATACAATCACATTCTGGTGCAACGAAGGGTCAGAATTAATGGAAACGAGTCCTTAACTGACATAGACTAAGAATAACTAGCAAGATGTCCTATAGTTGTCTTACATGAGATGCGGTGAACCTGGGCACGACATTTAATGGGGGAAATAGGGGGAGGTCGGGTCTACAGAGTGTTGTTTACAGAAAATGGGACTAGGGAATGGGGGATTGGGGATAGTTGGGAAGTATTGAGGAAATAGGGGAATATTTACAAGCGGATATGGATGGATGCAAATCCCATATCCGCAACACTGCACCCTTCTCTACCTCGGGGCGGCCCGACCCGATAAATTTTTACCTACTTTAGTGTGGCACTCAGATGTAGTTCCCTCTACTATTAACTCAACCCTGAGTGCGACAGTTTTACAGATGTTCACAAATGAGTAAATATGTCCCCCTGCGACGTTGCACCCTTCTCCTAACAGAAACACACCCACAGGATAACCGAATCACGGAAAGCATCCTCAAACTAAACATACAGCCGGTAGGGAGCATTATTTATACAACACTGATAGTTACACTACGATCCAGGACCTGGTCTTTGAGGAACACATGCAGATGTTATGCATAGGGAGAGCACGCATGCCAGCATCGATACACCAACCGACGAGTGCCCTGTGGCCCTACGGCCTTTAATAATGTGCAGAGCACCCCGTCCAAGCACCAAAAGCACCACCCCATTACGCACAGTCAGCACCATCCGGTGCACCAATAAAGTGTTCATAAAAATGCACAATTAAGTGTCCATGGTCACCGGTGGTGTCGCAGCCGGCTGATGTTCTGCCGCTGGTCTTGCCTTCATGGAGTGCACTTGGCCTTCTGGCTTCTTTAGAAATAAAGAAAGGTGCCAACCGCATCCATTTCTGAATTGTGGCCGTCAGGGGGGCCAACTAAAAGTGGTTCACCTGTATGGCATAGGTGCCACGTTGACCCAGAGGTCCATCCACGGGTGGTGCTTGACCGCAAAAGAACTGCGGTCCATTGTGGGCGGCCACAAAAATTGTGGTCCATATGGTGTATCGATCCAGGCAGCAAGCAGCAGAAGTACAGGCCCACAACTGCGGAGCCAGCACCTCTCTCTCCCCTCTCTCTCTGCCCCAAAGCCAGATCCTCGGAGGTGGGAGACAAAAGAAGACAAGTGAGTAAGGTGGTAAGGGCGCAAAAGTGCACGCAATACAAGGTAATGCACACTGGGGGCACATGGGAACCAGGTGAGACAGGTACGTTCCTACCGTATGCCCCCCCCCCCCCCACCAGGTAACCTACATTGCCCCTCCCTTACCCCTTACTGTATCCACAAAACACAACACTACCCATAAACATCTACTTTACACATCAACAACGTCCCTACTGTCTTCCCCATTCCTCCCATAAACCAAATTCGTCTTCTCTCCCTCCTAACCAATCAAATTTGCCATTTCCAATTCTCATCAAAATTTACCATCTCCAACTCAACATCAAAATTTGCCATCACCAATTCATCATCAGTCCCTCCTAAGGAGGGAGAGATGGAATCACCCCAATGTCTCATCCACGTCGTGATGCGTCTCACAAATCCAAACAGCAATTCTCCTTTCCTGCAACACAAAACAAAGAAAACACAGGTGTGGAGTCATCAGCATCACCTCACGTAAGTGGCTGCGTATGGTGCGACAGGTTCATCAATCCTAACTATTTCCTAAATGACTTTAACAACTTTACATTACCCGGGGTCTTTCCCTGCCAATCCATTGGCCAACTTACACTATGGGTTCTAAAAACCAATTCCCATTGACCAAACTGTGGTGCTTCTCAATTTGGGGTCTCACTCCCCCGATTCATCTCCCGGTGCCCTTGCACAATTTCTGGGCTGCGACGTGTAGCTCTCCCAGCAGGTCTACCCACCTGCACACCTCCACCACTGCAGTTGCCACCCGAGCTTACCTAGCTCCTCACCCTAACCTAACTAACTGGGGAAGGCCCCTCCTGGCTCTGTCACCCCACTCGGTGCCCTCTGGCACTGGGCTACCCGGGTCCGTCCTCCGGATCCTCGGGCCCCATCCACAACTACTCTACCGGCTCCCAGAGCCCACCTGCGGCCTCACCTGGCCGACATCCTCACAGTGGTGGAGTGCCCAAACCAACTACACACACTAACAGGCTACACGCCCAGCCATTTCCACAACACTAATGCACCCATCCAATCATCATTCTTCCACCCGCACCACAGATGCCAATATCCAACCACAATTTACCTATACCCTCTACCTAACACTTACACTACCCGCCCCGGGTATCCGTGATGGGGGTCCACTCTTCCCCCATCCACACCTTCGCACCACGCACACCACTCCGTACCACTTACTCCAACTCTCTCCACACCACTCATTCTCTGCTCCATATATTCCACACACCTGTACTTGCACACCTGTGCTCTCATACTTGGTGCCGCCTGCACCCTTCTCTCCCCCAAGTGCATTCGCGCTGATCCACAACACTCACTACTCACCATGACACTCATCCGCAATGCTCTCTCATTCATCACTTGTACACTCACACACACCTCGGAGCATTGCCTCACCGATGCCTCATTCGAAGCTGCTCACCAGCACTTCCATTCACACTGCATCATCTGCTCTGTCTACTCCCTTCTAAAACTCATGCTCCTCCGTCTTCCCTTACACTCAGAGCTCCCACGTCATTATCAAACACTAAGCTACTACGTCCCCACTACAGGTACCAAGTCTCTTACTTAAATCTTGTCACCCATAGTCACCTCTAGTCCCTATCAATATAACCTAACCCACCCGGGCTAGTTTTCACTGCCATACACCCCATAATCTATAGCGCATTTGCCCCCATCATGGGAAGGGTGGCAGGGATGCCACCCTTACCCACCATCATACGGCGCGAGTGGGACCTTGTGGGACCACCTCGTATGTGAGTCGTTGCCCGCCTGCCGGACCCCATGCGTCGCCCCTTGTGGGGTCAGTGCGGGGCCGAACCGGCCGGGCCCCCACAGTACATTACCCCCAAGGGGCTCCTGTGCCTCCCCTGTCCCTCTAAAAACTACCCCTGTTGGTGTCGATGTATGGGTCACGCTTCCGCAACCCACTACCCATTCCATACCACCACAACCTTGCTCACTCACACCTCGCACCTCTCCCATCACCGGACCCTATCGCTCGCACCCTCGTTCCATACACTCCGGACCAGCCATACACCTCACTCTTGGCCTCTCACGAACATCCGGGTCCATCTCGACCCCCAAGCTTATTAAATCACCTGGCGCATCACACGCACGACCATATTGGTCACCACTTACACCGGGTCCTCTTTCTCTTTGCTTCTCCTCCATCACCTGTGAATCCCTCATCCGGTTAATGAGCACATCATCATGATCCGAACACAGACTTTGGACCAATTCTTTTACTTCCTCTTTTATCTCTTTCTTATCCTCTCTCCGTCGCTTCTTAATTTCGCTCACCCCTTCTTCCACTTCTTCTAATTTCTGCTTCACCTCCTTCATCTCCTCGTGCGCCCCCTTAAGTTCTTCCTCTAACTCCACCTTATTTTTTTCTATGTGCTCCCGCACCTCCCGCTCTTTAACCTCCATCACCTCTACCACCTTGTTAATTTTCCTCGTCAGGTCCTCATGTACCGTCTGACACTCTTTTTTAATTACCCCTACGTCCTTTTTCATCTCCTTCTGTGTTGATTTTAAACCCTCTATTACCGCTGTGTTCTTCTTTACCTGGTCCTCCAACTCCTTTTGTCCCACTGTCAGCTGTTCTACTCCCAGCGTCAACTCCTCTATACCACCTTGCAATTTTACAGTCCCCTTTCTCACCTCCTTCTCCATGCGCTCCTTACAGTGCCTCACCTCCTCGCGCACTCCTCCGACCTCCTCACTCACACCTCTTCTGATCTCCTCTCCCATCACTTGCATCTCCTGCCCAGATGCCACCCTCATCTGCTCCATTTCCTCCCTGTGAGCATCCAATTTAGTTTCTACCCTCATTCTGACCCCCTCTATCTGCTGCCCCATTTGTTTAACTTCCCTTTCCGCTTGGTCCCTCATGTCCCTCAATTTGCCTTCCATACTGTTTTCTAACCCCTCCAACCCCTTTTTCATCCCTTCCATTTGATTCTCTTGAGCGGCCATTCTGTTTTCTACCCCCGTTAACCCATGTTTCACCCCTTCTATTTGATTCTCTTGAGCGGCCATTCTGTTTTCTACCCCCTTTAACCCATTTTTCACCCCTTCTATCCCATTGTCTAACCCCTCTAATTTAGCTTCTAGCCGTTCCCCCATTTCTCCCATTTTGCCCCCCATTTTGCTCCCCAATCACTCACTATCAGCCCTCGCTCCGTCCCTCATTACTCCCATCATTCTGCTTTCCATTTCTTCGCCATTCTTGTCCATAAGGGCCTTCATTTGTATAAAAAAAAGGTTCAAACCCACCAGCGGCGCTGCTACGGTCGCGGGCGCGGTCGCCGTAGCCATCTGCGAGGCGCCATTTTGCGCGCCCGTAACCTCATGCGCGAGGACGCCATTTTGCGAACCTGCCACCCTCACTGCTTCGCTCTCCTCATGTGGCTCAATTTGGTCCTGGATCGACCCTGCCTTACTCTCCTCTACCGGAACCCAGCTGTCTTGATCTCCCATAGCGCGACTTTCAAAATTCGGGTTTTTTTTGCAAAACAAAATCAAATTTCGGTGACTTGTAATTTTGAGCGCGTTAAGCGCGCTTCGGGTCCGTATCCCACTCGCAGACACCAATTGTTACAGTCCGCGGATTAAGATATTATATTTGCCGAGCGGAGGCTCCGCGACCGAACAGTTATTCCCCGACTAACACCCGATTCACCCAGACGTTGGCCAAATCGCGCTATGCTAAATCAATGATAGAAATGACACGACGACTGGGATAGATGAAAGGACGCAAGGGGTACAGTTCTCAAGACCTCCGGAGGAGGGTATAATTACAGTGGTGGAGAAAACGGGGTAGATTACAAGGCAGAGTGAGGTAAAGACACAGAAGAGATGGGTACCTAAATACAATGTTATCTATTCCCGGACAGACCACGGACAAACGGACAAGGTAGACTCACACGGGGATTGATGGCGGGAATGGGCAGGTCGGTCGATGGCACAAGGTGCACCTTGGCTCGGGGACAGGATAAAGCACGGTTCAAAAGATGCAGGGAGGTCTCACAGCGCTCGGAGGTGGTCTTGCTTGCTCCAAGCTCAGCACGCATCTGACGTCACCTCCCCCTCACTGCGCATGCTCAGCCGGGAGTGACACGCCCTCGGCTGGTTGGTTCCGCCCCACTGGGACCGGTCCGCCGCTTCCATTGGGTGCGGGGGTTACCAGGCTCTGCCCTTGACGAGGAGCTGACAGGGAGCCCCTATTTGGTAACCCCGTCGAGCACATGTTTGATGGCGGCTCGTTGGGAAGGCCTGGTGCCCTCCCCAACACCCCCTACCAACCAAGCCGGAGTGAGGACGCGCACTTCCTGTGCTCGTTGTTGTTGTTGTTGTTGTTGTTGAACTGTGAGGAAGAGCTGCGGGGAGGTATTGGGAGGTCCTAAACTTCCTAACGGTGCCATACAATCACATTCTGGTGCAACGAAGGGTCAGAATTAATGGAAACGAGTCCTTAACTGACATAGACTAAGAATAACTAGCAAGATGTCCTATAGTTGTCTTACATGAGATGCGGTGAACCTGGGCACGACATTTAATGGGGGAAATAGGGGGAGGTCGGGTCTACAGAGTGTTGTTTACAGAAAATGGGACTAGGGAATGGGGGATTGGGGATAGTTGGGAAGTATTGAGGAAATAGGGGAATATTTACAAGCGGATATGGATGGATGCAAATCCCATATCCGCAACAATATATATATATATATATTATATATATATATATATACATATACACGTATATATATACAGACTTGGCATTTAATATGGAATATTTTTTTTTTCTTGACTTGGGTTTACTTTCTTAACTCAGTATATCAATCTGGTGAGTTTCTTTTACACTTTGGTTATTTATTTGTTAAAAGAACCATGTCACTGATTGTCTGTCGCAGCAAGAAGTCAACATCAGGATTATATCACAGGTGGCGTGGCAAAATGTACGGACAGGTGCATTTGATGATTGGCTTCACAGTCAGGTATACAAGGGTTGTTGCATTCTGTATTAGTGGAAAACAACTGCTTCACGTCTCCAAAAGTTATTGCCGCTTCCTCTGGAGATGGTCCGTCAACTCGACAATGCTGTTTGTCATGGAGTGGTGGCTTTACGAAATTACGGCATGAAACAGCATGCTATTGTTGGCAGTATGGCATCACTCAAGGTCAGGTGTCAAAGATCCTGAAACGAAATGCTCAGAGGGGTGTCCGTACTCCAATACCGAGGCCAGGACATCCCCGCAGAACCACAAGGAGGGATGATCGCCAGCTGCACCGGTTAGCCCGCAATGGCCGTACCAAGTCAGCTAATCGGCTTAGGGCTGAGTGGCAGCAACTGACAAATGTGCCTGTATCCAGAAGGCTAGTCAACCAACGACTGGTTCAAGCAGGCTATCGTGCCAGGCATCCCCTGAGAAAGCCACGCCTGACCAGAGAACACCGCCAGGGCCGATTGCAGTCGGCCAGAGAGCACCGTCAATGGCAGCCAGGACACTGGAATCACATGATCTTCAGTGACGAGTCTAGATTTCTGGTCTATCGTCAACATGGCCGCGTCCGAGTACGCAGACAAGTGCATGAAGCCAACAACAAAGATTGTATAGTACCAAGATTCCAAGCTGAAGGTGGTGGGGTGACCGTTTGGGCTGCTTTTCATGCAGGGGGCAAAACTGACCTGGTTGTTCTGAATGGAAACCTGAACCAGTTCAAGTACAGGGCCATTCTGGAAGAAACATTGCTTCCATTTGCTCGTGCAGCCTTTTGAGGAAACTTTGTCTTCCAAGATGACAATGCACGGCCTCATCGTGCTCGCATGATCCAACACTTTCTTGCTGACCGTGGTGTAGAGCATATGGAGTGGCCTGCCATGTCCCCGGATATGAATCCGATAGAGAACTTGTGGGCAGAATTAACGCATCAAATCGACCACTTGGACCAGCAGCCGACCTCTGTGCGTGAATTGCAGCAGGTTATTGTCACTGCATGGCAAGCGATTCCTGTCCAAACTTTGGCAAATCTCGTGAACAGCATGCCTCAACATGTACGTGCTCTCCTGAATGCTCGTGGGGGTTACACGAAGTACTGAATTGTAATTTTACTGTACGTAATCCCAGCCGTAATTTAACTTTTGTTTTTGTTGAAAATTTTTTTGGCTAATGTGCAAAAAAAAGAGATACTTCTGGAAAACGTACAGAAGTTTAACACAGTACTGTCCATGAATTGAGTTCGATATCAGTTTCCATCACTTTCAAGGATCAATTTATTTGTTTTGAAAGGTCAAATGGCTTCACGCTGTTGAATCCAAAGCTTTCAGAATCATTGGAATCTCCCGCGATGAAGCTATCTCTGAGGGCCTTTCACTCACTCACCACAGGCAGGTAGGTGGTCTTTCTGTCTTCTACCGACTCCTCTCCGGCCTTGCTCCCCCAGCTCTCTCTGTGCTCTGTCCCCCAAATATTCCTACAGGTCGCACAAGATCTGCCAGCCACCCTCTGATGGTTAAACTGCCGAAATCTCGGCTCTCTGCTCACCTTCACTCTTTCATTCCTCTTTTCTCCCGCCTCTGGAACAAACTCCCACACTCACTTCAATCACACTCCTCCCTCCAGGTCTTTAAAACAGCTGTTCACCACCATCTCTTATCTTCCCCCATCCAAAACCTTGATCTTTTCTACCCCCACTAATTCACCCCAGATCCACCTTGTTTGAAATTCCAACTTCTTTCCTGGAAGTCCTGGCAGTTTCCATATGTTTTATACCTCTCCCACCCCCCCCCCCCCCCCCCTTCCCATGCCTCCGCCCCAAAGCCCTCTCCCTCCCACAGTTCTCTCGATGTCTCCATGTCTCTCGGTCCCTGCTCTCAAATGTTGTGTTTGTGTCCTTCCCCCTCTCTCCCCATCTTGTCTACCGCTCCCGATGTTATTTGTTTTATGTGTCTGTTTGTCTTTCTGTGTGATTAATGTTCGCTCTTTCACGAGCCTCGATCTTGTATACAAAAAAAAAAAAAAAAAAAAATGTGGTTTTTGTTTCTTTTAAAGGTCACATTAACAAAATCTAGAATAATTTCAACATAATTCCAATGAACTTTTGGTTCTAAGACATCTTGAAAAGTAAGTTCACCCCCACAAAAAAAATATTCCATATTAAATGCCAAGTCTGTATATATAGGACACGTGGACACAAGTCAGGATAATTTGTGCAAAATGAACGTCAGATGTGAACTTTTCTCAGGAATGATTGGCCTTTATGCACCCACAACTTCAACATGTCCACCTCCCCTTTCAACACAAAGCTCACAGCGGCGGAGCATGCCCTGAACTGCTTGTCTCACCATTGCCGGGTCATTGCGCAAAGCATCCACTTCATGTCGAATACGGCCCTGCAATTCGTCAAGATCACGGGGAGGAGTTAACACACCTTGTTCTTTAAATGTCCCCAAAGGAAATAATCACATGGTGTGAAGTCAGGTGATCTTGGCGGCCATTCCACTGCATGTTTGAGGACGATGACTCGGTCTCCAAAGAGTTCCCTCAGTCGATCTCGGACAGTGATAAGACGATGTGCTGGGGCGCCATCTTGGGCCCACCAGAGATATCTGAAGACACCACGAACCTGTCGCTCAAAGTTCTCCTCCAGCTGCAGTAAAACTTCGTCATTGATCATCTGCAGATACCTGTTACCATTGACATTCCTTTGAAAGAAAAATGGTCAGATCACCTGAAAAATCCACAATGTCCCAACCAAACAGTCCACTTTTGTCGATTCATGTTGGTGTCAAAATTAAATTCCGGGGGTTGTCCTGTCGGTGCATATTCAATAACATTATGGGTATTGTCCTTGCCATCCATGGTGAAAGCAGCTTCGTCGCCGATAATGAGATAGCGCAGGAAATTGACATCTGCTTCGCAACGTGCTATCAACCATCCGGCAAGCACCAGCCTCCTGGCAAAATCCCCTGGCCTAAGTTGATGCCGGATGTGAATCCGATATGGATGTTGGTGGAGGGCCAGTCTTGTGATTCGGTTGAATGTTGCCGAAAGCAATCCCGTCCCATTTCGTCTTGCGCTGGTATCCCTAGGATGCTCCAAAACTTGCTGCCTTACTGCTGCAATGTTCATTTCCGATCGCCCAATGCGCCTCCTACCAGAATTCTCCTTGTTGCGGTTGAGGCTAGTGCCATGCTCTTGGAATTTTCTAACATTCGCCCAGATGGTTTTGGCTGCTGGAGGTTCCCGTTCTGGGAAACGTTCCCTGAACACATCACGAGTTCGCTGCAAACTTCCAGTTTGGTGAAAGGTTGTAACCACGAAGGTTCGCTGTTCAGTCATAAGTTGAACCATCTTTTCAATGACTCAGACTGTCTCTAAACCCATACACTGTAGGCCCATCTTAAATGCCCATCTTAAATAAAGGATGACACAACTGACGATTACCAGACCAGCTTAACAATTTTACATTATCAACTTGGCAGTCGACTATTAATGCGTCCATTTAAAACTGTCTTGCACCAATTAGCCAAACTTGTAAAAATGCGATTTGAACTTTTCATTTTCAATGAACATGTACTCGGTCATGTGTGACAGCAATGATGCATGAAAGGCATCAATGGAAAGCTGAGGATCTCCTCATAATTGGTAAACCACATGTAAATTGTCAAACTAAATAACCTTTGCATATTAACCCCTTGAATTCGGATTACCTTTTTTTATACAAGCAATTCTCCCTGACATTTATGCTATCTCAGGCATTTTTCCAGCCCAGGGTCATCCTCACTTCGGCCGACATCATACCCATTGACAATATACAGCCCAGGGCTATCCTCACTTAGGCCGACAACATACCCATTGACAATATACAGTCCAGGGCGAGCCTCACTTTAGCCAACAACATACCCATTGACAATATACAGCCCAGGGTCATCCTCACTTAGGCCGACTACATACCCATTGACAATATACAGCCCAGGGATATCCTCACTTTAGCCAACAGCATACCCATTGACAATATACAGCCCAGGGCTATCCTCACTTAGGCCGACAACATACCCATTGACAATATACAGCCCAGGGTCATCCTCACTTAGGCCGACTACATACCCATTGACAATATACAGCCCAGGGATATCCTCACTTTAGCCAACAGCATACCCATTGACAATATACAGCCCAGGGATATCCTCACTTTAGCCAACAGCATACCCATTGACAATATACAGCCCAGGGTCATCCTCACTTAGGCCGACTACATACCCATTGACAATATACAGCCCAGGGATATCCTCACTTAGGCCGACAACATACCCATTGACAATATACAGCCCAGGGTCATCCTCACTTAGGCCGACTACATACCCATTGACAATATACAGCCCAGGGTCATCCTCACTTAGGCCGACAACATACCCATTGACAATATACAGCCCAGGGATATCCTCACTTAGGCCGACAACATACCCATTGACAATATACAGCCCAGGGTCATCCTCACTTAGGCCGACAACATACCCATTGACAATATACAGCCCAGGGTCATCCTCACTTAGGCCGACTACATACCCATTGACAATATACAGCCCAGGGATATCCTCACTTTAGCCAACAGCATACCCATTGACAATATACAGCCCAGGGCTATCCTAACTTAGGCCGACAAAATACCCATTGACAATATAAAATTCAACTCATTGCTAAAAATGTGCTGGCAGGATGGCCTAGGCCCTAAAGGTACGCAAACTAACCTCTAAGCTGTCTCGTCTGGGTTTGAATCTTGGCCCAGCTTTAAACTGTTGCACGGTGATTCCATCCCCATGATGGACGTTAAACTGGGCATCTCGCCTGCCAGCATGAGTCGGACGTTAAGTAGTTCATGGGTGCCCTTCTCGAATATTTGGCTATCCCAGCTAGTGATGCTACCCTGCAACTTTGCGCTGCATACGAAAGGGGACGAATTGGTTTCACAAAAAAAAAATAGAAAACAAGTACACATACATTCAAAGTACACCGCCCCCATGCCAAATAATTAAATATCCTACAGCGCGGCATTGCCGGGGCGCCTCCGGCGCCCGGCAATACCGCAGTGCAGCTCATTGAGGCTGCATTGGGAGGGAGAGATGTACACTAATTGATTGATTAATTGTATAATTAAAATCAATAAAAGATTATCACAAAATATTTTCATAATCAATTGGCTAATCGCATAACTAAACCTGGTGTTGGGCTAGCGGCTAGGGTGCCAGCTTAGGATGCCTAGGATCCTGGGTTCGAATCCCGGTCGATCGCTGAATTAACGCCAGGGGGGTTGACTCAGCCTGTCATCCTTCCGAGGTCGGCAAATTGAGTACCAGTTCACTGGTAATTCCCTGTTTGTCGGTAAAGGCGGCAAAAAGGGTTGGCGTCAGGAAGGGCATCCGGCCATAAAACATTGCTTCAGAAAGGGGACCAAAAAACAACAACAACCACGGTTCCCGAAAAAGGCCAACCCCCGCTTTGCGGGGAAAAATGGCCTCTAAAGGTGGTTTTTTTTTTATAATCGCATAACTAAACCACTAGTGCTTCATCCGAAGATGTATCTTTTAGAAATTTAATTAAATAAGTCATTTATAAAAAATTAAATAATTAATTGATTACTCAATAAATAATTAATCGATTAATCAATAAATAATTAATAGATGAAATGATTAATCAATAAATCAAAAATATCCTTGATAGCCACATCACTTGGTCACTCATGTCCAAATATTAGCTTCCCAGCTCAAAAGGTGCCTTAGATATTGGCCAAATGAGAAAGAAAATAAATAAATGATTAATAATGAAAATAAATAAATAATAATCATAAAAAAATTAAATTATTAATCAATTTGGTCAGAGAACACATAAACTACCACTATTTCATCAGAATCTGTAACTTAAAAAAAAAAAAAGTTTTTGTCATTAATAAAATAATTAAATAATTAATCGATTAATTGATTAATTAATAAATCAAAAATATCCTTTGCAGCCAAATCACCTGGTCATTGGCATGTCCAAATATCAGCTTCCTAACTCAAAAGGTGCCTGAGTTAATGGTCAGAAGAGAAAGGAAATTTGATTAATTAAATAAGTACTTAATTAATCGCTAATAATTAAATAACTCCTCAATTTATTGATTAATCAAAAAAAATAAAAACCGTTTTTGACAAAGGACTTGCTCATTACTGTGCCGAAATTTCAGCTTCCTAGCTCAAAGGATGGCTGAGATATCGCCCGGACAACCAAGAAAGAAAACAAACAAGTACAAATACATTCAAAGTACACCGCCCCATGCCAAATAATTAAATATGCTGCAGCGCGGCATTGCCGGGGCGCCTCTGGCGCCCGGCAATACCGCAGTGCAGCTCATTAAGGCTGCATTGGGAGGGAGGGGTGTACACTAATTGATTGATTAATTGTATAATTAAAATCAATAAAAGATTATCACAAAATATTTTCATAATCAATTGGCTAATCGCATAACTAAACCACTAGTGCTTCATCCGAAGATGTATCTTTTAGAAATTTAATTAAATAAGTCATTTATAAAAAATTAAATAATTAATTGATTACTCAATAAATAATTAATCGATTAATCAATAAATAATTAATAGATGAAATGATTAATCAATAAATCAAAAATATCCTTGATAGCCACATCACTTGGTCACTCATGTCCAAATATTAGCTTCCCAGCTCAAAAGGTGCCTGAGATATTGGCCAAATGAGAAAGAAAATAAATAAATGATTAATAATGAAAATAAATAAATAATAATCATAAAAAAATTAAATTATTAATCAATTTGGTCAGAGAACACATAAACTACCACTATTTCATCAGAATCTGTAACTTTAAAAAAAAAAAATTTTTTGTCATTAATCGAATAATTAAATAATTAATCGATTAATTGATTAATTAATAAATCAAAAATATCCTTTGCAGCCAAATCACCTGGTCATTGGCATGTCCAAATATCAGCTTCCTAACTCAAAAGGTGCCTGAGTTAATAATGGTCAGAAGAGAAATGAAATTTAATTAATTAAATAAGTACTTAATTAAACGCTAATAATTAAATAACTCCTCAATTAATTGATTATTCAAAAAACAAAAAATACCGTATTTGACAAAGGACTTGCTCACTACTGTGCCGAAATTTCAGCTTCCTAGCTCAAAGGATGGCTGAGATATCGTCCGGACAACCAAGAAAACAAACAAACAACCAGAGTGAAAACTGAGTACTCTCTTTCAGCGTGCGTCACTGCCGAGCCCCCTTTGGTGCCCGGCAATGACGATTTGCAATGCCTGGAGATGGCATAGGAAAGGAGCGGTGTACAATTATTCAATGGCAATGATTGATTTTTTTTATTTCAGTCTGCACATTTACTGATGAACCCTTTTACTTTCGGATTGAATCTCAAAATCAAATTTCATTGCGAAATGAGATAAAAGGAAGCCTTGATAGTGTGCTCAATCTCTCCTAATGCCAAACGAGGTAGCTCTTTAGCTGCAACTCATTTAAGTGGAACACAATGTAATTCAATAAAGATGAGTCAACATTTTAGAGGCTAATGGAGCAAAGTATTCCCAAAAAGGCCCATGTCTTTTTCTTTTTAATTTGCTTAAAAAGATGATGTTGCCAAAATTGATGAAAACCAGGAAAACAATCACCGAAGTTTGTTGTAAATTTTCACTCTTTCTGGAGCACTCAAAGCAGTTACTGGAGCATCGGGAGATGTGGACCATTTTGCGGAATTTTCTATTCCAACACTCATTGTTGGAGCTGACATATTTGTAATGGCAGTCAGGAATGGCACCCAGCTAACAACGTCAGGCCAACGTTGGAAAATAGACGTCGCGTTTGCAACCAATAGACAACGTTAGGCCAATGTTGGTAAATAGACGTCGTGTTTGCAACTAATAAACAACGTTGTACCAACGTTGTAAAATAGACGTTGTGTTTGCAACCAATAGATAACGTTAGGCCAACGTTGGAAAATAGACGTCGTGTTTGCAACCAATAGACAACGTTGGACCAACGTTGAAAAATAGACGAGTTTGCAACCAATAGACAACGTTCGGCCAATGTTGGAAAATAAGCGTCGTGTTTGCAACTAATAAACAACGTTGGACCAACGTTGAAAAATAGACGTTGAGTTTGCAACCAATAGACAACGTTCGGCCAATGTTGGAAAATAAGCGTCGTGTTTGCAACTAATAAACAACGTTGGACCAACGTTGAAAAATAGACGTTGAGTTTGCAACTAATAAACAATGTTGGACCAATGTTGGAAAATAGACGTCGTGTTTGCAACCAATAGACAACGTTAGGCCAATGTTGGAAAATAGACGTCGTGTTTGCAACCAATAGACAACGTAAGGCCAATGTTGGAAAATAAACATTGTGTTTGCAACCAATAGACAACGTTAGGCCAATGTTGGAAAATAGACGTCGTGTTTGCAACCACTAGACAACGTTAGGCCAACGTTGGAAAATCGACGTCGTGTTTGCAACCAATGGACAACGTTAGGCCAATGTTGGAAAATAGACGTCGTGTTTGCAACTAATAAACAATGTTGGACCAACGTCGAAAAAAAGACGTTGAGCTTGCAACTAGTAAACAATGTTGGACCAATGTTGAAAAAGAGACGTTGTGTTTGCAACCAATAGACAACGTTAGGCCAATTTTGGAAAATAGACGTCGTGTTTGCAACTAATAAACAACGTTGGACCAACGTTGAAAAATAGACGTTGAGTTTGCAACTAATAAACAATGTTGGACCAATGTTGGAAAATAGACGTCGTGTTTGCAACCAATAGACAACGTTAGGCCAATGTTGGAAAATAGACGTCGTGTTTGCAACCAATAGACAACGTAAGGCCAATGTTGGAAAATAAACATTGTGTTTGCAACCACTAGACAACGTTAGGCCAATGTTGGAAAATAGACGTCGTGTTTGCAACCAATAGACAACGTTAGGCCAACGTTGGAAAATCGACGTCGTGTTTGCAACCAATGGACAACGTTAGGCCAATGTTGGAAAATAGACGTTGTGTTTGCAACCAATAGACAACATTAGGCCAATGTTGGAAAATAGACGTCGTGTTTGCAACCAATAGACAACGTTAGGCCAACGTTGGAAAATCGACGTCGTGTTTGCAACCAATGGACAACGTTAGGCCAATGTTGGAAAATAGACGTCGTGTTTGCAACCAATAGACAACATTAGGCCAATGTTGGAAAATAGACGTCGTGTTTGCAACCAATAGACAACGTTAGGCCAATGTTGGAAAATAGACGTCGTGTTTGCAACCAATAGACAACGTTAGGCCAATGTGGGAAAATAGACGTCGTGTTTGCAACCAATAGACAACGTTAGACCAATGTTAGAAAATAGACGTGGTGTTTGCAACCAATACACAACGTTAGACCAATGTGGGAAAATAGACGTCGTGTTTGCAACCAATAGACAACGTTAGACCAATGTTAGAAAATAGACGTGGTGTTTGCAACCAATACACAACGTTAGACCAATGTTAGAAAATAGACGTCGTGTTTGCAACTAATAAACAACGTTGGACCAACGTTGAAAAATAGACGTTGAGTTTGCAAGCACTAAAGATCACCCTGATGTCAACAATGCACTTGCGACCAATTGCCAAAATGCCAACGTTGGCCCAACGTTGGTCCAACGTTGTTGTGTTAGCTGGGCAGCTTGGTCTGATTGACCTGCTCCAAAATATCAAGCAGCACCTCATTGTTCCAAAGATTATGACGTCATGGGTAATACAACACTTCTCCCACATTCAGGTTCTCCTTTATTCTCCCTGACATTTTCATCAATAAAGGAGGGTGGCGGTGCCTCAGGGTTAAATCACGCAAGGAAAAGTTTTTTCAACCTTTATTTATTACCTGGAAACAGATTTGCAAGTGAATATATGAGCAGAACCTTCACTTCCAAACTGTGTGTGTACAGTAAAGCCTCATTGCATACAGTAAAACTAAATGGAACGTAAATGTTCAAAGCTCAAGCTGTTAAATGTTTCAAAACTGTCAAAGCGCCCAGCAAGGTCAATGGTCCCAGTATCATTCCAGGCCAGTTCAATCTGGTTTGGACCTGTATGTGTCCTCTCTGGATAGCCAGCATAGACTAAGTCTGTTTTACAGTTGGTTCCGGTAATTCCAGAAAAACTTGGCCTAAGAGTCTGGGTTGTTCACGTTGAGGTCGAGTGTAAGTTGAATTAGAGGGTTAGTGATGTGAATCTTCAGCGCAGTATTTATTTGATTTTACGTGGATTAGAAATGGTCAAAAAATGTCATTTACTGTTGAGGATACAGCTCAATCGATGTCTTTTTAAATGTTGAAGGCTCCAGTCGCGGACTATATAGCCCTCATCGAGGCAAAGCCTTAAATAAAAGAAGAAAGTAGATATGATGTTTGTTTGCGAGAAAGAGAGATTGAAGCTAGCCCGGTAGCTGTAGTTTGAGTGAGACAGTAAGACGAGCAATCCTGACACGGAGAGTGTAAGATGATTCCGGGCACCACTTTAACGCTCCTAAGTCAGAACGGTAGTACCACCCTGAGCGGTTGCTGTCGAAAAACTACCACCTAAAAACCGGTCCAACCATATGGGTTTTTTTTAGGAGAAATCATCTCCCTACTGGAATGCCGTTGGATCCCGAAGGGAGCTCATCCGCCCTTTAACAGGTATTGTTTTTAGTCCTGCAGGGTGCCGCAGTCACATACCCACTGGCTGCCAGGGAGGGTAGTCGGTTTAGTCGCCGACTACCCGACCATGCGGCAGGTAGCACTGGGTTACATGTTACCATATGGCAGTCAAGAGACCGACCTGACTAAATTAACGTCTCGTTCAAACTTGTACTCCTTAATGTCATATGCACTTACCATGCCCATTATTACCTCAGCCACCAAAGGTGGATGGAGATTATGTTTTCACCCCTGTCTGTCTGTTTGTCTGTCTGTTTGTCAGTCTGTTTGTCAGTCTGTTTGTCAGTCTGTTTGTCTGTCTGTTTTTCTGTTTGTCTGTCTGTTTGTCTGTCTGTTTGTCTGTCTGTTTGTCAGTCTGTTTTTCTGTTTGTCTGTCTGTTTGTCTGTGAACAAGATATCTCAAAAGGTTCTGGACGGATCCGGACGAAATTTGGTGAAGAGGTTGAGTATGTGACATTTTGGACGAACGAAACGATTACATTTTGGTGAAGATCCGGAGCCGGATCCGGCTAGTAGAATCTTTAAGTGATTCTTCACCATTGCGAGATAGGGCCAAAAACGATATATAGCACGTTATCTCAAAAAGTTATGGACGGATTTCGACGAATCTTGGTGGAGAGGTTGGGTGTGTAACTAGCACTAATCGATTCGAGTTTGGTGAAGATCTGAATATGGATTCGGATACGATAATTATTTAATTTTTAAGTGATTCTTCACCATTGAGAGATCGGGCGAAAAGCGATATATAAGTTATGATATTTATGCCAAACATATTTATCGGAGCTAGACATGATATGTAAAAAAGTTATGGACGAGTTATGAATAATCTTGGTAGATGAGCTGGTTATGTGACAAGAACAAGCCGGTTAGATTTTGGTTCAAGTCCGAATCAAGATCCGGCCTGTCAGTGGGATACAAGACATAAACTGTTCAGCCAGGCGGAGGTATGCTCTACCGAGTGCCGTTGTAGTTTCTGTTGATATAGCAATATATAATTTGGATAATGCAACATGCAACTCAAATACTCCCACTATGACTGGGCGTGGTTACTATGCCACAGTGAAGAACAGGACCCTGTAAGAATCCCAACATGTTTGTTTTCATCCTTAATTAGTTAAGGCAGAAATCATAGTCTTGAAATGGGGTTGGAGACCATAAAAGTCAAATATGAGGTGAGGGAACTCTCCATGGATATAATATCTCAGGCATTCGATTCGACATAGGCTGGCATTTTGCTCTTCTTACCGAAGCTACAACCTGTAACACATAAGGCTGCATTCATACCTGGCTTTCTGACTTTCTCCACTTGTGCAGGTAACATGCTATTAATGGAACCCTCTTCTCTTCTTCCAAAGTGGAGTATGGGGCACCCTAATAGCATATTTTGGACCCAGTCATGTTCATTTCCTCCATAAATTAACTCTCCCTTCCTTTCTGTAGACAAATCCACATGATCTCATACAGTATCCCATCCTGATGGGCACATGGCAACTGAGTCACTCTCTGCTGATCTGGAATTAATTATTTTCTGGTATAATAAATGGAGCATTCAATCTTAACAAATTTCAAGTCTCACCTCATCACATTGGAAGGAGCATCAAAGCAATACAGCTATAAATTTCCATTAGCAGCCATTTCTTGAACGTCTAGGCCCCACTATCAGCTGTTACCTCTCCTCGGTCGAATACATTCCAAAGTTGCCTCCAAAGTCGGCCTGAGATTTGGCATCCTCTATTCCACAAAAAATCTGAACTACTCACATCTACAAGACCTTCGGCTGCAGCTCAATGGAATACTGCAGGTCCCCATATGGGCTAGCTCCCCAGCTTCTCACCTGTCATTCCTGGAATCTGTGGAATCTAAAGCTCTTAATATAATTGACATCTCCCATAATAAAGCTGAAGTACAAGGCCTGTTAATGCTTTCACATTACAGACATGTTCATGGTCTTTTCTGCTTTCTACCGCCTCTCCTCCAGTGCTCTCTCAGACCCATAATCCCTCAGCACCTCCTTTATGTCTCAAACTCCGTGTCTATCTGAGCACCTCCCTCACTGACAACCAACCGGCACTTCCATTCTCGATGAAATCCCTGCCGCTTCCCAAACATATGAATTATATGTATGTGAATTCCAAACATAACATTTCCCTCCCCTTTTAAAAAACAATAAGCAAACCACATAATCCTTCATCCATGTAGGTTTTTGTAAAGCCCTCTGAGGTCGCTGAACAACTTGAGGAGCCCTCGGAGGTGCAGGTGTGCCTGCGGGCTCATTGCCAATCACAGTTGGCTGCTGCCAGGAAAGAAGAGGAGAATGGCTCCCCCTGCCTTTGCCCGACTTGTGATACAGGAACCTTCCTCAGGCGAGTCGCATGTCATCATGACCCATCGTGCAGATGATAGGTGGCTGCTCCCAACCTCTTAACAATTTGCAATGGTTCTGACCATTTGAGGCTGGAGCTTGTTGCAATGTCGGGGCAGCCAGACACGCAACCAGTCCAACTCCTGTGATGTCAATGGTTTGGCCCTTTTGGACTGGTCAAACCTTGGCTCATATGCTGCTGCTGAGTCTCTACCTGCAAACCTGTAAATAACGATGCAGGGTTACCCTTGGCAAAGCTAAGGAGACTGAGCGGAAGTTGTAATTCCTTTCCCAGCATCAGTGAAGATGGATATACCCCTGTTGTGTTCTTAAGGCACGGAAGTATATGGGGATTTTCAGGAGAGCTGCTTCAAGTCGCTAGCCTTCGGTCAGGTAAGCACGAACACCCTTTTTTACCGTCTGGTTGAGGGGCTCCGCAGCTACATTAAGCTTGAGGATGGCATACAACTGCTGTTCTGATGTGTTTGCTAGCTGTCTTTGCCAGGTAAGTTGTAAAGTCAGAGGAAATGAATTGAGGCCCATTGTCTGGGATAATGAAATCCGGGAGACCTCACCAGGCAACCATGAATCAAGCCTTTGAATAACCAATTGAGTGGTGACTGACCCCCAAAAGCAGAGCTTCAGGCCATGATGAATGGAGATCATACACCATGAGTAGGTAATGAGCTTGGGCTGGTACACCACGCAGTTCTCCAAAGAGGTTCACCTGGTAAGTTTCCAAGGTGAAGATGGCCAGGAACTGAAATGTGCAGACAGGGCACCAGAAGCTGCTTCGAATGTGTCGTTTGTCGGTTTGAAAGTAAACAAAATCCACTAGCCTTCTGTCCCCAAGCAGCGTAACAGAATGGCTTACATACGTGGGCCACCATGTCTTGGAAATCCAGTGCTACCAAGTACACTTCGAACAACTGATACGAAAGGCATGCGCCATGGTACTGTGTGCTTGCTGAGACCGACAAGAACTCCCTCCAGGACTTGAGGCAGCCAGTGCACCATATCTTCCAACCCCAATAACCCAACTTAACATAACCCTCTTACTTACAAGTTAGTGTTTCCTTCTCTCTCTCTCTCTCTCTCTCTCTCTCTCTCTCTCTCTCTCTCTCTCTCTCTCTCTCTCTCTCTCTCTCTTTCTCTTTCTCTTTCTCTTTCTCTTTCTCTTTCTCTTTCTCTTTCTCTTTCTCTTTCTCTTTCTCTTTCTCTTTCTCTTTCTCTTTCTCTTTCTCTTTCTCTTTCTCTTTCTCTTTCTCTTTCTCTTTCTCTTTCTCTTTCTCTTTCTCTTTCTCTTTCTCTTTCTCTTTCTTTCTCTTTCTCTCTCTTTTCCTGTTCGTCCATGTCCTCACTTGTCTGTCCAACTGCAGCGCAATAATTTCATTGGTTTTTTACCCTCTGTTGTTTACCAGCAAGCACTCCTTCAACCCAGAGCTTCTGTTTCTCTTATCTCACCAAGGTCAGCTTGACATCCAAGCACCAGGATATTTACTCAGCTTGCTGCCGGTAACTGTTGAAGGGATTTTATTATTCAAAACTGGATCACATTTAGCTTTTGAATTTGATTTACCTTTCAATATGTGAGGTCAATGCTGGCAGAATAGCCGACGGGTACGCTCCCTCACATCTGAGCTGTCTAGCCTGGGTTCAAATCTTGACCGAGCTATAAACTGTCACCCTGGTGTTTTGCAGGCAAGGTGAGGTATCAATGTGTGTGCCATCCACAGGAGGCATTAACCTGTGTGCCATTTCCATAGCCCAGCTGAGAACTTAAACTGGATGTCCCCTTGGCCAGGACTGGTTCTCGGTGAATGTTATTTCAGTGTTATGGTGTGTTTAGTGAAAAGGAGACAAGTTGCCGTCTACTCCCCAAACAAATTACAAATTCCTGCCGAAACTGTGGGTAGCAGGTGGTGTAGTCTTGGACAATCCAAGGTTACACTGCTTGCTATCCTAGAATGTGGGGCTGCCTGGGAAGTATTGCCTACATTATAAACAAATTCAAGTTCCCAGGTTGTTTGCATATCAAATGACGTGAGATATTGCACAGAAAAATAAAGAATATGTCATCTAAATTGGATGACCACCAGCAGACTTTGTCAGTTGAAGTGTGAGGTTCGGATCGGGTGAGGTTTGGGACCGCAGATTTAGGACCTCTTTCATTTCATTTCATTTCTTTCATTTCATTTCAAAGAGTCAATACCTCTTTGTTAGGACCATAATCCTAACAACCCTAACCCTAACCACCCTAGCCCTAACAACCCTAATCCTAACAACCCTAACCCTAACAACCATAACCCTAACCCTAACAACCCTAATCCGCTGATTTGGCTGTTGTGGATGAGAAAACTTAGAGAGGTTGACCTTTCACAATGTTAAACCAGATAAGCACAAGCAGGATATACATGCATGTGTTTGAGACAAAACAACACATTTGCACCATATACATCTTTGTATAACAGGTGAGCAGATGGGAAGACAAAACATCATGCTCTTGAAAGAACATCAAGGTGCTCATTGAAACTCATGAACGTTGCTGTGGTTTGGAATCAACCCTGAACAGGTTGCCACTTCATCACATGGTGCAGGTGGAGCATGAATTTGAAAATTGTTCAAGGTGTCAGCGTACTATTTGTAATATTGTGAAAGACAATGTGGGATATATCCTGACCACTATTGATGAAGTGCCCTCCCGATGAAGCAAAAACGTGACAGTTCATAATCAGGATGGGAAACAAACCCAGACAAGCTATCCTGTCAGCTATTTGAATTATAAACTAACCCTAACCCTAAGAACCCTAACTATAACAACGCTAACCCTAACTCTAACAACCCTAACCCTAACCCTAACAACCCTAACCCTAACAACACTAAACCTAACATCCCTAACACTAACCCTAACCCTAACCATAATCCTAACAACCCTAACCCTAACCCTAACCACCCTATCCCTAACAACCCTAATCCTAACAACCCTAACCCTAACCCTAACCCCAACCATAATCCTAACAACCCTAACCCTAACCCTAACCACCCTAGCCCTAACAACCCTAATCCTAACAACCCTAACCCTAACAACCATAACCCTAACCCTAACAACCCTAACCCTAACAACCCTAACCCTAACAACTCTAACCATAACCCTAACCATATCCATAATCCTAATAACCCTAACCCTAACCCGAACAACCCAAATCCTAACCCTAACCCTAACAACCCTAATCCTAACCCTAACCCGAACAACCCTAATCCAAACCCTTACCCTAACAACCCTAACCCGAACCCGAACAACCCTAATCCTAACCCGAACAACCCTAATCCTAACCCTAACCCTAACAACCCTAATCTTGTAAGCTCTTTGTATTACAAACGAATCCTAACAACCCTAACCTTGGTTGTTCAAATAAAGCTCAAAATATGTCTACCAATTATTTAATCCATATTTATTTCTGTATATATCATCATTTTACTTTCATGAGCACATTCCTGGTAAAATATGATGGGAATAACAGAAATAAATGCATGCAGATAGCCGGCAAACCCTTCCTGCTCATTCTGGTGTTTTACAACTACTGGTTGGTGTTTAATGCTAAAATTGCTACAAGTATCACGTTAGGCTTAAAGTATCATGCTCTATGAGATCATTTTGACATATGGCTCATTCACGACCTGTTTCACTTTATGGGTTCATGCATCAACGGTTTGCTCTTTCATCAGTGTTCCCATTACAGGGAAACATAAAAACAATCACTTATTCGAGACAACAAGCGAATAAAATATTTGAAACTTGGACATCAAACGGGTGTATTGAAAAATAATGAAATTAGAAGACAAACACAAAATTTAAGTATCCATTGAAGCACTCTGATGGAGCCAGAACTTGAATCAATTATATCAACGTTTGTAAATGAATTATATGAATTTGATTAAATACAATGGAGAGAGCAACAAATAATCCGACAGCTATAATTTCCCATGTCTCGAATGTCCTTAAGATAAGTCAACACGGTCACCTTGGAGGTTCAATAGTGGAACCGATGAAAAAATATAAAATGAAACATACACTCAAAATATTCTACTTTTGAAAAGAGTGTATTAAATGAAAACATTATACAATATATTTCAACCCCTTTGAAGTATTGTGATATATGCAAATGTAGTACGATAGGAGAGGTCTTAGAAAGGACATGGGGAGTTTAAAAAGATCAAAGAACAAGATACTAATAATGTGAGAAACGACAACATTAAAAAAATCATTATGTTGTCATACAAAGGTAGAAAGGACATATATATATATATACACCACCAGTCAAAAGTTTTAGAACACCTCAATTTTTCCAGTTTTTATTGAAATTTAAGCAATTCAAGTCCAGTGAATAACCTGAAATGGTACAAAGGTAAGCAGTAAACTGCTCGAGGTTAAAAAAAAGTTTGGGTTAGAAAAAACAGGAAAATAATGTAAATTGCACAGTTATATTGTAAAAAAAGGCCTTCTTCAGGGAACAAGTCATGGGTTAACAACTTACAGCTGTTCTGCAGAAATGTAAGTAAATTAAGCCTTGAAAGTTGATGCAAACAATTCCTACAGGTGTCCCAACCTCTGCTGATTACTTCATTACAAACCCCCTGTCTGTATAAAAGCAGAATTGGAACAATTGGAACATTACACCCTCTGAAGCATTATTTGGACAATATTGCACTGCAGGAAGTAGTACATTGAAAACTGGAGGAAACTCTGACAGGAAGAGGTCTGGCAGACCCAAAGCACAACAGAATCAGAAGACAAGTTTCTGAGGGTCAACAGCTTGCGTGATAGGCGGCTCACAGGACAACAGCTTCAAGCACAGCTTAACACTGATCGAAGAAAGCAAGTCTCAGTTTCAACTGTGAAGAGAAGACTTCAAGCTGGAGGTTTGACAGGTCGAGTGGCAGTAAGAAGCCTTTGCTAAGATGGCAAAATAAGAAAAATAGGCTTGCCTGGGCCATGAAGCACTGCCAGTGGACTACTGAAGACTGGAAGAAGGTCTTGTGGACCGATGAATCAAAATTTGAAATCTTTGGTTCATCACACAGGGTTTTTGTACGCCGTCGAGCAGGCGAAAGGATGGTTCCTCAGTGTGTGACACCAAATGTCAAACATGGAGGAGGAAGCGTGATGGTCTGGGGCTCTTTTGCTGGATCCAGAGTCGGCGACTTGCACAGAGTGACTGGTACCCTGAACCAAAAAGGCTACCACAGCATTTTGCAGCACCATGCAATACCCTCTGATATACGCCTAGTTGGTCAGGGGTTCATCCTACAGCAAGATAATGACCCTAAACACACCTCGAGGCTATGTCAAAACTACATTCGAGGAAAAGAACAAGACGGCAGGCTTCAAATCATGGAATGGCCAGCACAGTCTCCAGACTTAAACCCCATCGAGCTGGTTTGGGATGAACTGGACAGAAGAGTGAAAGCAAAGCAACCTACAAGTGCAACACATTTGTGGGAACTTCTGCAACAGTGTTGGTAAGAACTTCCCGAACAATATTTGATTTCCATTGTAGAAAGAATGCCACGAGTGTGTTCGGCGGATATATCTGCAAAAGGTGGCTACTTTGCTGAGTCAAAAAATGAAATTAAATTTTGTTAAACAAAATGATTCTATGATTTCTTTTTTATCTCCAATTGTTTATTTGTTCTATGCTTAAGTTCAGAGTACATTGAGACATTAAACTGCATAAATTTCAATAAAAACTGGAATAATTAAGGTGTTCTAAAACTTTTGACCAGTAGTGTATGTATATATTGTTACGGGACCGCGGCTAAGATGTTGTTTGCCGAGCGGAGGCCCCGCGGCCCTAACAGTTACCCCGACTAACCCGATTCCTGGACGTTGGCCGAAATCGCGCCACAGGTATTCAATTTGGAAACCTCTAAAGCGACCGAATGTAAAGAGGAAGAAGAAGAAGACGTACGGAGGAATAACAGGATTTATTAATTATTTTCACAAGCCAAGGCAAAGAGAGCAGTTGGTTATATACAGAAAATGGAAGGAGCAGACACACAGTGAAATCATTAGCTTACCTATACAAGCTTAATTAATAAACCCCAGGACAACGTGAAAGACAGACGGACGATCACACTTACACGGGGAAATGCAGGCCGGAAGGAATGGCTTGGAGATGGGTGGCTTTTAGAGGCAAGGAAGGTTCAGCGGGTACTGGGCACGGTCGGGCCAGAAGGCACCGCCATCAAGAAGCCGAGCTTTGGTCCCAAACTGCGCGGGCGAAGTTCCTTTCTCCATACTGCTGCCTCGTGAGCTCCTTGCGTTGCCCCGGTCCGCTTTTCCTGCTGCGCGGCACGTCTCACGGCGGCTCAGTCACACCTGCTCGTCTCCAGCGCATCTCCTGGACCCATGTCTTTGGGGAGCGTCCCGCGGCGGGTTATATAGGCCCCGCCCTTCACCCTTTGCGAACCTCTCCCAAGCGTTCTCTCTCCGCCCCTCTCAAGCCAAACCCCTCGTTCTGGGTTGGCTGAGCGGGGCCGACTTACTCCTCCCCTCTATGACGAGGTGGAGACCCGCCTTTCTTCTTCGGCGTTACCTCGTGCGTAATGGAGTCAAATGCTGCAAAGTGGACGGCAGATGAAAATGCAGCAAAGTGCCTAAAGTGTCAATTGCAACAAAGTGGCAAACCTGGCACTTGGAAGCTGCCATGGGGCGTCGGAGGGCCTACTCTTATTTAATTCGGTGCAATGAAGAGTCAAACTAGTGGGAAACACATCCTTAGCCTACAGAGAATAAGGGACTAACTATTTAAAAGGATATATCGTGTCCTGTGTGTAGGTTTATGGAATTAACTAAGAGGACGAGCTACGACTATTCTTTACATTACGAGGGTCAGTTACACACAACAAAACCATACTTTTCACATTCGTTACACTTTCTCAAAATTGTTACACTTCTCAAATTCGTTACACATCTCAAATCCGTTACACTTCTCAAATCCGTTACAATATATATATATATATAGCATTCAGAAAGTATTCAGACCCCTTCACTTTTTTCACATTTTGTTATGTTCCAGCCTTATGCTGAAATCGTTTAAATTCGTTTTTTCCCTCATCAATCTACACTCAATACCCCATTTAATGGAAAAGAGAAAACAGGATTTTAGAAAGTTTTGCAAATTTATTAAAAATAAAAAACTGAAATATCACATTGATATAAGTATTCAGACCCTTTGCTATGACACTTGAAATTTATCTCAGGTGCCTCCCATTTCTCTTGATCATCTTTGAGATGTTTCTACACCTTGATTGGAGTCCACCTGTGGTAAATTCAATTAATTGGACATGATTTGGAAAGGCACACACCTGTCTACATAAGGTCTCACAGCTGACAATGCATATGAGAGCATAACTCAAGCCATGAGGTCGAAGGAACTGCCTGCAGAGCTCAGAGACAGGATTGTGTCGAGGCACAGATTTGGGGAAGCTTACAAAAAATCTCTGCTGCATTGAAGATTCCCAAGAGCACAGTGGCCTCCATAATTCTTCAATGGAAAAAGTTTGGAACAACCAGGACTCTTCCTAGAGCTGGCCGCCTGGCCAAACTGAGCAATGGGGGGAGAAGGGCCTTGGTAAGAGAGGTGACCAAGACCCCGATGGTCACTCTGGCTGAGCTCCAGAGATCCTGTGTCGAGATGGGAGAAACTTCCAGAAAGACAACCATCACTGCAACACTCCACCGATCTGGGCTTTATGGCAGAGTGGCCAGACGGTGTATGAGCTCCTCTTCGCACGACGCATGACGGAGGATGCCCAGTCAGCGACTGGCTTTGGAGGCCAGCTTGGAAATGTGGTTTTCCCAGGAAAGGTCATGGCAGATAGTGAGACCCAAAAGCTTGAGTGACAGAATTTCTTGGAGAGGATTGTTGAGAAAGTAGATGGGAGGGTTGTCCAGTCGGTCTTTTTGGAGAGACATCGGGAGAGTGTGACATTTGTCAGGATTGAAAGACATGTTCCACTTGTGTGACCAGTCTGTGATTTTGTCCAGGTCTGTAGAGAGTGAGGAGGCTGCAGACTGCCGATCTGAGGGATGAGGTATGGAGCGGCAGATATTGGAGTAATTTCAGGCCAGAACCTCTCCAAATGGTGGGTTCACATCCTCGGTCATATATCCACATCAGTAGATTGGTATTTTGTGTGTGATACTTCGTGTTTTGTACCTTTGGTAGACACACACACACCTCTTTATATAATTGTGAAGACTTTACAATACTTCGTAACAGAAACATCTCCAATCAAGATTGGCACAGATTGATACACGAAATTCAAATTCCTAATGTTAATAGGAACAAAAAGTTACTGATAGTGAAAAAGCACCAGCTTTGAAAACTGTTTTCTGATTTTCACTTCCACCACAAAATGTGGTTGGAGGTTATGTTTTCACTCATGTCTGTTTGTGAACAGGATATCTGAAAAAGTTGTGGACGGATTTGGACGAAACTTGGTGGACAGGTTGGGTGTCTGACAAGGAGGAATCGATTCGATTTTGGTGAAGATCTGAAAATAATTATTTAATTTTGAAGTGATTCTTCAACATTGAGAGATCGGGTAAAAAGCGACATATAACATGATATTTAAAACGGTTGTGGACGAGTTAAGACTAAACTTGGGGGATGAGTTGCTTTAGTTACAAGAACAAGCAGATTAGATTTTGGTTCAGGTCTAAATCCAGATCCGGCATATCAGTGGGATACAAAACATAAACTGTTCACCAGGCGGAGGTATGCTCTCCACCAAGTGCTGCTCTAGTTACTGTCTGTGATCACTTATGTGAACTGTTTTCCCCAAATGGTGCATTCTGATCTGGCTGTACGTTTGCGCACAGCACATGAGAGCAAACATATTGATTGTTCGTCGCAGTGCAATCAAACATATGACTGTCAAGTGAAGCGAAGACTCTTTTCCAAACGCAAGTCTCCAGGACTGCTGTAACCATGGAAATGCTGACGCCATCACCATGAGATAGTTTACCATCAATCACTTTCAGCATTCTCTGGAAGCATTTCTCTGTCTCATTGCAAGTAAGAGGTCTATAGATCTTGAAAGCAATCACATTACTTTGAACGAGATCCAGTAGACAGCTCAAACAAACAGCAACAAAACGCACGCACACACACACACACACACACACACACACACACACACACACACACACACACACACACACACACACACAAACACACACACACACTCGATATCACTTCGAAACACTTTACTGGTGATTATAACAATATACAGTACATTAACAATAAATGAAAAACATCAGCATAAACATAAGCCAATTGGCAACTCTGATCCGGCAAATACTGTAGAGTTGAAACTTCAACGCCAAGAGCCAAACAATAATAAAACAAATAGCCCCGAGTGTGCTGACAGTCATCCCTTTCTCTTGAGGGTGTAGTTCAGACCACTGCTGATTTGGGGGAATCCCCCATCCCCTCTTGGGAGTTCACTGATCCCCTGGGTGGACCCTGATCCGAAAGAGAAAATAAGACCTAGCGATCCCGCGGACCATCGAGTAGAAGGGCTGTATCGGGTTTCAGAACAAATGGTTGGTAAATAAGGGGCGAGCAGGGATCCGAAGTTTCAGGGGTTAACCAACCATGATCCAAATTCGAACAAAAATGAACTAAACTAGAGCAAATGCGACTGTGTCGCCAATATGCCTCCGCGTCGTCCCTGCCCGTGACAATGGGTATATGCCCTTGTTCTCTGTCCTAACAATAAACAAGTCCTAACAAGTTTAATTTAAATCCCTTCAGCTATTTTGAAGTATCACATTTTCACCAGCCATGACAGGTTTCACATCGATCGGTGAAGCATTTTCGTAGAAGGAATTTTTTTAAATATCGGCTTTCAAGCTAATATGGCTGCCAAACCACGTGACATATGACATCAAAAATGTACACTCTGCATACTGTATGTATGGGTAGGGGATCACGTTTGTGAAGTTACGTGTTGATCGGAAAAGGTTCGTTTTTTTATCCAAGATGGCTGCCAAACTACGTGACCTACGACATCATCATTTTCAAACTATATGCAGCAATGCTGTTAGATGATATTTCTAAAATTTCGCATCAATAGGGTAAGCGGTTTTAGAGATTTATTTATTTAATATTTTCAATACAAATGGATCATGTGCATGCAATTTCAGATATTTAGGATAAGGAATTATACCACTTCACCTATGATGTCATCATTATCATGCTTTTGTTCCCCATTGGGAGTACTTGACAATGTGCTAAGTTTCAAATTTTTCTGTTCAGCGGTTTCTGAGAAATATTTTTTAATTATTTGCGTTTAATCCAAGATGGCTGCCATACCACATGCCCTATGATGTCACAATTAACATAAAAACATTCTGCATGGGTGTCACTCCTACCCTAAACGTTTTGTCTCAATCGGATATATGGTTGCTGAGAAAAACGAGGTTTAGCCCGTACGGACGGATGGACGGACAGACGTAAGGATGGACAGACAACCCGAAAACATAATGCCTCCGGCCACCTTCTGGGGCGGAGGCATAAAAAAATCTAAGACCAAGTGATCCAATGGACCAGCAAGTAGAAGGGTTGTATCGGGTTTCAGAGCAATTGGTTGGTAAATAAATTGTTGATATAAATTGCTGTTAGTATTTTGTTTTGTAATTTTTCTTTGTCTTCTTTGCAATTCTTGGAACTGTATTCCCTTTCATTTTCTGATTGTACCTGAATCTTTTAATACACAGGTTTTATTGTGCAATACTTATACAATAAAGTAATCAGTCATTGTATCTGTATCAATCATACAGATACAATGACTGATTACTTATTGTAAGTACAGTACTACACAATAAAACCTGTATATTAAAAGAGTTCAAGAACGAAATGCTTTACTGGGGAGGGTAAATAAACTTTCAGGCCACCCTGCACTTGCACATGGAAAATTTTAACAAATTGAATTTGTGATAGATATTCAGGCTTCCTTTCTTCACGCTCATGTACAAATTGTATTTGATGATCATTGAGCTTTTTTATACATATTTGGCCAATCCTACAGTTGTTTGATGTGCCTTATTCAACTCCTCGAGGCCACCACCTCGTTCATGTTTCGGAAGGTAGAGTCAGGCAATGCACTGGTTTTTAAAGACCATTATGTGGATAGTTAACAATTTCTTATATTTTTGGTTTATCATATACAGTATATATATTATATATATATATATATTTATATGTTTACATATATATATATATATATATATATATATATATATATATATATATATATATATATATATATATATATATGTATATCTGCTCGTGGCTGATGTATATTGCACAGCAGTTGTATTGTAACAGTGTGTAATAAATGGAGTTTTGTACCCATATTTTAGATTGTTGTGTGCATGTACACATTTTTTACCACATTGTAAAACCAGAAGTCCTGCCAAGGTTGTCCAAAGGACTAAGGTTGTGATGATAGACTGCATGGTTCTGTAAAAAAAAAAAAAAATTAAAACATTGATTTCATACCGCAGAAACAAGCTTCACCAATTGTTTGCATTTCTCAAACAAGTTGAAAGATAATCTGAGATTTAACCTTGTTTTCTAAATATTAAGTAGTACCCTTACCATTCTCCTTCTGCAAGATCTTCCTTATCTAAAACAAATGCTGTATAATCTCTCATATGATCTGGTATGCAAATCTCAACTGGCTTGGGATTCACATAAGACTATGGTATGGCAAAGGGTGTGCAAAATGATCCTTAATGATTTGGAAACATACAAAGACCACAATGAAGAAACATATTGGGATCCCAATAAAAATGTTGGAACATGTGATAGATACACCAGGACCACGATGAAGAAACACACTACAAATATGATGAAGAACTGGCATCACAGCAAACGACAGAGATGCAGTACCAACAAATGATGTTTGATATTGTGGATCAGCAGCAAAAGGAATGGAGAGCGTTGGCAGCCAATTTTCTCAGAAATAATTTGCCTTTTCTTCATGGAAGGCATATACGACTGAGGGCAATTTCAGTGCATTCCAAAAAAGTCTGCAACAAGTGTGTGTCCACTCTCAGGAGAGCCAGAAAACAACATCTGTCCAACCTCAAGTTTATTTTCAAACTTGTCTCCCTCCTCTAAAACCTGGTGGTGCCTTGCTAAATCTGTCTCTGGAATATGCTCCCCTTTCCATCCCTTCCCTCACTTCAAATGTCACCACAGCTAATTCCACTCGTGAGAAGGCTAAATGCTTCAATCTTGCGTTTACTTCCAAATATTGTGTCCCCAAACCTCATTCTCGGTGCCCACCCTTCCCTGTTGTACCCGGCTGCTCCTGGAGGTTCTTTCAACCCTTACATCTGATTCATCTACTGGACCGGCCAGCATTTGCTCATGTGTCCTAAAAAACTGCCCTGCTGCTCTTGCACATCCTCTCTACCCTTTTCACCCTACAATTTGCCCGAGGTCTTCTTCCATCTGCTTGTAAATCAGCCAACATCACTGTTTTACATTTAAAATGTGCAAAAAGGATCCTCTTGATTACAGACCTATCAGCTTACTTCCAATCATCAGCAAGGTCGTGGAATCCATCATCGAAGTTGATTATGAAGACCGTCCTTGTCTCCAACAGCCTCATTTCGGTTTCAGACTGCAATGTTTCGGTTTCAGTTTCAGACAATCACCAATTTGGTTTCAGACCAGGTCACTCGACCTTGGACACGTTGCTTCGACTCGCCCAACAATGGATGGAAGCCCTCAATGTCAGATATGAGATAAGGGTCGTCTCTCTGAACATACACGACATGACCAAAAGTATGTGGACACCCGAACATCACACATCTCATTCCAAAATCATGGGCATTAATATGGAGTTGGTTCCCCTTTGCTGCTATAACAGCCTCCACTCTTCTAGGAAGGCTTTCCACAAGATGTTGGAACATTGCTGCAGGGATTTGCTTGCATTCAGCCACAAGAGCATCAGTGAGGTCGGGCACTGATGTTGGGCGATTAGGCCTGGTTCGCTGTCGGCGTTCCAATTCATCCCAAAGGTGTTCGATGGGGTTGAGGTCAGGGCTCTGTGCAGGCCAGTCAAGTTATTCCACACTGATCGCAACAAACCATTTCTGTATGGACCTCGCTTTGTGCACGGGGGCATTGTCATGCTGAAACAGGAAAGGGCCTTCCCCAAACTGTTGCCACAAGGTTGGAAGCACACAATCATCTAGAATGTCATTGAATGCTGTCGCATTAAGATTTCCCTTCACTGGAACTAAGTGGCCTAGCCCGAAACATGAAAAACAGGCCCAGACCATTATTCCTCCTCCACCAAACTTTACTGTTGGCACTATGCATTCAGGCAGTTGCGTTCTCTTGGCATCTGCTGAACCCAGATTCGTCCGTCGGACTGCCAGATGGTGAAGCATGATTCATCACTTCAGAGAACGTGTTTCCACTGCTCCAGAGTCCAATGGCGGCGAGCTTTACACCACTCCAGCCGACGATTGGTCTTGCGCATGGTAATCTTAGGCTTTTGTGCGGCTGCTTGGCCATGGAAACCCATTTCATGAAGCTCCCAGCGAACAGTTGTTGTGCTGACGTTGCTTCCAGAGGCAGTTTGGGACTCGGTAGTGAGTGTTGCAACCGAGGACAGACTATTTTTACACGCTACGCACTTCAGCACTCAGCGGTCCCGTTCTGTGAGCTTGTGTGGCCTACCACTTTACGGCTGAGCTGTTGTTGCTCCTAGACGTTTCCACTTCACAATAACAACACATGCTTGAACATGTTGTGCATATCTACTTTTTTCTCCCAGAAAAGATGGTACCCGTTTCCAAACAGTTCTCAGGTGTGAACAAGTTTGAGGAAGAATTGCAGAAATGCATTGGTGGTTTTTCTTTACATTTTTCTTCTGCATCACTTTGACGAGCTTGTGTGTCTTCTTCGCTGAAGTTTTAATCTTTGGTAGTAAATGCTATCATTTTGTAAAATAGAACTTTCACTCACCTAGAGCTTTTTAACCAAAGGACGATTCTTGTCGATACACACGAGGACCATGATGAAACCAGGTGCAGCCAAGGTTCATCTGATTTTGTTGTAACCATTAATTATCAGATGAAAAAGGATAAAAATAAGTAGCAAAAACTTACCTTAATCTCTGTAGGCTTAAATATCCCAAAACTGGTGGCGCTGCTCCTTTTCTGCACAATGTGTGCATTGTGGTCCACAGACTTGGGCACTGTAATGCAGGGAGTTTTATTAACTCCATTTACAGTGGGTCTGGTGCCAAAGGGCCATGAAAGTGTTTCAAGTTATGATTGGTCAAAGTGCAAAGTGAAACAATGTTCGAACAGATCACTGTCTTGTAAGAGCTGTGGTTATTGGGCAATAAAGGTTATTGCTCATGGGGTACATACAACTTCACAGACAGTTCACCAGCATCCTGTGGCTCCAAAACCCAAAAGTACGATTCTATGGTATGCAGGTTGCATGTTTATCCTCCTTTTTTCAGTTGGATTTATTCTCTTAGAAATTATCTGCCATCAATCCTCAAAGGGTAACTTTGTACCCCAACTTCTCAGCCAAGTATGTCACCAGATTTATGACTCCCATGTTTCTCTCTTTCTACTTTGGGTTTTTACAAGGCCAAAAATCAACAGCGAGGTAAAACTACATATGTGAAATCACGGAAACTTACCTTTGGTCCGCGATCCAATGATGGCCATATTCTTTTCGGGCTGTCATATGACGTTGACCTTCAACATTTATGGATAGAGTGTAAAAGAAGAAAATGTGTCCACATCTACAATCTGTCCATAAAACTCAACATCATGAAAATCGAAGGATAATTATTCAAGTTATGATCAAAAAGGTGTTTTTTTTTGTTCATTTAGTCACAATCCGTAAAATGTAGGTGAAGGACATTAATCGAATATCAGGTGCACAACTTCAGTGCAGGTACACTATTATGATGCAAAACCATCTTGGAAGGCCAAGTGGTCTTTGAGATTCCACATTGGCAAAATGGAGCTCATGAATTCCCCAGATGCGCAAGCAACTACAGGCTTATGTTGATATGACACCTAGGAGGGGCGTTGTTGCGGCTTTAGCTTCATGGATGGCTGCCTCCTAGTGGTCAGTCTTGTATCCATGCGATGCTCATTGGGTGAGCCCATCTCCCGCAGTGCTGCCGCCGACCAAGGCAGGGTATCGGTCATCGACATCGTCACTGGAGGCACGGATCCTGGAGTCACTGGAGTCCTGGAGTCGGAGTCGGAGTCACCGGAGGCTGCGTTGTGATGTACTTGGTTGATTAGACTTGTAATAGCTGCGTGGGTCTGCACCACCTCATGATGTTGTTGGTTGATTGGTTTTGTAAAGGTGGTTTTGTAATTTTGGTTTTGTAGTGGTGTTTGTAATGTTGAGTGTAATGTCGAGAGTAATGTTGAGTGTTGCAAGGTGTGCATGGATGCACTGCAGAGGTGCAGAGAGAGATTGAGAGAGATCGGGAGAGAGAGAGACAATAAGAGAGAGGAAGACAGGGAGGATTTAGATGGAGAAGAGTCACAAAGGGGTTCAAATCTTCTGCACAAACACAACACATTTCCCTTTCCACTGATGCAAGGGTGGGGTGGAGGTAATTTAGCTGGACAAAATACCACAGATATAACGACACTGGGGCTCCTGTATGTGTTGGTATGCGTCTTCCCAGGGCCTCTTAAACCGGAACAATATAGTAATACTTCTCAAATCAATGTAACAGTAAACGAAAGGAACAAAAACAACCACAACCAAACCCATGACAACACCAATTATGTGTTGTAAAATATCCTTACTTTATTTTACCTTCTCATTCCCGGTGTGTACCCCGGTTTAGAATAGGTACACCGTATCCCTGTGTGTCGTAAGAGGCGACTAAAAGGGTTGGCGTCAGGAAGGGCATCCGGCCAGAAAAACATTGCCTCAAAAAGAGAACCATGACAATTACAACTACATATGGGCAGGGTACAGCCTGAAGCACCCGGTGGGGGACCCCACTCCCTCTCGTCAAACCTCAAGGTGGGGAACCCGATCGAAGCGAGTGTGGAAATCACTCCATTTATGACGAGGAAACGTCTGATTCCCGAAGTGGAGATCGGTTTCTGAGGTTTGGGACATGGAATGTAGGGACAATGACAGGGAGATGAGGAGAAGTGGTGGAAGTATTGGTCAGAAGAAGAGTGGATATATGTTGTGTGCAAGAGACGAGATGGAAGGGAAGTTGTCTGAGAATGGTGAAGGGTAGGCAGGGACAGAAATACAAGTTTGTGTGGCAAGGGTGCCTGGAGGGCGTGCATGGCGTTGGTGTCCTGTTTTCTGAGGAGTTTGTAGACAGTGTGGTGAGTCTGACTGGAGTGAGGGATAGGTTGATGATGGTGAAAATGATGATTGGAAAGCTCTTGGTGAAAGTCATCTCGGGATATACTCCGCAGGTTGGTCGGAGCGATGAAGAGAAGGACAAGTTCTGGTGTGCAATAGAGAAGCTGATGGAAAACGTGAAAGATGAGGAAGTTGTTGTGGCAGGAGGAGACCTAAGTGGACATGTGGGAAGGAGTATGGACGGTTTTGAGGGAGTTCATGGGGGTTACGGATATGGTGTGAGAAATGGAGAAGGTGAAAGGATTTTGGAGTTTGCTGATGGAGCTGATTTGTTGATTTGTAATACTCAGTTCCAGAAAGAGGATAATAAGCTTGTTACATAAACGTCAGGTGGGTCGAAGACAACCGTTGACTACCCGCTGGTGTGTAGGCGAGATAGGGGGCACCTCCGGGACACAAAGGTGATCCCGGGGGAGGAGGCTGTTTCACAGCACCACTTGGTTGTCTGCGACATAAGGGTGAAAGGTGCGAGGAGAGCTCGGCTGGTGAAGTACCAACCGAGAATGAAGGTGTGGAGGTTGAAAGAGGTGGCAGTAAGGGAGGCATTAAAAGAGAGGCTGAGTAGGGTAGAGGATGATGTGGTTGAGCTGGAAAGTGGTTGGATGTCAATGAAAGATAGTCTGATGGGAGCCGTTGGTGAGGTATGTGGATGGACACAAGGACGACCGAGGCACTCGGAAACATGGTGGTGGGATGATGAAGTTGGAAAGAGGATTGATGAGAAGAGGAAGAAGTTCAAGGATTGGCAGAAGGCGAAGGGTACGGGGGCAGAAAAAGCAGAGCATGAAAGTTATAAGGCAGACAAGAAGGCTGCAAAGAAAGATGTAGCAAAGGGGCAGGAGGCATGTAGGAAAATGTTCGAAGAATGCTTGGATTCGGAAGAGGGTCAGAGAGCAGTATTCAGGATTGCAAAACAGATAGCGAAAGAGAGGTGTGATGTGATGGGGGTGAGTTGCTTGAAGGATGAAGTGGGCCAAATCGTTGTGGACCCAGATGGAATTAAAGGAAGATGGAATAGATATATGGCAATGCTGTTGAATGCAGAGAATGAATGGGATGGCAACATAGAGAGTAACCCAGTTTTAGGACTGGCAGAGAAGATAACTGAGAAGGAAGTTGAGGAAGCGATAAAAGCAATGAAGAGTAGAAAAGCTGGAGGGCCGACGGGAGTTGTGGGAGATATGTTGAAGGCAGCAGGAAGTTGGGGTGTGAAGAGAATGACAGAGATCTGTAATGTGGTGGTGAAAGAAGGCCGCATTCCATTGGATTGGGAACTGAGTACCCTCGTCCCTCCATACAAGGGGAAAGGTGACCCTCTGGAATGTGGCTCGTATAGAGCGATAAAGTTATTTGAGCATAGAATGAAGGTATTGGAAAGGGTGTTGGAGAGGAGGATAAGGAAGAAAGTGAAGATTGATGAAATGCAGTTTGGATTTATGCCAGGAAGAGGAACGACAGACATGCTTTTTATTGTGAGGCAGTTGCAGGAGAAGTACATGGAGAAGAGGAAGAAGTTGTTTCTTGGGTTTGTTGATCTGGAGAAAGCATTCGATAGGGTTCCACACGAAGTAGTGACATGGGCATTGAGGAAGTTAGGAGTGGAGGAATGGTTGATCAGAGTCGTGATGGCAATGTACAAAAGAGCGCGCACAGCTGTAAGGACGAAGGACGGGAACAGTGGTGAGTTTGAGGTGAAGGTGGGAGTGCATCAGGGGTCAGTACTAAGTCCACTACTATTTGTAGCTGTGATGGAGGTGCTGGCTCAGAACGTAAAGGAGGGTTTACCATGGGAGTTGTTGTACGCAGATGATCTGGTGTTGATTGCGGAAAGTATGGATGGACTGAAGGAAAATATGAAAAAGTGGAAGGAATGTATGGAGACAAACGGGTTCGGTTGCGAGAGGACGCTGGCGTTGCATATTCGCCGCTTCTCCGACTGGATGGATGTACAGGGTCTGCTTCTACTTTTCTGACCTGACATCTCACACCTGTCCTGCCTTTTCACACCCGCACGTGCCGCGTGTTCTCCGGCTGGATAACGGAATCTGCTTTTGATGGTACAGAATACGGAATCGAAAGGCCCGCTCCCGTTGTTTGTGGCCGTGGCCTTGTTTGCCGGTGGCCTTGTGGTCTTGGTGGCCTTGTGGCCTTGTTTGCCGCTGTGGTCTTGATTAGCGGCTGCAGTCGTTTGCCGCTGCGTTTGCCGCTGCGTTTGCCGCTGCGTTTGCCGCTTTGCCTCCTCGACCTTGGCCTCGTACTCGTCCCTTCGCTCCTGCCTGGCATGGCTCTGAAGTACTCCGCCGCAAGGCTTCTTCTGCTCAATACCCGCTCCACCCCATCATGCATCTCTGCCATCAAATCAAATGGACTCCTCCGACGACCCAGGTACATTCACCGTGGCTCCGGTCGCAAGTTTGTTTATTTGCAATCAGGTCACTCCATCCCCGTCCTCTGGTCGGCTCAGCGCACTCTCACTCTTCGTCCCAGCGCACCTGGTCACAGCAACCCACACGATCGCACCTCTTGCCTACGAACCCTGGCTAAATCACCTGAATTCATCCCTGCTGTTCAAAACAACATCAAGCTCACCCTGTTCAACACCCGGTCCCTCAACAATAAATGCCTCATCCTGAACGAATACATCCTGGATAACAAACTGGACTTTCTCTGTCTCACCGAAACCTGGCAACAACCTCTGGACTACTACACACTCAACCTCACCACACCCAATGGATATTCCTACGTCAATAAACCACGCTCGGAGGGCCGAGGTGGTGGAATTGCCGTTATCCACCGTCAAGACATCAAGACCAACCTCATCTCCATCTCATCTGCTCCATCATTTGAACACCTGGCTTTAAAACTCTCTGGTCACACGCAGTCAGTCATGGCTGTCGTCTACCGCCCTCCCAAACCACACCCATCATTCCTGTCTGACTTCTCCTACTTTCTGACCCAGCTATGTTCCCTCTCCCCCTCAATCCTCCTCCTTGGTGATTTCAATATCCACATGGACTCCACTGACTCCACAATAACCACTGACTTCACTGATTTACTCACCTGCTTTAACCTCACTCAACATGTCGACTTTCCTACCCATATCCGTGGTCACATTTTGGACCTTGTCTGCTCCACTGGATTAAATTTGCACCATCTCTATGGCTCCGACCTCACCCTCTCTGACCACTTAGCCATCACTCTGACCATCAACATCCCCGCCCCAACACCAAGGCATTATCGCACAATCAACTTCCGTAAGCTAAACGCTCTTTCACCTACCTCATTCTCATCCACCCTCTCTGAAAAAATGTCCACTTCTCCCTTCATTGACCTCCACACCCCTTCCGACCTCACTGACTACTACAACCACACTCTCTCCTCCTGCCTTGACCAGCTTGCGCCTGTAAAAACCAAAACAGTTTCTTTCACCCATTCTGCTCCCTGGTTTACCCCTGAACTCCACCTGATGAAAACTCGTGCTCGCCAACTTGAAAGACTCCGCAATAAAACGGGTCTCACAGTTCACTCCCAAGCCTACAAGGACCACATACAACACTACAAAGATGCCCTCTCCCGCGCCCGCTCTGCCTACTACTCTCAAATTATCCACTCTGGCTCCGGAAACCCAAAAGCACTCTTCTCGACAATAAACAAACTCCTCCGCCCCCTGAACACCACCACCCAGTCATTCACAGTAGACAACTGCATCTCCTTCCTCTCTTTCTTCCAACGCAAAATTGACAACATCTACAACAGCTTGACCACCGCCGCACCCGCTCCCCCTCCAACCACCTGCCCCCCCTTGTCCTGCCATCCCCCGTCTCGGTTCTCCCCAATCTCTCCTACTGACCTCTCTGAACTCCTCATAGGAATGAAAACTGCCACCTGCACTCTTGACCCCATCCCCTCCAGCTTTGTCAAAGCCTCCCTCCCTGCTCTCTCTCCACTTATCATTGCAACAATAAACTCCTCCCTGTCTACAGGCATCGTCCCACCTTCCCTCAAAATTGCTGCTGTTACCCCCATTCTAAAAAAACCTGGTCTAAACCCTGACACCCTAAACAACTTCAGACCCATCTCCAACCTACCCTTTCTGTCAAAAGTTTTGGAACGCGCTGTAGCCACTCAACTCAAACATCATCTCTCTGCCAATAACTTGTATGAAACATTCCAATCCGGATTCCGCTCCAACCACAGTACTGAAACTGCTCTCCTCAAAATCACCAACGACCTTCTCCTCTCCTCTGACGCTGGCAACCTCAACATTCTCGTCCTCCTCGACCTCAGCGCTGCCTTTGACACCATCGATCACACTATCCTCCTCACCCGACTTGAATCCACCTTTAACGTCACCGGCACTGCCCTCTCTTGGATTAAATCATACCTCTCTGACAGATGCCAGTTCATCTCCATCAATAACTGCAAATCCCCCACTGCTCCCCTCCCCCAAGGTGTCCCCCAAGGTTCAGTTCTTGGCCCCCTCCTCTTCATCCTTTACCTGTCCCCGCTCGGTCACTTAATCCGCCGTCATGGTCTCCAATTCCACTGCTTCGCCGATGACATCCAGCTTTTCATCTCCACCAAGTCCGTCTCCACCGACACCCACTCTATCCTGACAAACTGCATCACTGAAATAAAATCCTGGCTTCAAATCAACTTCCCCAAGCTTAACTGTGATAAATCTGAAATAATCATCATTGGCCCAAAAACGCTCACAAAATCCACCCATAACTTTGCCCTCAACATCGACGGTATCCCAGTATCCACCTCCCCTCACATCCGGAATCTTGGCGTCATCTTTGACCAAACCCTTTCCTTCGACAAATACACTAAACAGATCACAAAGTCAGCCTTCTTTCACCTGAAAAACATTGCCCGTCTCCGCTCATCCCTCTCCTCCACGGCTGCAGAAACCCTCATCCACGCCTTCATCACCTCCCGTCTGGACTACTGCAATAGCCTCCTCTGTGGTTCACCCTCAAAAATCACCAATAAACTCCAATACATTCAGAACTCCGCTGCCCGTCTACTCACTCATTCCCGGACCCGTGACCACATCACCCCCGTCCTTTACAAGCTTCACTGGCTCCCCATCCCCCAGAGAATCCAGTACAAAATCCTCCTCTTGACATACAAAGCCCTCCATAACCTGGCCCCATCCTACCTGGCTGACCTCCTCTCCAGACACACTCCCACCCGCAACCTCCGCTCTGCTGGTACCAACCTCCTGACCCCCTCCATCCGGACCAAATTCAGATCCTGGGGGGACAGGGCCTTCTCCATCGCTGCTCCCACCCTCTGGAACTCACTACCTCACACCATCAGAGACTCCTCCTCACTCACCACATTCAAAACATCACTAAAGACCCACCTGTTCAACGCTGCATTCAACATTCAACCCACAGCATTTAACCCCTGACTATCTCTTCTCCTTCTCCCTCCTTTTGCTTTAAATATTTCCCTATTGATTCTTGTCTTGTCTTTTTGATTCTTGTCTTATATATATGCCGTATATCGCTGCTGTTTGTTTTCTTGATTCTTGTCTTTTTGCAATTGTTGTTTTCATGTATTGTTATGCATTATGTTTTCCACTCTGTCAAAGCGCCTTTGGGCTTCTGGAAAAGCGCTATACAAAATAAATGAATTATTATTATTATTATTATTAAAAGGTCTGAAGGTGAATATCGGAAAGACAAAGGTAATGGCAAGTGGTAAAGCATGTGGTGAGGTGGAAAGAACTGGGAAGTGGCCGTGTGCTGTGTGCAGGAAGGGTGTCGGAGTGAACTCCATTCAATGTACAATGTGCGCTGAGTGGGTTAATCAAAAATGTAGTGGTCTGAGAGGGTCATTAACCAGTGTGGCAGCTACATTCAAATGTAAGGTGTGCACAGAGGGACCTGCAGATGGAGGAAATGTTGAGTTGGATCTTGGAGACGGCATGAAGCTGGAAGGTGTGAAAACATTTTGCTACCTCGGAGACATGCTGAATGGAGAAGGTGGATCAGACTCGGCAACAGTTGCTCGAGTCAGATGTGCATGGAAGAAGTTTCGGGAACTGAGTGGCGTGCTGATGAGGAGGGGAGTGTCGTTGAAGCTGAAGGGAAAGGTGTATGCTGCATGTGTGAGAGGTGTTATGATTTATGGGAGCGAGACATGGGTAATGAACGTGGAGCAGCAACGAAGGCTGGAAAGGGTGGAAATGCGAATGGTTCGGTGGATGTGTGAAGTGTCGTTGAGAGAGAGGAAAAGGGCCTTGCCCTTTTTGAGATTAAAGGGAAGCTGCCAGGCATGGAACCATATTCCATTGCATGGTTAAGATCAATTTGAATGATGGATGCAGCTGCAGCATCAGAGGCTGGACCATAGACTTTCAAATCATCAGCATACATCCGGAAGCGGTTCAGTGTTGTGCCCGGCAGGTCACTGATGAATTAGATGAAAATTGTTGGACCGAAGGCACTTCCTTTTGGGATCCCAGTGCAAACAGGCCATGCAATGTACACTTTGTACAATATTAAATAATTATATATCAGAAACTGCTTACCCTTTCGATGCGAAACTTTACAAAGGTCATCTAACACCATTGCTGCATATAGTTGAAAATGATGACGTCATAGGTCACATGGCATGGCAGCCATATTGTATTGAGGAAAATATTAAATAATTATATCTCAGAAACTGCTTACACTTTATCGATGCGAAAGTTTACAAATGTCATCTGTTACGGATTCCGGATTTATGTGAATTACTATTCAGGTCATTGCTTATTAATGTTTATTCTATTAAAGGTTGTTGTGGTTAAATGGTTAGAGGCGCTCCTGATAACAGGAGACCGGAAACGGGATGGTGAACCGGAGGGAAAAAAAAAGACACGAGGTCCGGGAGAAAGCGGCCATCTTCTTCCTCACCCAGCTCCGACGCGAGCGGTGTCGATATTGATCAGCGTTGGGAACGCTGAGTTTGAAAAGCCTGTCTGGCGAGAGGAGTTACCGGCGCGGGGTAATTACCGGTTACGCGTCAAATTGCCGTGGGTTCCTGCACGGAACCCAGCGTCCAGCACCGTTTACCTCAACGTCTACAAGGACGCGTATGGCAGGCGCCTTGGGCCTCGCGTGCTTTGCGAGCCCCGAAGCCGCGATCACGAGCACCGACCTCGGTGGGCTGCCGAGGAGGTGTCCGCGGCAGCAGCCGTTCCAGGTACGGGACGTGCACGGTGGAAGCACGTCAGGAAGGGTCCGTTCAACTGCCCGCATGCGGAGATCGAACTACAGGAGTACAGAGACATTGTGAGAGACATTGACCATGGAGGGAGTCGTGAGTGGGGCTCAAGGGAGGAATATATAAGATGGCCATCTTAGAGCTATTGTTGATGAGTCTACATCTTAGTAATGTTGTTGATTGAGGGTTGATTATTGTTGATTGATTGGGAATATATTATCCATTAATCCGGATCCTTGGTGTGGGGGTTTCCTATTGACTTGAATTGTTTGTGTCTTTCATATTGATTGTGTTGCGAAAGCGTATAAATCATATATCTTTCTGGCGGGGTTCCTCCCACGGTCCGGGGGTCACTGAGACCAGCTAGTTACCGGGAGGACCACGTAACAGAATTGGGGGCTCGTCCAATTGAATTCCGGGATCTAAAATTGTATAACATAATAAAATAATAATTTTTATTAATTAATATTTTTAAAATTAATTATTAATTGGTAAATTTTTGAGAAATTGTGGTAAAGTCTTGGGTGAAGGTTAACAGGTGTTAACGATAGTCACCATGGCGTTTGTTGCACAGAACTTTGCGGTAACACCTAGTGAGGCACAGTTCCGAGCGTTACTAAAAGCGGACCTCTTGAAATTGGCCAAACATTTTAACTTGGAGGTCCGAACGAATTTGAGGAAGGCAGAGTTGCAGACCACGGTGATACAATCTATGGTGGGATTAGGAACATGGGACGAGTTAGCCTGGCAGTGGCTACCCGAAGAACCAGAAGACGTTGAGCTCTGGAAACTGGAGTTGCAATTACGGAGCCAGGAACGGATCAAAGAAGAAGAAAGGAAAGCAGAAAAGGAAAGAGCAGAAGAAGAAAGGAAAGCAGAAAAGGAAAGAGCAGAAGAAGAAAGGAAAGCAGAAGAGAGGAGAGAAGAGAAACAAGCAGGGGAAAGGAGAGTGGAACGAGAACTCCAGAAAAGGTTAGAAGGGAGAAAAGCAGAGGAGAGGAGAGCTGCCAGGGAACTCGAAGCAGAGGAGAGAAAAGCCGAAAGGGAGTTGAAGGAACGTGATCTGGCGCTTCAGCAAGAAATTAAATTCAAGGAGCTGGATTTAATGAGAGAACGGGGAGAGGTACCACCCTTGCTGACGGGGTCGACACCTAGCCAGAACACCTGGGATGTGGGCAGACATGTGAGGCTGGTTCCACCCTTCAGTGAAAAGGAAGTCACTCAATTTTTTCCACACTTTGAGAAAGTGGCTCGACAGTTAAACTGGCCGGAGGAGGCCTGGACCATACTAGTGCAAAGTGTGCTGGTGGGTAAAGCTCACGAGATTTATTCGGCGCTACCAATGGACCAATGTGCAGATTATGAGGTATTGAAGAAGCACATCCTCAAAGTCTATGAGTTGGTTCCTGAAGTTTACCGGCAAAAATTCAGGAATTCCAGGAAGAGGGAGAGTGAGACCCATGTGGAGTTTGCCAGAGTGAAAGAAAACATGTTTGATCGGTGGTGTGAGTCAAAAGGAGTCGGGAACGACTTCGAAGCATTGCGTGACTTGATCCTGGTGGAGGAATTTCAACAGTGTGTCCACGAGGACATCAAAGTGTACCTGCAGGAAAAGAAAGTACCGAAGTTGTGGGACGCAGCCACCATGGCAGATGATTATGCCTTAACACACCGGATAGGGGTCCACAAACCTACCTCCTCGCCTAGACTTCAACAGAGGAGTTATGGAACACCCGGTGCAGAGAACGACAATACATAGCGGTTGCCTCGAGAGGATTATGGGGACAACTCTGATACCCCAACTGTTCGAAATCAGGGGGCTACGGGCCCAAGACAAACTTATTTCCCGGGGGGGCCCGAGGCAGACCACGAGTTTTTCCTCTGGGCCTACTTGCGCCTTTTGCAAAAAACCTGGACACTTGATGTCCAGTTTTTACCTCATGAAAAGGGACAACCCAGAGCGGAGTCCGACTAGTACAACTCCGAATGCGATGGCAAACGTAAGAAATCGCCCACAGAAGAGTTACCAACCATTTATTTATGAGGGGTTTGTCTCACTAGAGTGAGACTTGACTAACCCAAGACCTGTTAGGGTATTGAGGGACACAGGAGCCCATCAATCCTTAATGCTTGAAGGCATTTTGCCATTGTCAAAGAGTACAGCAACTGGTGATAGTGTTCGGTTGCAAGGGATTGGTGGCTGTGTTAGTGCCCCACTTCATGTCATCCATTTGGAATCCGATTTGGTGTCAGGACCGGTCACCGTCAGTTTACAAGCCACGCTTCCTGTAGAGGGAGTATCTGTGGTTATCGGGAATGATTTGACCGGGGGTCAAGTTTATGGTAACCCGGGGGTTGGTAAAGAGCCCAGCAGGGAAAATAACACCACACCAGCTCGGGATGGTGACAAAAGTACCAAGTTATTTGTAGGGGGACTGAACTTCAAAACAAAGGAAGCAGTTCTGACCTCTGTCTTCAACAGATATGGGCCGCTGGTGGAAGTGCGGTTGGTAAAAGACAGGGAAACGCAACAGTCAAGAGGGTTCGGCTTTGTCACGTTTGCAAGCGCAAAAGACGCCAGAGAGGCAGAGAAGAATTGGAATGGTAAAGATTTGGAGGGTCGGACCATAACCGTAGGGAAGGCATTTCGTAGGCGTCGAGAGGTCTACAGAAGAGGACAATTTGGCGGTAGTTTTGGTGTTGGCAGCAGCCGATATTACTATGGAGGCTCCCAGAGTTACGGCATCCCCCGAAAGAATGATTGTCAGAGCACTGGCCGAGACGGAGACCGCCAGTCAGGTGACTACTGGGTCAAGTGGTCCCACCGTAACTGTTAGGAGTCCGGAGAAGTTGAAGCACTATATACGGCGGAGCCGCCGAGCCTGGGCTCCTACACGGACTAACCGTGAACGCCACGTTCTTGAAGGCGTCCAGGTAGTGAACTTTCCTGCACGGACTAACCGTGAACTCCACGTTCTTAAAGGCGTCCATGTAATGAACTTTCCTCCCCGGACTAACCGTGAACTCCACATTCCTTAAGGCGTCCATGTAGTGTATACTCAGCTTGGCCTCCCGAAAAAGTGCTATCGAGTTGTTTAACTTTGGGGTTTTGGTCACCACCCCTTAACCGGCATTCAAGAGAAACTAGAAGTGTGACGCTTGGTCCAGAGTGAATTACCTTTGGAATCTCTGGGGGTTTTGTGAAATATTGTTGCTTTGTTTTTTGAGATGTGATAATTGTGTCCGGGGGAACTGATGATTTGGGGTGTGAGTTATCTTGTTTGTTTATCAAATTTGGCCTGCAAAGAAAGTTTTCGCTGCGTTCAAACTTTCTTTCTTGAAGGGGGGGAGTGTTACGGATTCCGGATTTATGTGAATTACTATTCAGGTCATTGCTTATTAATGTTTATTCTATTAAAGGTTGTTGTGGTTAAATGGTTAGAGGCGCTCCTGATAACAGGAGACCGGAAACGGGATGGTGAACCGGAAGAAAAAAAAGACACAAGGTCCGGGAGAAAGCGGCCATCTTCTTCCTCGCCCAGCTCCGACGCGAGCGGTGTCGATATTGATCAGCGTTGGGAACGCTGAGTTTGAAAAGCCCGTCTGGCGAGAGGAGTTACCGGCGCGGGGTAATTACCGGTTACGCGTCAAATTGCCATGGGTTCCTGCACGGAACCCAGCGTCCGGCACCATTTACCTCAACGTCTACAAGGACGCGTACGGCAGGCGCCTTGGGCCTCGCGCGCTTTGCGAGCCCCGAAGCCGCGATCACGAGCACCGACCTCGGTGGGCTGCTGAGGAGGTGTCCGCGGCAGCAGCCGTTCCCGGTACGGGGCGTGCACGGTGGAAGCCCATCAGGAAGGGTCCGTTCAACCGCCCACGTGCGGAGATCGAACTACAGGAGTACAGAGACATTGTGAGAGACATTGACCATGGAGGGAGTCGTGAGTGGTGCTCAAGGGAGGAATATATAAGATGGCCATCTTAGAGATATTGTTGATGAGTCTACATCTTAGTAATGTTGTTGATTGAGGGTTGATTATTGTTGATTGATTGGGAATATATTATCCATTAATCCGGATCCTTGGTGTGGGGGTTTCCTATTGACTTGAATTGTTTGTGTCTTTCATATTGATTATGTTGCGAAAGCGTATAAATCATATATCTTTCTGGCGGGGTTCCTCCCACGGTCCGGGGGTCACCGAGACCAGGTAGTTACTGGGAGGACCACGTTACACATCCAACACCATTGCTGCATATAGTTGAAAATTATGACATCGTAGGTCACATGGTTTGGCAGCCGCCTTGGATAGAAAAACGAACCTATCTGATTTGCACGAAACTTCACAAACGTGATCCCATGCCCATACATATGCAGAGTGTACATTTTGATGTCATATGTCATGTGGTATGGCAGCTATATTAGCTTGAAAGCTGATACTTAAAAAAAACCCTTCTCTGAAACCGCTTCACCGATCGATGTGAAACCTGTCATGCCTGGTAAAAATGTGACACTTGAGAACAGCTGAAGGGATTTAAATCAAACTTGTTTAATGAGGGCATCCACTCGTTGTCACGCACAGGGAACATGCAGAAGTCACATTGCCATGCAGTCACATTGCTCCAGTGTAAGTGCGCAATATCTAGAATAAAATTGGTCAATATAGTTGCAAAGCAGATATACGGTACTCATCAAAATCTATAAAAACTTGTATCTAAATAATATGACAAATTGTGGTCAAATCTGTATATTCAGTGATATATTTCTGGACTTGGTTTCGACCGTTCTTTAAATCTTTAAATCTACATGCTTTTTGAAATGTACAGTTACGTGAAAAAGTAAGTACACCCCATGTAAAGTTTTGAATTTTCAACATATTTCAACATACAGCTATTTGATCTTTATTTCAACAATATTGGTAGATAAAGGTGATATAATATAACAAATATCATTAAACATTCACATTTTGTAGTCCATTGTATAATTTAAATAGACATAAATGCAAATTTCACATGTGGAAAAAGTATGTACACCCCTACATTTATCACTACTTCAAATACCTAAAATTAGAATCAGGTGCACCACCTCAGGTGCAAATGATTAGAACATCGTTAGAGAGGATCTTGGAGGAACCTGTCTTATTTAAACCTCAGACATTTAGTTTGGTTTGCTCTTTGTTGCTGAAGTGTGCGGCATCACCCTGCCTAGATCAAAAGAGATCTCTGAGGCCTTCAGAAAGAAGGTTATAGATGCCTACGAGTCTGCGAAGGTATTGAAAAAGATCTCCAAACAATTTTAAATCAATCAATCTACTCTCTGTCGCTCCATTCTTCATCCCTCAGATCGGCAGTCTGCAGCCTCCTCACTCTCTGCAGACCTGGACAAAATCACAGACTGGACAAATAAGTGGAACATGTCTTTCAATCCTGACAAATCTCACACTCTTACGATGTCTCTCCGAAAAGACCGACTGGACAACCCTCCCATCCACTTTCTGAATAATCCTCTCCTAGAAGTTCTGTCACTCAAGCTTTTGGGTCTCACTATCTGCCATGATCTTTCCGGGGAAAACCACATTTCAAATCTGGCCTCCAAAGCCAGTCGCCGACTGGGCATCCTCCGTCGTGCGAAGTCCTTCCTTGGCACACCTGAGCTCCTCACCACATACAAGGCTTTCATCCGCAGCTCAATGGAATACTGCTCTCCCCTCTGGGCTGGTGCTCCTGCCTCACACCTAGCTCGTCTTCACGCTGTTGAAACCAAAGCATTCAGACTCATTGGAATCTCCCGCGATGAAGCTAACTCCAAGGGCCTCACTCACTCACCGCAGGCAGGTTGGTGGTCTTTCCGTCTTCTACCGACTCCTCTCTGGCCTTGCCCCCCCAGCTCTCTCTGGGCTCTGTCCCGCAAATATTCCTACAGGTCGCACAAGATCTGCCTGCAACCCTCTTATGGTCAAACTGCCAAAATCAAGACTCTCTGCTCACCTTCACTCCTTCATTCCTCTTTTCTCCCACCTCTGGAACAAACTCCCTCACTCTCTTCAATCCCACTCCACCCTCCAGGTCTTTAAAACAGCTGTTCACCACCATCTCTTATCTTCCCCCATCCAAAACCTTGATCTTTTCTACCCCCGCTAATTTCACCCCAATTCCACTTTTTTGAAATACCAACTTCTGTCCTGGAAGTCCTTGGTGTCCTTGTGCTTGTGCTTGTGCTTCTTGGTGTCCTTTTATACTTCTCCCTCCCCCCCCCCCCCGCCCCCCTTCCCATGCCTCCTCCCCCCAAGCCATCTCCCTTCCACACATCTCCCTGCTCTCAAATGTTGTGTTTGTGTGCTTCCCCTTCTCTCCCCATCTTGTTTTCCGCTCCCTCTTTTTATGTATTTTGTTTGTCTGGTTGATTTGTTTGTGAAGTAAATGTTAGCTCTTTCACGAGCCTCGATTCAGTATACAAAAAAAAAAGAAGAAAAAAAAAAAGACTGTCCGGAAATTCATCTGCAAGTGGAGAAGATTCCAAACAACTGCCAACTTGTACAGGCCAGGCTGCCCAAGCAAGTTCGACCCGAGAGCAGACCGCAAAATGCTGAAAGAAGTCTCCAAGAACCCCAGAATGTCATCACGGGACCTACAGGTAGCTCTTGCCACTGTTGATGTCAAAGTGCACGAGTCTACCATTAAAAAGAGGCTGCACAAATTTGATCTACATGTGAGGTGTGCCAGGAGGAAACCTTTTCTGTCCAGAAAGAACATCAGGGCAAGACTAAAGTTTGCCAATGAACACCTAGGCAAAGACCAGCACTTCTGGAACAATGTGCTCTGGACAGATGAGTCAAAGGTCGAGCTATTTGGCCACAGTACCAGAAGACATGTTTGACGAAAACCAAAGACAGCATTTGACCACAAGAACCTGATACCAACTGTAAAGCATAGTGCTGGAAATATTATGGTTTGGAGACAGCTTTGCTGCATCAGGGCCTGGGCAGCTCAACATCATAGAATCCACTATGAATTCTTCATTGTACCAGAGGGTGCTTGAGGATAATGTGAGGCCATCTGTCGGAAAGTTGAATCTCAACCGAAGGTGGACCTTGCAACATGACAATGACCCTAAACATACCAGTAAATCCACCAAGGAATGGCTGAAAAGAATTAAATGGAGGGTTCTGGAATGGCCAACTCAAAGCCCGGATCAAAATCCCATCGAGATGTTGTGAGGGGATTTGAAACGAACTGTGCATGCAAGAAACCCCTCAAACATCACACAGCTGAAAGAATTCTGCATGGAGGATTGGGCAAAAATTTGTCTCAGTCGATGTCAGAGACTGGTAGACAGTTATAAGAAATGCCTACTTGAGGTTGTTTCTGCCAAAGGGGGGCAATACCACCTATTAGGGCCAAGGGTGTACTTACTTTTTCCACATGTGAAATTTGCATTTATGTTTATTTAAATTATACAATGGACTACAAAATGTAAATGTTACATGATATTTGTTATATTATATCAACTTTATCTATCAATATTGTTGAAATGAAAATCAAATAGCTGTATGTTGAAATATGTTGAAAAAGTCAAAACTTTAGATGGGGTGTACTTACTTTTTCATGTGACTGTATATCCGTATGCAATTTTTCATGCTTTCTGTCAGAAGTGAACACATCATTCCATTTCTGTCGCATATTCATATCTGCCCCACTATCTACCAAGTGCCCTTCTCGTTGATAATGTTTTTTTTTTTTACTAATTCCCAACCATATCCTGTAGAATCAGGGATTGTTCTATCAGATATGACAGAACACTTTCCAATTTATGCCTTCATACCCAGTATCCTAAATAACCACCATAACTATTCCCCTAAGAAATATATACGTAAATTAACTGATGTTAAATACTAATACGTTTAAACAAAGTCCAAAGCTAGTTGATTGCTCCGAGGTTTTTAATAATAATAATAATAATAATTCACAAGATACAATCGAGTCCTTGACAAATTTATGAAAATTTTTACCTTGGTTTATAATGAAAACATACCATTGCAGATTATTTAACATTAAAATTATAGAAAAATACCAAAATTCCCTTGGGTTGCAGAATCTTTAGTTAGGTCAATTAATTGTGGAAGAATAATTTGTATTATAAATGTAAGTCAAATCTAACTGATATCTAACAATTGATCTAACTGGTCAAATGAATATGTCAAAGGATATGGAAAATAGTCTTTAACATAGGGGCAATACCCCTGGCACTCACCTGGTAGAATAAACAGTATACTGCACCGACTAAAGGTATTTTAAACCAATTTCAGTGGTTGCGAGAAGACAGGGCAGCATGTAGAATCATACTAACATAATCATAAGACTTAATATGAGAAGAAAGCAAATACCAATTTTGGGGGGAAACCCCCCGTAAACCCCATAAAGGGGCAGATTTTTTTTAATGCCATGAACAAACTTTGGTGCATCACGGGTTGTGGTCACGTTTCATCAAAATAGTGTGTGCAGTTTCAGAGGAAAAAGCAAATGCCTATTTTGGGGGTTCAAACCTGGATCCACTTTGACTCCGGTAAACCCCCTTGGACCCAGATTTTTTGAATGCCGCGAACAAACCTTAGTCACAACATAACAAATATTATTTGCGCCAAATTTGGTCCAATCCCATCAGCGGTTACAGAGAAGTTTAAAGTGTTTACGGACAGACTGACGGACGGACAACGCGCCATCGCATAAACTCACCTGAACTTCGTTCCAGGTGAGCTAAAAACCATAGGACGGACAGACAGACAGACAGACAGACAGACAGATGGAGAGCAAACCTGTAGTCCTCACTGGTGTAACCAGTAGGGGACTAATATTAACAAGCGTTACGCCTAGGTCCGCCGTCGGGGAAGTGATGTGACGTGACAAAGTGGAAGACGCAGAAAACATGCTATGATATGATATTTCGCTCACAAGGTTCAGACATACATGGAGGCGGCCATCTTGGATTTTGACGCGGCGACCCAATTTTCAATAGGTTTCTTCCTTATGCCTCGATACACCCACACACCAGATTAGAAGTTGGTACTTCGCTTATTTTTCAAGATATTTCGTTCACAGGGTTCAGACATATATATGGTGGCGGCAATCTTGGATTTTGACGTGGCGACCCAATTTTCAATAGCTTTCTTCCTTATGCCTAGATACACCCAAACACCAGATTAGAAGTTGGAACTTTGCTTATTTTTCAAGATATTTCGCTCACAAGTTTCAGACATGTATATGGTGGCGGCCATCTTGGATTTTGACAAGGCGACCCAATTTTCAATAGGGTTCTTCCTTATGCCGAGATACACCCACACACCAGATTAGAAGTTGGTACTTCGCTTATTTTTCAAGATATTCCGCTCACAAGGTTCAGACATACATGGCATCAGACATACATGGCGGCGGCCATCTTGGATTTTGACGTGGGTTGCACCCACACACCAAATTCGAATGCGGTCCTTCGCTTACGCATGCACGTATGCATGCCCGCATGCACGCACGCCCGCCCGCACGCACGTACACACGCACGCCCGCCCGCACGCACGCACGCACGGACGGACGGACGGACGGACGGAGGGGAAAACCATAGTCCCCCTTTCGCTCCGCGGTGCGACGGGGGACAATAAGCTTGATATCGCAGGGCAGGTCAGCTGTATATATACAGGGCGGTGTAAAATACGCTCGATGGCTTCAGTTTTACATCTCACCAAGGCATTCGATTTAAACTATAATTTTGTTTTAATTTGTTTCAAAAACTCCATATTAATTCTGTTCTCGCTTTGTATTCCGGGGGAACAAAGCAACGTCCGAGTCGTTTTACTAATTCCGAGAAACATCACGTGATCCAAGACGAGGCCGAGAGTGAGACTGATAGGAATAAAACAAGCATTCTGAGTATTGCGCTGCAATACATGTCCCCTATCGGCAGTCTGTCGTCCGGAAAACTGTTCTTTGCGTGACAGACTGACGGACTGACAGACTGACGGACGGAGGGATGGAGTGCAAACCTATAGTCCCCTCCGGTGTACACCGGTAGGGGACTAATAAAACAAGCATTCTGAGTATTGCGCCGCAATACATGTCCCCTACCGGCAGTCTGTCATCTGGAAAACTGTTGTGGAAATTACCAAGGGTTATTTACCCACAGGTTCTGAATCGTTCCCAATCGCTAATTACCTCAGGACGGGCTCACCTGTGATTCGCACTTGGGACTTCGATTTATACATCTTGCAGACAGGTCAGCAGAAGCACGAGAAAATACATTGTTGATAAAGAACTTTTCGAGTCGCTAAATATCAGTAATTTATTATATTTTCCGGTTCACGATCAATGATCAATGTGTAATTGTGTATATATATGTTGCTCGGCTTGGCTCCGCCCCTCCAGAAAGCGCACGCTGTGTCGCGCTTTTGACGTTCACAGACGAGGCTGAGGGCATGCGGTGCGGCTTGAGGAGAACTCTGGAATAAAAATCAAGATATCCATTTTTTCAATATTTTCGTTTAATTAACGATATCTGTCAAACCACGTGCCATATCGCAAATTCCAAAAGGACATTTTAGTAGATTGACATGCTGAACAGATGTGTGAAGTTTCCTCTCGATTGGATAAAAAAAATGATGGAGGAGCTCGGTTTTAAAGGTTCATGCTTAAAAACGTGATAGCTCTGAAACCATGTGACGCATGACGTCATGCTCGCTGACTTTTTTGTTCGTCGTGGGTATGCGATTCTGCCTGCAAAGGTTGGCCTCGATCTGTTCAGCCGTTGCAGAGAAAAAGGGGTTTTCGTGTTTTCACGAAAAACAATATGGCGGCCGAACCACGTGACCTGTGACGTGTGACGTCATAATTACCATTAAAATATTCTACAGACCGAGTCCCTCCTATGGTGAAAATTTGATCTCAATCGGTCCTATTATTGCAGAGAAAATCCTTTTTAAAGGAAATTAAAACTTAAAATGGCACTGAGTTAAGGATCATCAGAATTATCAGAATTCCCAAAGTTCAAAGTGCCATAACTTTGTTTAAAATGATCGAAACGTCGTGAAGTTCGAACTCGATCTGTAGCTTATCATGAGGAAACCATGTGCCAAGTTTGAAATCATTAGCTTTAAGAGTTTAGAAAAAAAAAGTCCGGAAAACTGTTCTTTGCATGACGGACGGACGGACGGACAGACGGACAGACTGACGGACGGAGGGACGGCGTGAAAACCTATAGTCCCCTCCGGTGTACACCTATAGTTCCCTCCGGATAAGGAGTGAGTAGGGATCCGAAGCGTCAGGGGGTGATTCATCAACGGGAGATATTGGAGAAACTTTATAAATCCAAAATCTATTCTTTGTTCTCTATTCTTTTTCCCTCTAGTCTTTGTATACCCCCCATCATCCCCTTCCCCTCCTTTTTTTGTCTTGCCCATTAACATCCAACTGTTGATAAGGCTCATACACATGAAGGACTCGTACAACTTAAAACCAAAGGAGGATTCAAAAGAAACATTTGTGAGCATAGCATGAATCATGAAGCTTTATGAACACAACATGAATCACAACAAATAAATATTGAGCACAGAAAGATCCCTGTTGAACTAACTGACCGCACTCCGCATCCGAACACAAAACCATATCCTCAACTCTGCTGCCACAAAAACTCATTCTGACAACTTAGTTTATTCGTGTAACTTAGTGTTTACTTAGCTTGGTGGAATCCGTTGAAGATAACAGTTTGAATATTTGAATGGCAGTTTGAGTTGATGGTTGGATGGAGGTGCTGTGTAATGGGCATGTCTGTTGGGTGCAGTATTTATTGCTAAGTAGATTGTTATATAAAGTAATTTATGATTACGTTATTAGTTTGTGTAAAGATTTTAAATTATTAGATAAGTTTGAATAAGGATATTGCATTGCAATGTTGACTAACTGTCTGGACACAACTTTGAGGTTGTGGGACCATTGATGTTGAGTAATCTACTGATGTGGCCCTGCATTCAGGGTTGTGGATCCGCCGTTTGGAGGTTCTTGGCTGAAAGGATCGAAACCTCGATGATAAACGGTGCCCAGTTGATGATCCGGCCAGTTGGAAAACCAGTCGATTGCTTATAGGTTAAGGTTAAAACTTAAAATATAAAATAGCTTTTACAAGTACTGTACTTACAAGTACATAATATATCTATGTATGTGTGTTTGTATAGGTGTGCTTATATGTACATATGTATGTATGTACACTACATGACCAAAAGTATGCGGACACCCCTTCTAATTAGTGGATTCGGCTATTTCAGCCACACCCATTGCTGACAGGTATATATAATCAAGCACACAGCCATGCAATCTCCATAGACAAACATTGGCAGTGGAATGGACCGTACTGAAGAGCTCAGTGGCTTTCAACGTGGCACCATCATAGGATGCCACCTTTCCAAAAAGTCAGTTGGTCAAATTTCTTCCCTGCCCCGGTCAACTGTAAGTGCTGTTATTGTGAAGTGGAAACGTCTAGGAGCAACAACAGCTCAGCCGCAAAGTGGTAGGCCACACAAGCTCACAGAATGGGACCACTGAGTGCGAAAGCACGTAGCGGATAAAAATCGTCTGTCCTCGGTTGCAACACCCATTGCCGAGTTACAAACTGCCTCTGGAAGCAACGTAAGCAGAACAACTGTTCGTCGGGAGCTTCATGAAATGGGTTTCCATGGCCGAGCAGCCGCACACAAGTCTAATATCACCATGCGCAACGCCAAGCGTCGGCTGGGGTGGTGTAAAGCTCACTGCCATTGGACTCTCGAGCAGTGGAAATGCGTTCTCTGGAGTGATGAATCACACTTCACCATCTGGCAGTCCGACAGATGAATCTGGGTTTGGCGGATGCCAGGAGAACGCTACCTGCCCGAATGCATAGTGCCAACTGTAAAGTTTGGTGGAGGAGGAATAATGGTCTGGGACTAATGTTCATGGTTCGGACTAGGCTCCTTAGTGAAGTGAAGGGAAATCTTAATGCAACAGCATACAATGACATTTTAGACTATTGTGTGCTTCCAATTTTGTGGCTGTTGAATTAGAATTAGAGCAGCTGTTGAATCAGTTCTTGTATATGGGGCAATTACATGGACCTTGACATCATCACTAGAAAAGGCCCTGGATGGTGCATACACTCGCATGCTCAGAGCAGCCCTTAACATCTCATGGAAAGAGCACCCCACAAAATATGAATTGCATGCAAAAATCCCACCAATCAGTGTAACCATACGTCAACGTAGATTAAGATTCGCTGGGCACTGCTGGAGAAACAAAGATGAGCTCGCAAGCGATGTTTTACTTTGGTTACCAACTCACGGCAAACAGGCACCAGGGAGACCTGCGAAAACATATTGTTACGGACACGGTTTTTGGATGTTATTTTACCGAGCGGTGGTGTATTTAACCGCGTCCGAACAGTTACTCCCCGATTAGAACCCGATTCCACCCGAACGTTGACTAATCGCGCTACAGATATTCAATGGGGAAACCTCTAAAGCGACCGAAAGAGAAGAAGAGAGAAGAAAGACAGAGTTTGGAGGAAGAACAGATTTATTATACACACACAAGCAATATTTTAGAGCGACCAATATTATTTACAGCAATAGATGGAAAAGAGCAGTCACACAGTGCATTGTTAACTTATTCTATTTCATTTACTTAATCCCCAAGACAACGAGTAGGACAGGACGTTCACACTCACACGGTGGATATCGCAGGCAGGTAATGGCTTGAGGTGGATTGCTGGGGGGGGAGGCAAAGTCGGAGGCAGCAGCTTTCAACCCCTCGCGGTTTTGGCGGGAAAACCTCCGTCGCGTATCCGCGGCCGTCACGCGCTGGCTCGGCACACCTGCTCCTCTTCCTGGGGTGGAGCCGTCTCCCTCCGTTCAGCGCGTCTCTCCAACGACAGGGGATATTGCAGGCAGGTAGGTAGGCCTTGCGGTGGATTGCGCTCCTCTCCCAGGTCATCCCCCAGCGTATCTCTCAAGGCCTCTCCTTGGTGCAGCCTCGTTGCTCCTCTCCAGCTCATCTCCAGTCATCTCTCAAAGCAGTCCCTTACAGTCGCTTTTATCACCTTCGGCGGAATTAAGCCGCCGGCTCCGAGGGCACGCCTACCGGGTCACTCACCGCGGTGTTGATTGGCTGTTAGGGCCGGTTCACTCCTGCCCTCTTCTGACGAGGTGGAGACACGCCTTTCTTCTCCAACCTTACCTCGTGGCCAATGGTGGTTGAAGAGAAAAACCGACCAAAATGCGGAAGGCAAATGGAAGGGAGGTTTTGGGGAAATTGGAAGGGCCTACGCTTATTTTGTTTGATACAATGCAAAGTCAATCTAGTGGAAAACACATACTTAGCCTACATGGAATAAGGAAATACACTATTTAAAAGATATATCGTGACCTGCGTGTATGTTCTATGAAATTAATTAGGAGGACGGCTGCGACCATTATTTACATTACCAGGATGTTACCATACCAAAACCATACTCTTCACATCCGTTACCCTTCCTCCAAAATTGTTACACTCCTCAAAACCCGTTACACTTCTCAAAATCGTTACACTGCACCCTCCTTTCTTCAGGCACGTCCTCGGGCCTACTAGACTTAACTGAGTGTGACATGTAGGTGTAATTCCCTCTACAATTAACCTGACCCTGAGTGTGACAATTTTAAAACACAAATAAGTATGTCCCCCTATTGCATTGCATCCTGTCTAACAGACTCAAGCCCACAGCTAACCGAATTACGGAATTATTCTGAAACTATACATTTACGGTGGGGAGCATTATTTACAATGACGTGATTTCTTATTTACAACGCAACCCAGGACCTGTGTGTTTTTTTCTTTTCTTTTTAGGGAACAAGAGAAAGAAATTCCTGTTGGGAGGGAGGAGACAGCACGCATTGCATCGATGCACCAGTACCAATACCACCAAAGCACCCAAAAGCACCCAAAAGCACCACAAGCACCACAAAGCACCACTCGGTGCGCAGTCACCATGGTTCATAATAAACACAACAAAACAACTGGTGGTGGTCTTCTCCTTGTCTGCTGGGCCGATGTTCTTCCTGACGTCTTCTGGCTTCATGCGGCCTATTTGGACATAATAAAAAGCACAACTTGTGTTCGTTTTTTATTATTATTTAGGGCCTCAGGGGCCAACTAAGGGTGGTCCACCTGTTTGGCATAGGTGCCACCTTACCGAGGTCCGCAAGCAAGATTCCCTGGCCACTATGGCCGGTCTCCAACAGAGGTGCTCTGCCCCAGAACCTGGGGTCCATCAAGTGGTACTTGGCCGCCGAACAGCGGTCCATAAAGTGGTACATCAACGCAATGCGTGCTGGTTCTGGGAATCTCGGGCGCACAATGGCCACCTCACGCACGCTCCCCTCGGCACCCAATGGCGCACAGGTCATGTGGGAGACAAAAGAAAGACAATTGAGCGAGGGGTAAGGTCACAAGGGTACACGTCAATAAGGCAATGCAAGGTGAAATGCGTACGGAGGCCGAAGTGAGAAAGCTCGTCCCTACCGTACGTCACCCCCCTGTCACCTACCCTACCCTTGTTCTCACCCCATATGTACAAAAATCTACACATTTACAAATTCGTCACTACTGTCACGTCTTCCCCATATTTCCCCTATACCAAATTCGTCTCCACAATCCCTTTACTTCAAAATTTGCCATCACCAATTCATCATCAATCCTCATAAGGAGGCAGAGATGGAATTACGCACAATGTCACACCCACGTCATGATGCGTCTCACAACCCAAACATTTGCACCAAAAATAATTAAACATGGCATGGTGCGGAGTACCTGTCACCTCAGGTGAGTGGGTGCAGATGGTGCGAGGAGATCCTTCATCCTAACTATCCTCTAAATGACTTTAACACACTTTACACTACCCGGGGTCTTTCCCCTGCCAATCCATTGGCCACTTACACTATGGGTTCTAACAGCCAATCCCCATTGACCAAACTGTGGTGCTTCTCAATTTGGGGTCTCACTCCCCCGATTCATCTCCCGGTGCCCTCGCACAATTTCTGGGCCGCGACGTGTAGCTCTCCCAACAGGTCTACCCACCTGCACACCTCCACCACTGTAGTTGCCACCCGAGCTTACCTAGCTCCTCACCCTAACCTATCTAACTGGGGGCAGCCCCTCTCCTGGCTCTGTCACCCCATGGTGCCCTCTGGCACTGGGCTACCCGGGTCCGTCCTCCGGATCCTCGGGCCCCATCCACAACAACTACTACCGGCTCCCAGAGCCCACCTGCGGCCTCACCTGGCCGACATCCTTACAGTGGTGGAGTGCCCAAACCAACTACACACACTAACAGGCTACACGCCCAGCCATTTCCACAACACTAATGCACCCATCCAAAGACCATTCTTCCACTCGCACCACAGATGCCAATATCCAACCACAATTTACCTATACCCTCTACCTAACACTTACACTACCCGCCCCGGGTATCCGTGATGGGGGTCCACTCTTCCCCCATTCACACCTTCGCACCATCCACTCCACTCCACAATTTCCACCATACTCACTCCACGACCATCCATTCCAATACTCCATACCATTTATTCCATACACCTGTCTTTCATTCACCTGTCGTTGCACACCTGTGCAATCCTACCTGGTGCCACCTGCACCCTCCTTTCTTCCTGGACCATTTGGTCAACACAACACGCAATCACCACTACTCCCTCATACACTGCTCCACACACCTGTTCAGTTGCACACCTGTGCAATCACACCTGTTCCATTCTCACCCGTTCAATCCTCACACACACGGCATCATCTCAGCTAACTACTCCCCTCTGAAACTTGCGCTTCCCAGTCGTCCCTTTAAACTATTGCGCTCCCACGTCATTATAATCCACACTAATCTACCTGCGTCCCCACTACAGGTATCAGTCACTAACTAAACTTAACGTTACCTAATGTCAATCTCTTCTAGATCCCTATCATTATAACCTAACCCACCCGGGCTAGTTTTCACTGCCATACACCCCATAAGCTATTGCTCCTTTGCCCCCCTCTGTGAGGGATGGTGGATTTGCCATCCCACCACATCGGGGGTCTCTCACTATCAATTTTGTTCGTCCAGATTCCACAAGTCAAAAATTTTCTATTTACTGCCAATTCTATTCACTTTTCTAAATTTTGTATCAAATCACTACTATCACTATCACCATCACCCGTCTACTTATTACATCCTCTCGGTGCGCCAATTCACATCTACAGCCCGGCTTCGTACAGCCGAGCACTGAACGCGGATTCTTTTGTGCTGGCGGCTGGATGCGTCCCGCATTCGGGGTCGGGGCGGGGGCTTACCCGGGCCGAGATCCCACGCATCACCTCGGCGTGGAGCCATCCAATGTCCCGATCTCGACCTGCCGGCACGTCTCAACAAAACGTGGTCGCCATAGCGACCCTTCCTATCCAGCCGCCCGCTCCGCCTAGTGGAGCCCGGCCGCGGCCGTTCAAAGCGAGGCCCAGCGTGGATCGCGCACGGCGGTTCTTTCGAAACCGCCGTGGTTCGGATCCCCGCTGGTTCTCGCGGCACGCGAAGCCCGGCACGCACCGAGGGCCCGATCCGGCTAAAAGTCGACCTAACCTTTAACCCGGTTACCGTCGACGCTTCACCTGCAGGCTTACATGCATACGCTACCTCTTTCTTGCTCATACATGCAGCCGTTCCCATTCTCCTCGTACCTTTTCTTTCACACCTCGGTACACTCACTCCGCTCACCGACTTGGTCACACACCTGACCACCGAACACTTTGGCACACATTCGTTGCTCGCACACCTCACCAATACACCGCTTCGCGCCCCCTCCTCGGTCACCTCCTCTGTGACAATCACAGGTGTGCCCTCATTCGCACACCCAACCACGTGCCTCACTACCAACTCAAATGTGCCTTCCCACACACGCTCTACCATTCCAGGTGTGCATCCTTCCATCCCAGGTGTACATCCTCGCTCACCTGTCACAACCAGCTCACTCTCCTTGTCACTCTCACTACTCTCACCTCCACTCTTGACAGCGCACTCACCCTTACTTTCGACGGCACACTCTTTCCTCATGCACCCGTCCGTTACACACCTTTCTCGCGCACACTCTCCCGTTACATCCTCTGTAACACTCACCACAGGCGTACACTTCCTCGTTACATCCTCTGTAACACTCACCACAGGTGTACACTCTCTCGTTACTTCCTCCGTAACACTCACCACAGGTGTACACTCTTTCGTTACTTCCTCCGTAACACTCACCACACCGCGCTTCCATGTACCCCCTCGCACACGCGCTCCGACCGGCTCACTCCTGACGGCACACTCACTCCTCGGCGTGCACTTTTTCCTCACACACCCCATGGTCGGACATTCTCGCACACCTCTTTTTTTCGCACACCAGACCTGTCGCACACTTCACCAACGGCCTCTCACGAACACCCGGATCCAAACCAATCCCCAAGCCGACTGAAGCTTTCCTCACATCATATACATTGCCACTCACCTCCGTACTTCGTCTCACCTCCTCTGCCACCTGCAACTTTTTATTTGGTTAGTGAGCATCACATCATGATTTGAACACAGACCTTGTACACATTCCATCACCTCCTCCCGGATTTCTCTCTTAGTTTCTGTCCGTCCCTTCTTAATTTCACTCACCTCTTCTCCCACTTCCTCTAATTTTTGTTTAACCTCTTTTATTTCTCGGTGCGTCTCCTCAAGTTCGTCCTCTAAGGCTACCGTGACCGTTTCTACGTGCGTCCTTACCTCCCGGTCCTTCGTCTCCATTGCTTCTGTCACCTCTTCCAACTTCTTCGTCAACCCCTCATGTACCATCTGACATTCCTTTTGTGTTGCTATTAATTCGTTTTTATTGTCCTTTTGTGTCGCTTTTAAACCCCCGATGATTGCAGTGTTCTTTTCCACTTGGTCCGCTAGTTCCCTTTGTCCGACTGTCAGCTGTTCTACTCCCTTCGTCAGATCTTCTATTCCCCCTTGTAACTTAGCCGTATTATTTCTCACCTCTTTCTCCATACGCCTCTCACCTCGCTTTACCTCCTCGCGCACCCCTGGGACCCTTTCGCCCAACTTGCGGTCTCTGTCCCTCTGCTCCCTATCGGCCCTCATTCCGTTCGTTGTTGCCTCATTTCTTTCTTTTAGTTCCTTAGTCATTTGAACACCCATGTTGTTAATTTCCCTGTTGGATATGAGCCCCTGGGCATACATTTTGTTTTCTTCATCCCACTGGGTCAAAAATTTCAACAAATTTGCAAGAAATGGATCCCAGGCCGTTGGCACCGCGGGCTCGGCTGCCGCGCGCTCGTGCGAGGCGCCTTTTTGCGCGCCTGAAACCCCGTATGCGAGAGCGCCATTTTGTGCGTCTGATACACCCTCAACCGCCTTGCCATTTTTCTCCTCCCTTTCCTCCACATACATTTCCCCGAGGTCCTGGGTCGATTCCACCCCGTCTATCTCTCCCACCGACATCCGATCGCCTTGATTGTCCATGGCGCGATCTCAAAATTCGGGTTTTATAAAACAACACAATTTCGGCAGCTCGTAATTTTGACCAAAATTTTTTTTTTAAACTTTGGGCCTAACAAATTTAGTCCCAGGTTCGAATCCCATCTCCTGACTACCAATTGTTACGGACACGGTTTTTGGATGTTATTTTACCGAGCGGTGGTGTATTTAACCGCGTCCGAACAGTTACTCCCCGATTAGAACCCGATTCCACCCGAACGTTGACTAATCGCGCTACAGATATTCAATGGGGAAACCTCTAAAGCGACCGAAAGAGAAGAAGAGAGAAGAAAGACAGAGTTTGGAGGAAGAACAGATTTATTATACACACACAAGCAATATTTTAGAGCGACCAATATTATTTACAGCAATAGATGGAAAAGAGCAGTCACACAGTGCATTGTTAACTTATTCTATTTCATTTACTTAATCCCCAAGACAACGAGTAGGACAGGACGTTCACACTCACACGGTGGATATCGCAGGCAGGTAATGGCTTGAGGTGGATTGCTGGGGGGGGAGGCAAAGTCGGAGGCAGCAGCTTTCAACCCCTCGCGGTTTTGGCGGGAAAACCTCCGTCGCGTATCCGCGGCCGTCACGCGCTGGCTCGGCACACCTGCTCCTCTTCCTGGGGTGGAGCCGTCTCCCTCCGTTCAGCGCGTCTCTCCAACGACAGGGGATATTGCAGGCAGGTAGGTAGGCCTTGCGGTGGATTGCGCTCCTCTCCCAGGTCATCCCCCAGCGTATCTCTCAAGGCCTCTCCTTGGTGCAGCCTCGTTGCTCCTCTCCAGCTCATCTCCAGTCATCTCTCAAAGCAGTCCCTTACAGTCGCTTTTATCACCTTCGGCGGAATTAAGCCGCCGGCTCCGAGGGCACGCCTACCGGGTCACTCACCGCGGTGTTGATTGGCTGTTAGGGCCGGTTCACTCCTGCCCTCTTCTGACGAGGTGGAGACACGCCTTTCTTCTCCAACCTTACCTCGTGGCCAATGGTGGTTGAAGAGAAAAACCGACCAAAATGCGGAAGGCAAATGGAAGGGAGGTTTTGGGGAAATTGGAAGGGCCTACGCTTATTTTGTTTGATACAATGCAAAGTCAATCTAGTGGAAAACACATACTTAGCCTACATGGAATAAGGAAATACACTATTTAAAAGATATATCGTGACCTGCGTGTATGTTCTATGAAATTAATTAGGAGGACGGCTGCGACCATTATTTACATTACCAGGATGTTACCATACCAAAACCATACTCTTCACATCCGTTACCCTTCCTCCAAAATTGTTACACTCCTCAAAACCCGTTACACTTCTCAAAATCGTTACAATATATAGATCAGCTTACAAATGATACTGAGTGTCTGGTTAACGAACTACCTAATGCCATGAGTGACAGAGATGAATGGAAGAAACGTGTCATGGAATGCCGAGCAAGCTCGACGCAGTAAGTAAAGTAAGTAAGTAATTTTGTGGCAACAGTTTGGGGAAGGCCCTTTTCTGTTTCAGCATGACAATGCCCCCCATGCACAAAGCGGGGTCCATACAGAAATGGTTTGTCGAGATCGGTGTGGAAGAACTTGACTGGCCTGCACAGAGCCCTGACCTCAACCCCATTGAACACCTTTGGGATGAATTGGAATGCCGACTGCAAGCCAGGCCTAATCGCCCAACATCAGTGCCCGACCTCACTAATGCTCTTTTGGCTGAATGGAAGCAAATCCCCGCAGCAATGTTCCAACATCGATTGGAAAGCCTTCCTAGAAGAGGGGAGGCTGTTGTAGTAGCAAAGGGGAACCAACTCCATATTAATGCCCATGATTTTGGAATGAGATGTTCGATGTTTGGGTGTCCACAAACTTTTCGCCATGTAGTGTATGTGTGTTTTATGTGTGTGTGGGCATGTGTGTGTATGTATGTATTGTTAATATCCGGCTTTCTTCTTGTAACCACAATGCAGTAACTGATCTTTATTTAGATTTTATCCTACTCTAAGCACATCATTAATATTGTAATTTTTCATTCATCTCAGGAATGGTTTGTTTCTTGTCTTTCTCTCTAACAACTTAGCCATCACCTTGTCATTCAGCCAGAAGAGGCTGGAGAAACAATGGGACATTCAATGTAGGTGTGTGCAAGCAAAGAAACAAAGAGCTTGTTTAACATCCTCTGCTAAAGAAAGTAATACAAATTACCTGATGTGCTCATTAATAGTAGCTCACTGATAACAATATCTCAAGACAATGTTCCTTACCTCCATACGCCTCCTTCCTCTCCAGGTCACCACAATGGTGTCTAAAAGCAAGGATCTATTTAAACTTTGTTACAAACTGCAGACTGTATAAGTGATTAACTTTAGACATCTTACCTTGATCTAAGGCACATGGTGTAGTTTGCCCATAAATCAATGTCATTCGTAGACATCAGTGTACTTATATATGAATTACATAAACAATACTATACAATGCACACACAGTACGGTATACTGCATATGGAATTTAACCCTATTTGGTCAAATGAGCCAAATGTGCTCAGATGGAAATGCCAAACATCTCATTACGCATATGATTTATTTTTCATTCTCGAGCAACAACATTTATATGAAACTGGATTCACATGTTGGGAATCCACTTTCTTCTTTGCGACATGGAAGTTGGCCACCTAAAAATATAGTCTGGTCTGTGTGTGTGGTTGATTTGGCAAGTTACACGAGGTAGTTACAACTTGAAAATGTAACCACCACTCCCTCTCTCCCCAGTACTTTCACATGGTCTGGCATTTATCTCCCCTTACAAAACTTTTTCCAATTGCATACCCTCATCACTTGTCTTAAATTGTTATATTTCATGTCATCTCTCAATATCACTTTTTACAGTACATTTCCCCAGCTGACACTTGTCCTCCAAGGTAGTATCCAGACATCAATCATCTTCTACGTCTATCCAACTCTAACAACAAGGAAGATATGGCAGTATTGATCTCTACTGATTTCAAAACATTCAGAAAATGGCCTACGGTTGTAGTCTACGATTGTCCCATTTTCAGGAATTGTGACACTCTCGGGCATTTTTGAGTAAAATTTGTCAGATACTTTTTCCAAAGGATTTTGAGTGGGTGAATCCAATTTTGCTGCCCAACCTGAAAAATTGATGGTTAAGATTTTAAAAGCAATCCAAAATGGCCACCAAAATCTAGATTGATGGCCATCTTGGCATACATTTCCATTGCGTCTCCCCCAAAACACTTATGGGAAGTTTTACTTTTGGGGATGATGATTCTTTATTGGAATTCCTAGTAACAGTGAAGCAAGGTTTGACGATTAACCCACATGAATTCAAAATGGCCACCTCAAAAAAGCATATCAATCATCAGTCTGAGAAATGGTTGCTGCGTAAATGTACTGTGCCCCTTGATAGAATAAAAAACAAGTGTCTGCTTCACTGGTATTCACGTAGCGAAATGTTTACGGCATCATCTAGTACAATAGTTTATCCAAGTTACATAAACCCACCAAAATTTCATTATCTGTTACATTGAAGGAGCTGTGGCTCCCACGTCGATCGAAAGAATGGACGCGACAAAAAGCTTGAATTCATCTGAGCTGCTTTATTAGAATCAAACACTCAGGCACTCTGGGAAAAACGTTTTACGGTCGGCAATATATATCTATTCCGCCAGGGGGTTTGCCCAGGCCTGGCGCCAGGGGGCGTGGCCCCGCGGGCCGGCTGCGGCCTGGCAAGCCGAGGGCGAGCCTGCCCGGGCGTCCCGACCGAGGCCTGGCAAGTCGAGCGCGGGCCTGCCCGGGCGTCCTGGACGAGCCCGGCCTGGTGATCGCTCCGCGTCCTTGATAGGTGCAAGGCGATTGTGTAACCCCAGCGGCAGCCGCTACACACGTCCCCCCAGAATCGACTTGCACCGGCAGGGTCAACTTGAGGGGGGTCCTGATGACCCGGCCGAAGCGACCCCTGGCGGGTCGTGGGAGGGGGTCCGGTGAGGTGGTGGGCGGTCGAGTGGGGGGCACCGTGGACGGGGGGCGGCCTCGCCGCGGCGGGAGGGCCACCCGTGGTGGGTGGTCGACGTCCACGTGCGCCGGCTTGAGGCGGTCCACTGCAATCCGGTCCGACCTGCCGCCGATGTCGATGACGAACGACTTGTCGTCCCGTCGCAGCACCCGGAAGGGCCCGTCGTACGGCGGCTGGAGTGGCCGCCGATGTGCGTCGTGACGCACAAAAACATACTCCGCGGTGCGGAGTGCTGGGGGGACGTAGGACTGGGGGTCACCGTGGTGGGATGTCGGCACGGGGGCAAACCGTCGGGCGGCCTCCTGGAGGTCCGAGCGCTGGCGAGCTGCGGACCAGGGGCTGGTAGCGTCGGGCACGAATTCGCCCGGGACGCGTAGCACCTGGCCATAGACCAGCTCGGCGGTGGATGCCTGGAGGTCCTCCTTGGGGGCCGTGCGAAGGCCCAAAAGGACCCACGGCAGCCGGTCGGCCCAACCGCCGTCTTGAAGGCCGGCCATGAGCGCGGCCTTCATGGAGCGGTGGAATCGCTCGCACAACCCGTTTGCTTGGGGGTGGTAGGCCGTAGTACGGTGGAGCTTGACCCCCAGGTTGCGGGCGACCGCGCCCCACAGCTCAGAGGTGAACTGTGGTCCGCGGTCTGACGAGATGTCCGCCGGTGCGCCGAAGCGGGCGACCCAGGTGGCGATGAAGGCCTGCGCCACGTCGGCGGTGGTGGTGGAGACGAGGGGAACGGCCTCCGGCCACCTGGTGGTCCTGTCCACCATGGTGAGCAGGTGTGTGAACCCTCGTGATGGGGGAAGGGGGCCCACCAGATCCACGTTGACGTGGTCGAAACGTCGTTCGGGCACGGTGAAAGGTGCCAGCGGGGCCTGGGTGTGTCGGTGGACCTTGGCCCGTTGGCAGGCGGTGCAGGCGCTGGTCCAATCGCGGACGTCCCGACGAAGGCCGTGCCAGACGAAACGCGCCGACACCAGCTTCTGGGAAGCTTTCCGGCCCGGGTGGGAAAGGCCGTGGAGGGAGGCGAAGATGCGGCGTTGCCAGGTGACGGGCACGATGGGGCGAGGCCGGCCTTGGGAGACGTCGCAGAGCAGGACAGTGTCCGCGCAGGGGATGTCGGCCAGGCGGAGGCCCGTGTCCGCCGCCCGGAGGGCTTGCACCGTGGTGTCGGTGGTTTGGTCCGCCGCCATAAGCGCAAAATCCACGCCCAGGTGGACCGCGTTCGCGCTGGCCCGGGAAAGACAGTCGGCCACGGCGTTGTTTTTGCCGGCGACGTGCCGGATGTCCGTGGTAAACTCTGACACGGCGGAGAGGTGGCGCTGTTGGCGGGCCGACCATGGCTCCGTGACCTTGGCCATGGCGTAAACCAACGGCTTGTGGTCGACGAACGCCGTGAAAGGTCGGCCCTCCAGGAGGTGGCGGAAATGGCGGACGGCCAGGTGTAGACCGAGGAGCTCCCGGTCAAACGTGCTGTATTTGAGCTCGTTCGGCCGGAGCTGCCGGCTGAAAAAAGCGAGTGGCTGCCAAACCCCGTTCACCCATTGCTCATGTACGGCGCCCACCGCGTAGTCGGAGGCATCCGTGGTGAGGGCGATGGGAGCGTTGAGCACCGGGTGAGCGAGCAGTGTTGCGTCGGCGAGGGCCCGCTTTGAGCTTTGGAAGGCCGCATCCATTGCTGCGGACCAGGCGATGTCGTGCTTGGCCGGCTTGCCCCGGAGGGCTTCGTAGAGGGGCCGCATGAGTTGAGCAGCGCGGGGCACGAAGCGGTGATAAAAATTCACCATTCCCAGGAATTCCTGCAGGGCCTTTATGGTGCGGGGACGCGGGAAAGTGGTGATGGCCTCGACCTTGGTTGGCAGCGGCACAGCCCCGTTCTTGGTGATGTGGTGGCCCAAAAAATCAACGGCCGTCGTGCCGAAGTGGCATTTGGCCGGGTTGACGATGAGGCCGTGCTCGCTGAGGCGCCCGAACAGTGTTCGGAGGTGGAGGAGGTGCTCGGCCCGGGACGTGCTGGCGACGAGGATGTCGTCCAGGTAAACGAAAAGGAACGGCAGGTCACGCAGCACGCCGTCCATCAAGCGCTGGAACGCCTGAGCCGCGTTCTTGAGACCAAACGGCATCCGCAAGAACTCGAATAAGCCGAACGGCGTGATGACTGCCGTTTTAGGGACGTCGGCCGCCCTGACAGGTACCTGGTGATATCCCCGTATGAGATCAATTTTCGAAAAAATGACCCGTCCCGCCAGACGGGCGGAGAAGTCTTGGATATGCGGGATCGGGTACCTGTCGGGTGTTGTAGCGTCATTAAGACGGCGGTAGTCGCCACACGGGCGCCATCCACCCCCCGGCTTTGGCACGATGTGCAGTGGCGAGGCCCACGCGCTATCGGAGCGCCGCACGATGCCGAGGTGCTCCAACGCGTCGAATTCGGCCTTCGCAACGGCAAGCTTGGCTGGGTCGAGGCGGCGGGCCCTGGCGTAGACCGGCGGGCCCGTGGTTGGTATGTGGTGCTCGATCCCATGCCGTACTGCGACGGCCGAAAACGTCGGCCGCGTGAGGGCCGGGAACTCCGCGAGCAGGCGAGCAAACTCGTTCGCCGCCGGGACGGCGCATGCCAGCTCGGTCGGCGCGGAGCTGCTTAATGTGCATACCAGGGAGCTGAAGGTTTCAGCGTTGATTAAACGACGCCGTTGGACGTCCACCAGCAGTCCGTGTGCGCAGAGGAAGTCGGCGCCTAGCAGAGCCATGGGCACGTTGGCGGTTACAAACGTCCAAGCAAAGCGTTGGCCGCCGAAGCAGAGGGTGACGTTGCGCGGGCCGAAGGTGCGGATAGTCGATCCGTTGGCCGCAACTAAGGAGGGGCCGCAAACCGCGGATTGCCTGTCCTGGTCAGAGGCGGGCATGACGCTCAGTTGGGCGCCGGTGTCGCACAGGAAGCGCCGTCCGGACGCTTTGTCCGTGATGAACAGTAAGTTGCCCGTGTGACTGTGGCCGGCGCTCATGGCAGGTAATGAACGCCGGCCTGGCCGTTTCCCGACCCGCCGAAGGTGCACGGGGGTCGGCATGTCCGGGCCTTCTGTCCGAACCTGGCATGATAGGAACACCACGCTTGGTCGGGTGGAGGCTTCGGACGTCGTGCTGGACGTGGTCGGCTCGGTATAGCGGCCGCCAATTGCGTCGGCAGTTCGGCCGTCGAACGCGCCGGGTGCTCGGGCGCCATGGATGGTGCATCAGGCGGCGGCGGGTCCCATGTCGCCGCTGCGATGCGCTGTCCCGCGGCGGAGATTTTGTCGGCTTCTCTGGCAAGGGCCCGGGGATCTGTGATCGTCGTGCTTGCTAGGGCGAGGCGTACCGGGTTAGGCAGCAGACGGAGGAACAGCTCCCGGAACAGGAATGCCGGAGAGTGCTCGCCGAGCAGCGAAAGCATGTAGTCCATTCGCTCGGAAGGGCGCGTGTCGCCGAGCTCAGGCAAATCGAGCAGGCGCCGTGCGCGTTCCGCCGCTGGGAGGGCGAAAGCATCGAGGAGAAGCTTCTTAATCGCGCCGTATTTGTCAGCAGCCGGCGGGTGCTCGAGGAGGCTCAAGGCGCGGGCCGCGGTGGCGGAACCAAGCGCCGCCACAACATGGTGGAAGCGGGTGTCGTCCGCGGTGATGCCTCGCAGGGCGAACTGAGAGTCCGCCTGAGCGAACCAAACAGCCGCGTGAGCCTCCCAGAAGGTAGGCAGTTTAAGCGTCACTGCCGTGTCCATGTCGGTAGGTCACCAATGAAGGAGCTGTGGCTCCCACGTCGATCGAAAGAATGGACGCGACAAAAAGCTTGAATTCATCTGAGCTGCTTTATTAGAATCAAACACTCAGGCACTCTGGGAAAAACGTTTTACGGTCGGCAATATATATCTATTCCGCCAGGGGGTTTGCCCAGGCCTGGCGCCAGGGGGCGTGGCCCCGCGGGCCGGCTGCGGCCTGGCAAGCCGAGGGCGAGCCTGCCCGGGCGTCCCGACCGAGGCCTGGCAAGTCGAGCGCGGGCCTGCCCGGGCGTCCTGGACGAGCCCGGCCTGGTGATCGCTCCGCGTCCTTGATAGGTGCAAGGCGATTGTGTAACCCCAGCGGCAGCCGCTACAACATATTCGCCTAAATAGGTAATGCAGAGAACAGTTGAAGTCGTATCACGTGAACTTCAATACATTTCATTCAATATTTTGAAGCACCATTTATCAAACAAGTGTCATCATTGGTCCTGCATTTGCAAGCTGCTGGGCACACCAGATGGCACTTCGTACACTTGCAGCAGGTACTTGTGCACTTTGTGGTACAATAATTGCAGGTTATGAGTTCCATGCATGATTCTGGAACTGGAGTGATGGACATGAGGCTGTATCATCAAGTGAGGTATCATCAGGTTTCCAAGCAGGTGTCTCCAGAGAAGGTAGCTCTGGGTATTGCTTGAGTGTCTGTCTCCACACTACTGCCTGATGATGTGAGTGTTGTATGTGAAGGGAAAAAGCATCATTTGTTGGTGTTGGCTGGATCTCTGGGGCATGAGACTTGACAAATAAGTTTGAACGTGCCCTGTTGGCCGTGGTGACATTTGGCACATTGTAGACTTTGCAGCTTGGCATCTGTGGCAGTTTGTTCATCCAGATTGCCCTCACCAAGATGGTTCTGAAGATCATGGTGCTCTTGGAACACTTTCCAACATGATTTCTTGCTTTGTCCAGCCAAGCAGGAAGTGGTGTCATTTGCATGATAGCATGAAATGCAGGATTTGTTTCCAGCACATCCTGTTCCAGCATCATGTGCTCCAATACAGTGTGAATATGAATGTATAGTACTTCTTCTTAACAGTTCCAGCCTTGAGACACAGTTTGGAGCATCACATCCTGTGAAAATGAGGCAAAACTAACACGTGTTCCTCGCAGCAACTGCCATGCTTGATGTCTGACTTTCTATACAATGAATGATGATTCTTGTGTCAGTTTCCTCATATCCAGCTTCCAGTGTCTCGACGTTTACTCCAGGGTTCGTTGCTTCAACCCTCTCTTCATTGCTGAATTCACCAGCTACCACATGCAACATCAACTGTTGGGACAATAATCTTGCCAATTCTGCGTGCTATGAAGTTCTCCCATTTTTAAGGCAAAGGAACAACCCTACTTTCAATCGGTCTTATTATTGCTCCTGAAGCTTCACCCTATCTTCTCCTGGTACAACGTTTTTTTTTTTTTTTGTTTTTTTTTTTGTATACTGAATCGAGGCTCGTGAAAGAGCTAACATTTACTTCACAAACAAATCAACCAGACAAACAAAATATATAAAAAGAGGGAGCGGAAAAACAAGATGGGGAGAGCAGGGGAAGCACACAAACACAACATTTGAGAGCAGGGAGATGTGTGGAAGGGAGAGGGCTTGGGGGGCGGAGGCGTGGGAAGCGGGGGGGGGGGGGGAGGGAGAAGTATAAAACACAAGGACACCAAGGACTTCCAGGACAGAAGTTGGGATTTCAAAAAAGTGGAATTGTGGTGAAATTAGCGGGGGTAGAAAAGACCAAGGTTTTGGATGGGGGAAGATAAGAGATGGTGGTGAACAGCTGTTTTAAAGACCTGGAGGGTGGAGTGGGATTGAAGAGAGTGAGGGAGTTTGTTCCAGAGGCGGGAGAAAAGAGGAATGAAGGGGTGAAGGTGAGCAGAGAGTCTTGATTTTGGCAGTTTGACCATAAGAGGGTTGCAGGCAGATCTTGTGCGACCTGTAGGAATATTTGCGGGACAGAGCCCAGAGAGAGCTGGGGGGGGCAAGGCCAGAGAGGAGACGGTAGAAGACGGAAAGACCACCAACCTGCCTGCGGTGAGTGAGTGAGAGGCCCTTGGAGTTAGCTTCATCGCGGGAGATTCCAATGATTCTGAATGCTTTGGTTTCAACAGCGTGAAGACGAGCTAGGTGTGAGGCAGGAGCACCAGCCCAGAGGGGAGAGCAGTATTCCATTGAGCTGCGGATGAAAGCCTTGTATGTGGTGAGGAGCTCAGGTGTACCAAGGAAGGACTTCGCACGACGGAGGATGCCCAGTCGGCGACTGGCTTTGGAGGCCAGATTTGAAATGTGGTTTTCCCAGGAAAAATCATGGCAGATAGTGAGACCCAAAAGCTTGAGTGACAGAACTTCTTGGAGAGGATTATTCAGAAAGTGGATGGGAGGGTTGTCCAGTCGGTCTTTTCGGAGAGACATCGTAAGAGTGTGAGATTTGTCAGGATTGAAAGACATGTTCCACTTCTTTGCCCAGTCTGTGATTTTGTCCAGGTCTGCAGAGAGTGGGGAGGCTGCAGACTGCCGATCTGAGAGATGAAGAATGGAGCGACAGAGAGTAGAGTCATCAGCAAAGAGATACAGAGGATTTTCAAGAGAGTCAGAGAGATCATTGATGAAGACCAGAAAAAGCACAGGGCCCAGAACACTGCCTTGTGGAACTCCAGCCTGAACAGGAAGAGGAGATGAGAGAAACCCATTCAGGGCCACACGTTGACTACGACTAGAGAGGAAGTCCGCCAGCCATGCGTGGAGATTTCCATGCATATCAAAAGAGGAGAGTTTGGTGAGCAGAGCGGGGTGCCAGACCGTATCGAAGGCACGTGATATGTCAAGGGAGACTGCTCTAATTTCCTGTTTGGCATTGAGGACCTCCATCCATTGTTGAGAAAGCAGAAGCAGCATGTCCAGAGTAGAGTGTCCAGGTCTGAAACCAAATTGATGATCAGAGATCAAGCCATTGGAGAAGAGGAAAGATTTCATATCTGAAGCAATGATGGATTCCATGACTTTGCTGATAATTGGGAGAAGGCTGATTGGTCTGTAGTTGCTGGGATCTGTTTTTGCACCTTTTTTGTGCAAAGTGGTGATGTTGGCAGATTTCCAAGCAGATGGAAGATGACCTTGAGCAAAAGAGAGGGTGAAGAGAACAGAAAGAGGGAGTGAAAGAGCGGAAGAACAGGATTTTAGGACCCGTGGGCTGATGCCGTCAGGTCCAGTTGCAGAATCCGAGTCGAGGGTTGACAGAAACTTTTCCACCTTGTCAGGAGGAAAGGACACAGAGTCCAGGAGCAGCTGGGTACGACTGGGTACGGTGGGTACAGAGAGGGATGGGTTTGGGACACAAGATTTAGAGGCAAACACAGAGTTGAGGCATTCAGCTTTTTCACGTGCGGAGTCAGCCGTGTGGCCATTTGAGGTGAGGGAGGGGATGGAGGGGGAACAAACACCAGAAACAGATTTGACCAGACGCCACCAGGATTTGGAAGAGGGAGACAGATAAGAGAGTTCGGTCCTGAGAACAGAGAGATATTGTTTCCTGGCTCTCCTGAGGGTGGACACACACTTGTTTCGGGCTTTGTAAAAGGAAATGAGATTTCCTTCCGTTGGATTTGCTTTCCAGGAGACGAAAGCAAGTTGTTTCTGGGCAATAGCCTCACCACAAGATTCCGTGTACCATGGACGGGAGGAAGGGTATGACAACAGAAGACGAGATGGGATAAATCTGTGCATGAGAGAGAGCAGTTTACTTTGGAAGAATTCCCAGGAAGAATTTATGTCAGAGGCAGTAGAGATGGGAGACCAGTCCAGATGATTGATGGCTGCTTGAAGACCGTGCCAGTTGGCCTGAGTGAAATGCCAGACTCGTCGACGCTGAGGAGGCTCTCTGAGAATGGTCAGAGAGATGTCCACTTTAACAATCACATGATCAGAAGAGCCGATTGGAGCAGAAGAAGAGCAGCAGACATTTTCAGGGAAGTTAGTCATAACCAAGTCCAGAAGAGAAGATGCTCCGTTGACTGAAATCCGGGTCGGGAAATTGACAGATTGTGTCAGTCCCAGTGAGTCACAGAAGTCCTTTGCTGAAGAGCCATGGCTGGTGAGAGAGGTACCCACACCCAGCCAACTGGCATGGTGACAGTTCAAATCACCACATATGAGGAAGAGAGAGTTGGGATGGGTAGATAGAAGTTGGTCCCTATTCTCAGACAGCGAGATGTAGATGGAGTCATCACTGTTTGGTGGATGGTACAACACACATATGAACAAAAGGTGGGAGCGAAGGGGAAGCCGTAGCCAAAGGTATTCCTGGGGGTGAGGTGGAGAGAGGGCAGTGCAGGGCGAGTGAGGAAGAGAGTTTTTTATAAAGATAGCAACCCCACCTCCAGGACGAGGCTCAGGTCTATCATACCGGAGGAGGGAGTAACCTGGGAGAGATACCAAGGAATCAGAGACATCATGAAGGAGGAAAGTTTCTGTTAAGCAGATCACGTCTGGTTTGTCAGAAGCAACCTGTATGGAGAGATCAGACAAGTTTGAGCGAAGGCCCCGGATGTTTGAGGTCCATACTGTTAAGGAAGAGGAAGGGGGAGCATCGGATACAGAACAGGGGGGGGGGGGGAGCGGTAGGGTAAGATGTGGAAGAGGAGGAAGAGGTAGGGAGAGCTGTTGAAGGTGTGTCGGAGATTACAGAATAGCTTGGAGAAAGGGAAGAATGGGGCAGACAAAAGGTTTGATGGTGATTGGGAGAGGCACAGTGAGGTGTTATTTGGCGAGGGGGAAGAGCGAGGCAGAAGGTTGAGGGAGATGAAGGTGAAAGTTGGAAGGGGGAAGAAGCGGGGAGGATGCTTTGAGGAGGAGGGGTGAGAGGGGAGTCTAGGAGGGGAGGAGCGAGGGAGAGTCTCGGAGGGGAGGGGTGTGGGGGGAGATTTGAAAGGAATGGGTGATTGGGAAGATTTGGAGGGGAGGGGCAAGGGGGAAGATTTGAAAGAGATGGGTGATGGGGATGATTTGGAGGGGAGGGGCAAGGGGGTAGATTTAGAGGGGAGGGGTGATGGGAAATGGGATTTTGGGGTGATGGGATTTTGAAAAGTGTACGATTAATGGGAAACGAACATTTATTGCAAAATGGGTTTCTTGAGACATTCGAGTCAAAAATACGTTTGAGGATGCTGGAGGGAGGATGGAGTGCTGGAGAGTTTAGGGAATGAATGAAAGATGCACTATAAGAGATGGAATTTTTTTTTGGAATGAATAGATTTGGTGAGCAAGTCGAAAGCATCCTTTTATAGAAGAAGAAGAAAAAGGTGTTATGGAATATGACAGAATACAGGTCTTCAGGGGTCAGGTGAGACATTTTTTAACAACGTGATCACGTGATCACAAACAACGTGGTCGAAAAACGAACGAACAAATAAGAACGAATAAACGAATAAGAACAGAAGGAAATGTTTTTTTTTTTTTTTTTTTTTTTGAGATTTTAAAACAAGGAAGTATGGGATGAAAAGACCGTGAAAAACAGAGACTGGAAAGTAATTGCAGCGCGATCGGAGAACCGCTGAGACAAAAACAAAGCCTCAAGCCAAGGTCGGACACGGTAGCCTAGTACTACACTTAGGCCTCAGAATACACGATACGAAAGACCGACGATTCTGTACACAGGTATGAAAAACCAACGCCAAGAATACTATTAAAGACACCCCAATAGGTACATACACCGAGAGAAAGATACAGTTTCGACAAAAACACAATTGTGAAAAGTTACTTAACTTCGAAAGCGAGCGCGCATGGACAGCTGCTTTGAAGAGACGAGACCTCCAATCTTGCGCATGCGCAGACCTTCCCTCCATGCGCAGACTATGAGATTTAAATCTCATAGTATCAGTCAAATACTACATCTACTCTGCTATGTGGTGCTCTACTTTGTACAAAAGCTCCACCAAACACATCAGAAAAGTGCCCAAAGGTGGCTGCTCCCTGAGGTTTCCCTGTGGCAATCACTTGTGTCTGACCATTAATACCAAGTAATGCCTTCTCACCAACATCTGTAGTTTCAATGACAGAGGGACAAGGGATGCCTGCAGTAAGGGATACATACACCCAAGGATACATACAGTAAGGGATACATACAGTAAGGGATAAATCTGAGACAGTATTGCCTTTGACCTAGTTCTGATGCTTAAACCCATTTCTGCTGGAGCCTGTGACACTGAAAAAAGTTCATGTTTTAATACTTCAGAGGTTGCCATCATGCCTACCCTGCAAAAAATGTTCTATAGATGTTCTATAGAACCTGTTTATTCAAATTATGTAGTACTGTTAAGTCTGTGGGGTAGGCAGTGATATCTAGAGTCGGGTAGATTTGTGTAGGTATCATGCGGGTAAGAACCATGTAATAAGGGTAAGAACCATCACCATGTAATAAGTTCTGTTTAGCCAAATGTCGGAGTAAGGTGTATCTTCGTCCTGTTTCATTTACCTTATTCATGCCAGTTGGTGCTGGCAGGATAGTTTAAAGCATGGATTCTTAACCTTTTTCTGCCATTCCTCTAGGTTCGACATATCCAGTCATTTACTCACACCCAATGAGCTATTTAAATTCATTGATTGGGTGATGCAATTTTGGCAAAAAGAGATAGAAAACAGCATTTATTGCCCTCGTATTGTGAAATAATAAACTATGATCAAAGAGAGAAGAACATTCATGTCAATCAATATTACACACAATTAGAAAAACAACTAGAAAGCATCTGAAAAAGCAAAGTCCGTCCGCATCTGTTTGTATTTCGACGTCTTCTTCTTCCATATGCTCAAAATAACGAAAACAGTTTTTTTTTATTTCAAAATGAAAATTGATGATTTTATGCAGTCTTGACCTTTAACTTTAGATCTTAAAAAACAAGCATTCTGAGTATTGCGCTGCAATACATGTCCCCTACCAAAGTTCAAAGTGCCATAACTTTGTCAAAAATGATCGAATATGCAAATTTATGCACGGTTGATGCTGGGTTTCAAACTTGATCTGAGGTATGCTGAGACACGTGTGTCACGCCTTGCCTCATTGATAAGCCCGCAAGGTCGCTCCGTGGAGCGGCCTGCACGTATTGCACTGTGTGAATTATATAATTACCAACTCACGGTCTGACGTACTAGCGATTCAAGAGATATCCATTTTTTTATTTTTTTTTCGTTTAATTAACGATATATGCCAAACCACGTGCCCTATCGCAAATTCCAAAAGGACATTTTAGTATACTGACATGCTGAACAGATTTGTGAAGTTTCCCCTCGATTGGATCAAAAATTAGGGAGGGGCTCGGTTTTAAGGGTTCATGCTTAAAAACGTCATCTATCTATAATTCCAGTAATCTCTGTGTGTATGTTTGTATGTTTGTATGTTTGTATGTTTGTATGTTTGTCTGTGACCGCTGTTTCTCGACAACCACGGGTCCGATATACTTGAAACTTGCCAGGTATATTGCTGGGGACCTGAGGATGTGCCTTTTCAAGGTTTCATATTAATCGGACAAGTAGTTACCGAGCTATGGCGATTTCTTTACCAAACTCCGCAAGCCGTTCGCTTTGGACCAAACCATTTCATGTAAATAGAGGGGGGGGGGTTGTCACCGTACTCGCAAGCCGTTCGCTTTGGACCAAACCATTTCATGTAAATAGAGGGGGGGGATTGTCACCGTACTCGCAAGCCGTTCGCTTTGGACCAAACCATTTCATGTAAATAGAGGGGGGGGATTGTCACCGTACTCGCAAGCCGTTCGCTTTGGACCAAACCATTTCATGTAAATAGAGGGGGGGGATATAATTTTAGATATATATATAGTACGGGCATGCCCTAGTAACTCTAAAACCATCAGTAATTTTTTATATTTTTCTGGTTCACGATCAATGATTGATGTGTATATATATGTTGCTCGGCTTGGCCCCGCCCCTCCAGAAAGCGTGCGCTGTGTTGCGCTGTTGACGTTCGCGAGACGAGGCTGAGGACGCGCAGTGCGGCTTGAGGAGAACTCGAGAATAAACAAGAGATATCCATTTTTAAAAATATTTTCGTTTAATTAAGGATATCTGCCAAACCACGTGCCCTATCGCAAATTCCAAAAGGACATTTTAGTGCTGAACAGATCTGTGAAGTTTCCCCTCGGTTGGATCAAAAATGAGGAAGGAGCTCGATTTTAAAGGTTCATGCTTAAAAACGTCATAACTCTGAAACCATGTGACGCATGACGTCATACTCGTTGACTATTTTGTTCGTCATGGGTATGCGATTCTGCCTGCAAAGTTTGGCTTCGATCTGTTCAGTCGTTGCAGAGAAAAATGGGTTTTCGTGTTTTCACGAAAAACAATATGGCGACAGAACCACGTGACCTGTGACGTCATAATTACCATTAAAATAGTATACAGACCGAGTGCATCATATGGCGAAAATTTTATCTCAATCGGTCCTATTATTGCAGAGAAATTGGTTTTTAAAGGAAATTAAAACTTAAAATGGCACTGAGTTAAGGATCATCAGAATTATCAGAATTACCAAAGTTCAAAGTGCCATAACTTTGTCAAAAATGATCGAAACTTCGTGAAGTTCGAACTTTATCTGTAACTTATCATGAGGAACCCATGTGCCAAGTTTGAAATCATTAGCATTAAGCGTTTAGACAAAAAAGTCCGGAAAACTGTTCTTTGCGTGACGGACTGACGGACTGACAGACTGACGGATTGACAGACGGAGGGACGGCGTGCAAACCTATAGTCCCCTCCGGTGTACACCGGTAGGGGACTAATAATCAGCTTCTAGCTTTTGATTGGTGAACCAGTTCCGTGACACAATATGCAAATTCTTTAAATTTCAGGTTAAATGGATGAAAATTGACAATTTTATGCAACCTTGACCTTTGTCCCTTTGATCTAAAAAAAAAACAATCGACACCCACATTTCATTAGTGAACCAATTCAGTCACCTGATATGCAAATTCTTTAAATTTCAGGTCAATCGGGTGAAATTTGGTGGTTTTATGTAGCATTGACCTTTGACCTTTTGATCGAAAAAATAATCAGCTTTTTGCTTTTGATTGGTGAACCAATTCAGTGACCCAATATGCAAATTCTTAAAGTTTCAGGTCTATCGGATGAAAATTGACAATTTTATGTGATGCTGACCTTTGACCTTTTGACCAAATTAGTAATTTCCCTTCTCCATATTCTCATAATAAAGCTTTGGTGTAAATTTTATGACAAAACTCGAATGGTAAATTTGAATTTCAGGTCAAGCGGATGAAAACTGATGATTTTATGTGACGCTGATATTTGACCTTTTGACCAAATTATTAATTTGCCTTTTTAATATTCCCATAATAAAGCTTTGTTAAAAATTTGATGACAAATCTCAAATGGTAAATTGAAATTTCATGTCAATTGGATGAAAATTGACGATTATATGTGACGCTGACCTTTTTGACCTTTCGACAAAATTATTCATTTACCTTCTCCATATCATAATAAAGCTTTGCTGAAAATTTGATGATAAAACCCAAATAGCAAAAAAGTAATGGCCCGGACACACACACACACACACACACACACACACACACACACACACACACACACACACATACACAAAACACAAAAACACACACACAAAAAAACACACACATACACACACACACACACACACAAACACACACACACAAAACATAAAAACACACACATGCACACACACAAAACATTTTAAAAAACACACACACACACACAAAACATAAAAACACACACACACACACACACACACACAAACACACACGCACACACAAACACACACACACACACACACAAAACACACACACACACACACACAAACACACACACACACACACACAAAAACACACACACACAAAAACACACACACACACAAACACACAGACACACACACACACAAAACATAAAAACACACACACACACACACGAGTGATTACAAAACGTTGTCTCCTGCTGTTGAAAAGTAGCCAGTGAAGAGATCTTTCAAGGTTTTCAAATGTGACGTCTTCAGTGATCTCAGGTAACCTGAGATCGTGAGTGATAGTAAGTGATCTCAGGTTCTGTGTTAAAAATTGCATTATTTTGGAATTGGTATGTTTACCACCAACCATGGGATTTTTTTTTTATGGGATCCATTGTTATATATATGGAGATCACTTAATAATGTCGACTTCAGCTCTTAATACAGTGATGGTGGTGTTGTCGTTTTGTTGCAGTATATGCATGCCATCTCGGTCATGTTTGCGTACCTTGTTGATGTGAAGCCTCCCCTCTAGTATAGGTGAAACGTATAGCTGTTCGTGGGTTTGTTTGTGCAATTAGTGCCCACCAATTTCTAATGGTACAAGAGTTTTTAGACCATTAGAAATGCTAAACCACCATTTAGGATTTAATCCTCCTCTTCTTGCACTCCCAACATTCAAAATTTTTGAATTAAATCAATTTCCAAGCTGTATCTTGAAGCCGGCAGGGAAATTCGGAATAAAATTTTGCATCAATAATGTGAAGAGAAAGTATGCAGGGTTGACTTTTTTGACCTTGGCCTAATTATACACATTTTAACATTTTCACCATAACTTACTTGAACAAGGATTGTCAGATTGGGATGAAATTGCCTTTCCGAGATAGCCCAGAGCAAGGCTCATTTATATTTAACGAACATCATATCCCTTCAAATTAAAGGTCAAGGTCAAATGACGGTCTGAAAACCATAACACAGTCAAGGTCAAATGGCGGTCTGAAAACCAGAATACGGTCAAGGTCAAATGGCGGTCTGAAAACCAGAATACGGTCAAGGTCAAATGGCGGTCTGAAAACCATAACACACTCAAGGTCAAATGGCGGTCTGAAAACCATAACACACTCAAGGTCAAATGAGGTCTGAAAACCATAACACGGTCAAGGTCAAATGGCGTTCTGAAAACCATAACGCACTCAAGGTCAAATGGTTGTCTCAAAATCATAACACATCAAGGTCAAATGGTTATCTCAAAATCATAACACACTCAAGGTCAAATGGCGGTCTGAAAACCATAACGCACTCAAAGTCAAATGACTGTCTGAAAATCATAACACAGTCAAGGTCAAATGGCGGTCTGAAAACCATAACACAGTCAAGGCCAAATGGCGGTCTGAAAACCATAACACAGTCAAGGTCAAATGGCGGTCTGAAAACCATAACACAGTCAAGGTCAAATGGCGGTCTGAAAACCATAACACAGTCAAGGTCAAATGGCGGTCTGAAAACCATAACACAGCCAAGGTCAAATGGCGGTCTTAAAACCATAACACAGTCAAGGTCAAATGGCGGTCTGAAAACAATAACACAGTCAAGGTCAAATGGCGTTCTTAAAACCATAACACAGTCAAGGTCAAATGGCGGTCTGAAAACCATAACATAATCAAGGTCAAATGGCGGTCTGAAAACCATAACACAGTCAAGGTCAAAAGGCGGTCTGAAAACCATAACATAGTCAGGTCAAATGGCGGTCTGAAAACCATAACACAGTCAAGGTCAAATGGCGGTCTGAAAACCATAACATAGTCAGGTCAAATGGCGGTCTGGAAACCATAACATAGTCAGGTCAAATGGCGGTCTGAAAACCATGACACAGTCAAGGTCAAATGGCACTCTGAAAACCATGACATAGTCAAGGTCAAATGGCGGTCTGAAAACCATAACACAGTCAAGGTCAAATGGCGGTCTGAAAACCATAACACACTCAAGGTCAAATGGCGGTCTGAAAACCATAACATAGTCAAGGTCAAATGGTGGTCTGAAAACCATAACACAGTCAAGGTCAAATGGCGGTCTGAAAACCATAACACAGTCAAGGTCAAATGGTGGTCTGAAAACCATAACACAGTCAAGGTCAAATGGCGGTCTGAAAACCATAACACAGTCAAGGTCAAATGGCAGTCTGAAAACCATAACATAGTCAAGGTCAAATGGCGGTCTGAAAACCATAACATAGTCAAGTCAAATGGCGGTCTGAAAACCATTACATAGTCAAGGTCAAATGGCGGTCTGAAAACCATAACATAGTCAAGGTCAAATGGCGGTCTGAAAACCATAACACAGTCAAGGTCAAATGGCGGTCTGAAAACCATAACACAGTCAAGGTCAAATGGCGGTCTGAAAACCATAACACAGTCAAGGTCAAATGGCGGTCTGAAAACCATAACATAGTCAAGTCAAATGGCGGTCTGAAAACCATAACATAGTCAAGTCAAATGGCGGTCTGAAAACCATAACACAGTCAAGGTCAAATGGCGGTCTGAAAACCATAACACTGTCAAGGTCAAATGGCGGTCTGAAAACCATAACACAGTCAAGGTCAAATGGCGGTCTGAAAACCATAACATAGTCAAGGTCAAATGGCGGTCTGAAAACCATAACACTGTCAAGGTCAAATGGCGGTCTGAAAACCATAACACTGTCAAGGTCAAATGGCGGTCTGAAAACCATAACACTGTCAAGGTCAAATGGCGGTCTGAAAACCATAACACAGTCAAGGTCAAATGGCGGTCTGAAAACCATAACACAGTCAAGTCAAATGGCGGTCTGAAAACCATAACGCTGTCAAGGTCAAATGGCGGTCTGAAAACCATAACACTGTCAAGGTCAAATGGCGGTCTGAAAACCATAACACAGTCAAGGTCAAATGGCGGTCTGAAAACCATAACACTGTCAAGGTCAAATGGCGGTCTGAAAACCATAACACAGTCAAGTCAAATGGCGGTCTGAAAACCATAACATAGTCAAGTCAAATGGCGGTCTGAAAACCATAACACAGTCAAGGTCAAATGGCGGTCTGAAAACCATAACACAGTCAAGGTCAAATGGCGGTCTGAAAACCATAACACAGTCAAGTCAAATGGCGGTCTGAAAACCATAACACAGTCAAGGTCAAATGGCGGTCTGAAAACCATAACACAGTCAAGGTCAAATGGCGGTCTGAAAACCATAACGCAGTCAAGGTCAAATGGCGGTCTGAAAACCATAACACAGTCAAGGTCAAATGGCGGTCTGAAAACCATAACATAGTCAAGTCAAATGGCGGTCTGAAAACCATAACACAGTCAAGTCAAATGGCGGTCTGAAAACCATAACACAGTCAAGTCAAATGGCGGTCTGGAAACCATAACATAGTCAGGTCAAATGGCGGTCTTAAAAAAAAAAAAGTGTTTTTTGTCATCGCCAAATTTTGCGTATGCGGAGTCTCAAATACCTCTTGGCCTTCCAAGGTGTTCTTGCATCACAAAACTGAAGTTGTCCTTGACCTACTTTTTCCGACCTCCCTAAATGTTGAAGGTCACGGTCATATGGCGGTCCAAACAAGACATCCCATCATTGGATCGTGGGCCAAGGGCAAGCCGGGAAAGGGGGAAGGCTTATTCCTTGGCGGGGATCTCTTCGTGATCGCAGATATCTTTTTTTTCTTGTCTTTTTCACTTTAGGGCTACAGCCTTCACCACATATTTAGTTGATTGTATTATTTTGGGACATCAAAGGCCTCACTGGTTCGACCCTGCTAAGGTTCAATTTAATAGACCAGTTATGTTCGGTCTTGATTCTTGGGTGAAGTTGATCAAGAGATGTAGACAAAAATGTAAACTCCCTTGGATAGTTTGGAAGTTGTTTATACAAACAGAAGACATTCAATTTCTAATATTAAACTCAACAGCCTTTCCTATTCTGTTTTCGCATCCTCAGCAAGAAAACAAATTGACAATTTCTCATCGGATCAAATCTCAGCAGATCTTCTTAACAAATGCACGCTTCGTGCATGCGACTTTGTTCCGACTCTTTATCAAGCCTTCATTACGGCCTCTGGAATCAAAACAACAGTAATGCGAAAAAGACTTGTGGATTCCTGCAATTTGCCCATAGCCCAGCGGCTAAGTCGAAAAATATTTCACTTTGTGGAGAAATTATGAAACTTTGCAGACAGGTGGAGGACCCCAGTAGGAACATTTTTCGATTAGGACCCAACTCTGAAACGCCCCCTGGTGGCCGATAGAAATACGATTGCAGTGGCTAACCCCCCCCCCCCCCCCCCCCATGACAATTTGGGTGAACAGGTGATCAGTTAGCACCCCATATGATTTTACTTAGCACCCCATATTATTTCAGTGCTGCCATCTGTTTGCATTAGTTTAGGTTAAGACAGAAGATTTCCTTTTTTATGCAAGAAAGTTCTTTGCAGACATCAAAGTTCGTTATCATTATTGTATTAACGCATGTTTTCTTTTACAGGTGGAAAACCATAAACCATGTCCAGGTCATTCAAGATCGTTCCTTTTCAAGTCAATCGGATGAAAATTGAGGATTTTAGAAATTTGGCCTATGTTGACATTTTGGCCAAAGTTGACCTCAAAAATAATTGGTAGTTGTATTCAGTGACCTGATATGTAAATGCTCTTCAAATTTCAAGTCAATCGGATGAAAATTGAGGATTTTAGAAATTTGACAAAGTTGTTGACCTTTGGCCTATGTTGACCTTTTGGCCTATGTTGACCTCAAAAATAATTGGTGGCTGTATTCAGTGACCTGATATGTAAATGCTCTTCAAATTTCAAGTCAATCAGATGAAAATTGAGGATTTTAGAAATTTGGCCTATGTTGACCTTTTGGCCAATGTTGACCTCAAAAATAATTCGTAGATGTATTCAGTGACCTGATATGTAAATGCTCTTCAAATTTCAAGTCAATCGGATGAAAATTGAGGATTTTAGAAATTTGGCCTATGTTGACCTTTTCGCCAATGTTGACCTCAAAAATAATTGGTAGTTGTTTTCAGTGACCTGATATGTAAATGCTCTTCAAATTTCAAGTCAATCAGATGAAAATTGAGGATTTTAGAAATTTGACAAAGTTGTTCACCTTTGGCCTATGTTGACCTTTTGGCCTATGTTGACCTCAAAAATAATTGGTGGCTGTATTCAGTGACCTGATATGTAAATGCTCTTCAAATTTCAAGTCAATCAGATGAAAATTGAGGATTTTAGAAATTTGGCCTATGTTGACCTTTTGGCCAATGTTGACCTCAAAAATAATTGGTAGTTTTATTCAGTGACCTGATATGTAAATGCTCTTCAAATTTCAAGTCAATCGGATGAAAATTGAGGATTTTAGAAATTTGGCCTATGTTGACCTTTTGGCCAATGTTGACCTCAAAAATAATTGGTAGTTGTATTCAGTGACCTGATATGTAAATGCTCTTCAAATTTCAAGTCAATCAGATGAAAATTGAGGATTTTAGAAATTTGACAAAGTTGTTGACCTTTGGCCTATGTTGACCTTTTGGCCTATGTTGACCTCAAAAATAATTGGTGGCTGTATTCAGTGACCTGATATGTAAATGCTCTTCAAATTTCAAGTCAATCGGATGAAAATTGAGGATTTTAGAAATTTGGCCTATGTTGACCTTTTGGCCAATGTTGACCTCAAAAATAATTGGTAGTTGTATTCAGTGACCTGATATGTAAATGCTCTTCAAATTTCAAGTCAATCGGATGAAAATTGAGGATTTTAGAAATTTGGCCTATGTTGACCTTTTGGCCAATGTTGACCTCAAAAATAATTGGTAGTTGTATTCAGTGACCTGATATGTAAATGCTCTTCAAATTTCAAGTCAATCGGATGAAAATTGAGGATTTTAGAAATTTGGCCTATGTTGACCTTTTGGCCAATGTTGACCTCAAAAATAATTGGTAGTTGTATTCAGTGACCTGATATGTAAATGCTCTTCAAATTTCAAGTCAATCAGATGAAAATTGAGGATTTTAGAAATTTGACAAAGTTGTTGACCTTTGGCCTATGTTGACCTTTTGGCCTATGTTGACCTCAAAAATAATTGGTGGCTGTATTCAGTGACCTGATATGTAAATGCCCTTCAAATTTCAAGTCAATCAGATGAAAATTGAGGATTTTAGAAATTTGACAAAGTTGTTGACCTTTGGCCTATGTTGACCTTTTGGCCTATGTTGACCTAAAAAATAATTGGTGGCTGTATTCAGTGACCTGATATGTAAATGCTCTTCAAATTTCAAGTCAATCAGATGAAAATTGAGGATTTTAGAAATTTGGCCTATGTTGACCTTTTGGCCAATGTTGACCTCAAAAATAATTGGTAGTTGTATTCAGTGACCTGATATGTAAATGCTCTTCAAATTTCAAGTCAATCGGATGAAAATTGAGGATTTTAGAAATTTGGCCTATGTTGACCTTTTGGCCAATGTTGACGTCAAAAATAATTGGTAGTTGTATTCAGTGACCTGATATGTAAATGCTCTTCAAATTTCAAGTCAATCAGATGAAAATTGAGGATTTTAGAAATTTGACAAAGTTGTTGACCTTTGGCCTATGTTGACCTTTTGGCCTATGTTGACCTCAAAAATAATTGGTGGCTGTATTCAGTGACCTGATATGTAAATGCTCTTCAAATTTCAAGTCAATCGGATGAAAATTGAGGATTTTAGAAATTTGGCCTATGTTGACCTTTTGGCCAATGTTGACCTCAAAAATAATTGGTAGTTGTATTCAGTGACCTGATATGTAAATGCTCTTCAAATTTCAAGTCAATCAGATGAAAATTGAGGATTTTAGAAATTTGACAAAGTTGTTGACCTTTGGCCTATGTTGACCTTTTGGCCTATGTTGACCTCAAAAATAATTGGTGGCTGTATTCAGTGACCTGATATGTAAATGCCCTTCAAATTTCAAGTCAATCAGATGAAAATTGAGGATTTAAGAAATTTGACAAAGTTGTTGACCTTTGGCCTATGTTGACCTTTTGGCCTATGTTGACCTCAAAAATAATTGGTGGTTGCATTCAGTGACCTGATATGTAAATGCTCTTCAAATTTCAAGTCAATCAGATGAAAATTGAGGATTTAAGAAATTTGACAAAGTTGTTGACCTTTGGCCTATGGTGAGTTGGGTCCTAATCGAAAAATGTTCCTACTGGGGTCCCCAACCTGTGTGCAAAGTTTCATAATTTGTCCACAAAGTGAAATATACTGCCATCTTTTTCGACTTAGCCGCTGGGCTACCAGGGGGTAAATCTGTTTTATCGAGGTCTCTTGTTGACCAAGCAAAAAAGGATTTCACAATTACAACGTCATTTTAAAAAGTGGCTCACTGTCTCATTTGCTGGCACAGAAATGCAACTTGGACAGATGATCCTGGAAGCTTGCCAATAAGTAAGGTTACATTATGCAAACATGATTCGGCCTTTGTCATTCTGACGACCAAACAACATTTCGAGGCATGTCCAGTGAATTTTTGCATTTTCACTTTGCATATCATTATGTTAGCCACCCAGATGGCGGCGGGTAGATAAGCGCTTCCTTTTTCAACATCATACGATGGGCCGAAGCTTGGCTTTCACACTGAGCCCTGGCTCGTCACTCCTAAAATAATGGGTGCATGGCCCTGAAAGGTTACACAAGAATTATAGTTATCCCCAGTTCAACATATTCAATTATACCGTCGCATCGCATGCATTATGTTCAGCTAAAGGGTCTAACTCGAACGGAACACCTCCACCTGGTTGGCCATATCACTCAATGGTGAAGAATCACTTAAATAATCTACGAGCTGGATCCGAATCTGGATCTTCACCAAAATTGAATCGATTCTTCCTTGTCGCACACAGAACCTGTCCAACAAGTTTCGTCCAAATCCATCCATCACTTTTTGAGATATCCTGCTATGTATCATTTTGGCCCTATTTCGCAATGGTGAAGAATCACTTAAAAATTTAAATAACTCTGATACCCGAATCCATATTCAGATCTTCACCAAAATCGACTCGAATCGTCCTTGTCAGACACCCAACCGGTCCAACAAGTTTCGTCCAAATCGGTCCACAACTTTTTGAGATATCCTGCTATCTATCGTTTTTGGCCTATCTCCCAATGGTGAAGAATCACTTTAAAAAATCTACGAGCTGGATCCGAATCTGGATCTTCACCAAAATTGAATCGATTCTTCCTTGTCGCACACAGAACCTGTCCAACAAGTTTCGTCCAAATCCATCCATAACTTTTTGAGATATCCTGCTATGTATCATTTTGGCCCTATTTCGCAATGGTGAAGAATCACTTAAATAATTAAATAATTCTCATATCCGAATCCATATTCAGATCTTCACCAAAATCGACTCCAATCGTCCTTGTCAGACACCCAACCGGTCCAACAAGTTTCGTCCAAATCGGTCCACAACCTTTTGAGATATCCTGCTATGTATCATTTTGGCCTATCTCCCAATGGTGAAGAATCACTTAAAGAATTAAATAATTCTCATATGCGAATCTATATTCAGATCTTCACCAAAATCGAATCGAATCGTCCTTGTCAGACACCCAACCGGTCCAACAAGTTTCGTCCAAATCGGTCCACAACTTTTTGAGATATCCTGCTATCTATCGTTTTTGGCACTATCAGGTGAAGAATCACTTCAAAAATTCTAGTAGCCTGATCCGAATCCGGATCTTCACCAAAATCTAATCATTTCGTCCTTGTCACATATTTCTGCCAACTGTCGTCCGAATCCGTCCACAACCTTTTGAGATATTTTGTTCACGGACAAACGGACAGACCTAGGTTCAGACAGGGGTGAAAACAACCTGCATCCACCTTTGTTGGCGGAGGTAATTAGACTGCACGACAAGCACCCACCTGGATTGCATTAAACTCATAAACAAGCGAATGAAATACAGTATTCGGAAGAAACACTTCACAATTGCTTTCGGCTAGAAAAGTAAGAAGTGCATCCGAAACCATTACTTTGATTGGTCGAGTACATTTAAATGAATGAGCAAAGATAGAAGTGAAATATCTACTTTCAGTATCGGATCAATAGTTAGATCTCTAAAAACATTGTTGCGTATTACCTTTTACGGAAATCTACAGTACATAACGTAACGTTGCAAATTTATTAAAATGTACTCAATGCAGATTGAATACAGAGACAAACTATAGAAAGAATCCAAAAATGCAAAATACGTCCACTTTGTACTTGAACTAAACCTTGACGAAAACAACAGCTTTAAAAAAGTTTAATGTATTAATTATTTTCTCCATATTCTCAAAAAAATGGTTTGTGGAAAATTTCATGACAAAAGCTCAAATAGATAAAACGTTATGACCAGGACAGACAGACAGACTCCATACCTCCATACCTCCTACCTCATCCCTCAGATCGGCAGTCTGCAGCCTCTTCACTCTCTGCAGACCTGGACAAAATCACAGGCTGGTCAAACAAGTGGAACATGTCTTTCAATCCTGAAAAATGTCACACTCTCACTATGACTCTTCGAAAAGACCAACTGGACAACCGTCCCATCTACTTTCTCAACCATCCTCTCCAAGAAGTCCTGTCACTCAAGCTTTTGGGTCTCACTATCTGCCATGATCTTTCCTGAGAAAACCACATTCCCAAGCTGGCCTCCAAAGCCAGTCGCCGACTGGGCATCCTCTGACGTGCGAAGTCCTTCCTTGGCACACCTGAGCTCCTCACCACATACAAGGCTTTCATCCGCAGCTCAATGGAATACTGCTCTCCCCTCTGGGCTGGTGCTCCTGCCTCACACCTAGCTCGGCTTCACGATGTTGAAACCAAAGCGTTCAGAATCATTGGAATCTCCCGCGACGAAGCTACCTTCACTCTTCCATTCTTCTTTTCTCCCACCTCAGGAACAAACCTCCTCACTCTCTTCAATCCCACTCCTCCCTCCAGGTCTTTAAAACAGCTGTTCACCACCATCTCTTATCTTCCCCCATCCAAAACCTTGATCTTTTCTACCCCCGTTAATTCACCCCAGATCCACTTTTTTGAAATCCCGACTTCTTTCCTGGAAGTCCTTGCAGTGTCCATGTGTTTTATACCTCTCAGACCCTCCACCCCCTTCCTACGCCTCCTCCCCCCAAGCCCTCTCCCTCCCACAGATCTCCCGATGTCCCTGCTCTCAAATGTTGTACTTGTGTGCTTCCCTCTCTCTCCCCATCTTGTCTCCCGCTCCCTTTATTTCGTCTTATGTGTCCGTTTGTTTTTTTTCCTCATCAATGTTATCTTTTACATGAGCCTCGATCTTGTATACACAAAAAAAGAAAAGAAAGACAAACAAACAAGTGGGCATGGTCAAGGTCGCAGTACTTGCACAAAATCAGTCACTGCGACCTTGACCTTGGGACCTCAGAAACAATAGGCTTCTAGCCTTTGATTGGTGATTCGATTCAGTGACCCGGTATGCAAATTCTGATAAATTTTCAAGTCAATAGGATGAAAATTGATTATTTCATGTGACCTTGACCTTTTGACCTCAAAACAATCGGCTTTAGTTGCCCAATGTGTCAACCCTGTTCAAATTTCAAGTCAATTGGATGAAAATTGATTCTTTTATGTGACCTTGACCTTTTGACCTCGAAAACACCTCACAGCTCATAGCAGTCGCTGCCTCTCCAGACCATCACAGCTTTTGTCAGGCAGTTTCACAAATCCCGAGGCTGAATATTTCTACCTGGCGCAGGTGTGTTCCGCTCTGAAATAAAACCTTCACATGAATAAATCTGTCGTATGTCCAACTGGTTAACTCTGACAAGGCTTACAGATTTAGTAACCATTGCACAGTCCCTTACATCTTTGGTTTACCCCGATTTAACCTGCTTCCCAGATAGTCTAACACTAACTGACGACTCTCCACGTAAGCCCACAGGATGGTATCATAATTCTGGAGTTGGGTATCCATCTGTAAGTTGTAACTTTCTCCTAATTTCACGATGATTATGGAAGTTGTTGTTTCTTTACTCGTAGATGGAGAAGCTGCAGTCTGACAGGTTGGTGTCTTAAAGCACGAATATTAATTTGTCTGATTGGCGCTTTACAGGTAGTAAGTAAATGCACCTACCTGTCACTCGGATCTAGACGTTGAGCTCGGTGACCCCTCTGCTAGCACCAATTGGTGGACATAAAATATGCCACGTTGTCTTTCACAGAGAGGAGGCGAGTTACCATGATCACCCTAAACAAATTACAAATTCTTACACCCAAGTTAGCTTTAGCTGAACGTCAGGCATTGCCAGCCGGTTCGTGCGAGACTAGGGCCAAAAACTCATTGGCCGACCCCAAAGGGAGGCAGGAATAATTGTGGCCATTGCAGAACTTTGGAGTATATTTGGGGGCTGTGAGGGGTCCTGGGAGGGCAAGATAGCTTCGGTAGGCTGACTACAGTGACTTCAGAAAGTATTCACACCCCTTGAATTTTTCACATTTTGTTGTTACAGCCTCATTTTAAAATGGATTAAATTGAGATTTTTTTGTCATTGATCTACCCATAATACCCCATAATGTTAAAGTAATACCCCATAATGTTGAAGTAATACCCCATCAAAATACCCCATCATGCCATAATGAGCTTCCCCAAATCCAGGTTCAAGGTTCATCTCCACTCGTTTGTTCCGAGGACTTCTCCTATTTCTAGAATCCCACTCTTCCCAGCTTCATGGCTTCAAGTTGGCAGCACACCATAACCTCAAGTCTTCCTCCATTCCCATCATCTTTTTTATTACCATTAACTCCCTCCTACCTTACTTCTCTCCAAAAAACGAAGAAAATTAAATGGCCATCTCTGAGACAAATGGTGACATACACACACAAACACATAAATGATTTATTCTAATTTTCATAATTTCAATTTTCTGATTTTCTAATTCTTCTAATTCTTCAAATATGATGAAATTATTCTAATTTTCATAAACTAATTTTCATAATGTTTAAATAACTAATTTTAATGATAAAGTTACTAATTTTCCATCCCTCCTCTCTCGCAATGTGGGTGGGTGAGATTGAGCATCACAAGGAAGTGAAGTTTGGAAGGTTTTTTTTGGCCCTATCTCGGCCAATTTTTTAACACGAAGGTGTGTGCACTACTGTCTATTTTTGAGGATAACACAAACTCGAAAAACATTTTCCATAAAAGAGTAATTATGTCTCTTCTATTTGGAATTTTAGATGGTGCCATGCAAACTCAGCGTCAAGGGCGGTGTGTAGAAGCGTTTTTTTAAAAAATAACAATAAATACAAGGCACAGGGAGGTGAAATTTGCTGGATGTGATGTGCAATGTGCGCACACTAAAACGAGTGTTCATTTGCATCTGTATGATATGTAATAAATAAAGAAGATAAAAGCACACCTGACACTAGGCCGAGGCTTCAGACTTTGGCACGCTCACGAGGCTGCACCATTCCAACCCTTCACTTTTGACTGGCCTTTTCCCAGTATATAATAAACCATATCATAATCTATGGTCAAAATGTCCGACTGTCTTCTGCTCAATCCAATGTTGGACAGGTATTTGATTTTGCAGCACATACACATATTTCCACACCTTAACGGTGACTTGCAGCATTACCCGGTGTTGCCCGCTGCTGTTCTAATCCTGTTGGCATTTTGAAGAAATCAACTTTAAAAAAAAATATATATATATATATATTGTAAGGGCCTAAAGCACTTCCCTACACCCACTAAGCCATTAAGGAATGGGATCAGGATCATTTAATATTATATTTTACATTGCTACAAATGCTTAGGCACTATAGCGCGATTAAAATAAATCTAAATATATTTTTTCAAATTTCTCAAAAATTGTTTTGTCTAAAACACACCCCGGCACTCATTGATGAATCTCTGAAAGTTTGAAGAAGAAAATTAAATGGCCATCTCTGAGAGAAATGGTGACAGGCACACACAAACACATAAATGGCGCTTTTATAGCACTAGTACACCCATTAACTACAGGCGGGGCAGAAAGGGTCATTCCTCTTTGGGGTATATCGATTACAGTCGATCTATGGTCCGGTCTCAAGAACATTGGGTGTGTGTTCATTTACCAAGTTTCTTGTGGAGAGATCGCCAAGTTGTTTAAGCATTCAAGCAAGCACTCCATTCAAAACCGTTAAGGAACGGCTGGCTTGGCAAGCGCTAGCTAGCTGCTTGGTAAATGAGCACACCCCGGGCTTCCTCCCTTTCAGTTTCCTGTTAAACAGAAGGAGCGAGTTTCAAAAGTTTGCTACGAAAAACGCCACGTCAGCGCCAGGAAGGGTCATCTATATTATAATAGCCGTAGATGATTCTGTCTGTCTGTCTGTCTGTTGGGTGTCTGTCCAGGGTGTGGCTTACTCGGTTTGCAGAGGAGCTCCACCCATAGCTCCACCCATTCTGGGAGAGCCTTCGCTTCATATAAACAAATATCCACCATTTTATTAACTCGCATAGCTTTGAGGCCTGTTTTGTAGGCCCGTGGTGTCTTGCTCTCTCTCCCAGTTTTATTTCAAATCAAATTCGATATATCATTTCATTTTTCACAGTCGCTAACATAGTTTTAGACTCGGTTGAAAAAAAAACGGGAAGAAAATCCGATGAAAGTTGCCGTTTATAGAACGAAATGAATTCTCAAAGGCCGGTAACTTCAAGGCCATTGAGTCTCTCTCACGCCTTTATCTCCAATCTAACTCACCATCTGATTTCATTTTTATCGATGGTTTTGGACTCAGTGTCAGCAATAATTGAGAACATTCCACACACGCGGAAAATGCAGAGATATATTTTTAAAAATCGCCTCATGATGTATCATACGCCGCCCAACATGACACCGACGGCAACGTGTCGACATATATTAAAGATTCGCTTTTGCTTTTCCATTAAGATATATTACTTTTTCGTTTGATGACAGTCGTCACAAAAACGTCAACAATGATGCCGACATATATTTCTTCGTTTTTATTTCATTCAACATTATTAGCCGGAAGTAAAATATGTTTCAGGAAATTACCGAGAGATATTTCTTCGTTTTTTTTTATTAGTTATGTGCGCATACACTTTAAATAGGTTTATTTGAAATCTTTAATTTTCCACAATATAATTTACTTGCCATTTATCATTTGATGATTACAAGACACTTCCTCTTGAGGATCGTGACAATTCATGCGCTGCATGGAAACTTCTATTTCCAAAATGAATGAGACGATCAATGAAGAACGCAGACTTGAACAGGATGTAGCAAGAAAACGAATGAGACGGGCGAACGAGTCCATCGACGAACGTCTATGCAAACTTGCGGGGTCACCTGTGGGAATCCCACGGGCATGGACGTGTGACATTTCGACATATTGAGTTAGATGCTGCACATTCATTTTTACAAAATGGTTACTGGCAAGTCATCAGATCCAGAAATGGTGTAATGAACACAATTTATTTATGCGCAAGCACAAAAGCAAGACGGGCCGATTTCCGATTCCGACGGGCCGACGGGCGAGACGGGCCGATTTGGAGCAAGAAAAAGAACGAGACGGGAGAAAACGAGAGAAACGAGACGGGGAAAGCCGATTGGAGAGGCGAGTGACGCGCGATTGGAGAGGCGAGTGAGGAGCGATTGGAGAGGCGAGTGAGGAGCGATTGGAGAGGCGAGTGAGGAGCGATTGGACAGGAGAGTGAGGATTGATTGGAGGGGAGTGTGAGGCGCGATTGGAGAGGAGTGTGAGGCGCGATTGGAGAGGAGTGTGAGGCACGATTGGAGAGGAGAGTGAGGATTGATTGGAGGGGAGTGTGAGACGCGATTGGAGAGGATTGTGAGGCGCGATTGGAGAGGAGTGTGAGGCACGATTGGAGAGGAGTGTGAGGCGTGATTGGAGAGGAGTGTGAGGCACGATTGGAGAGGAGTGTGAGGCGCGATTGGAGAGGAGTGTGAGGCACGATTGGATCATACGTGTTTGCGGTTCATAGTACACTACTCACAATAAGTTAGGGATATTGGCAGGTTCTTCGGTGTGGTTGATTTTGTGTATTAATTATGTTGAAAAAAGTTGTTGGTCCTAATTATATGGTTATTAATGAGTGAAAAAACACAGCATTCTTGATTTCAATACCCTAACCCTAGCCCCTATAAAAAAAAAACTCACTCCCACAATATCCCTAACTTACTGTGACTAGTGTATTCATTAATGTTCATTCCCCTTGGTAGAGGCCGTTTCTCCCACGAAAACGGCATGATAAGCTATTTATATACGTTGACTCGCCGGAAAAACCCCTTGGGGAGGTTAGCGGGTGTACGCTTGGGGAGGCGCATTTTAGTATGATAGATCGGAGTTTCTCAGCTGGATTTACCCTACAACCCACCCGTCCTTGTAGTCAGGTTCACTATGTTAACAAATATAATTTCGTTCAACATTTTGGGAGATTAGCAAACCTGTACATTTTTGGAATCATCAGAGCATGGAGAATCCGAAAATCAATGGTGGCATTTGCACAGACACCTGCATGGCCGACATTTTGGATTTTCAAAATGGCCGCCATAAAATACATATTTTGCGCTATCTAGGCTTGAGTCAACCTAGAAACTTAATTAAATATGCTAATCCCATGTTTTCTGGGTCAAGGAATCCAATAAAGGCCTCAAAATAGTGCTCAGGATTATAGAAAAGCAACAAACAAAGGTAATTGAAAACCATTGTCTTTATATTTGTGATATAACTGCATTACATAATACATGATATTGCAAGTCCTTTGAAGTTATAGGTATGGGTTTGTAAAGCAAGAAAGCAGCCTTGTTAGTATCAGATTGAACTATAAGTCCTATACACAGGATCTACTAGGTCTATAGACTCTATACCGTTCAGGAATATGCTTTTACAGATCTTCATCACTGTCCTGAGTGTCATTTTCGCAAAGGTGTCTACGCAAATGCCAACATTGATTTTTGAATTCGTCATGCTCTGAGTATTCCAAAAATGTATAGTTTTGCTAATCTCCAAACATTTTGAACGAAAAAACATAGTGAACCTGACTATAGTATTTGATTGCTGCAATCCTCTGTTATCCCCTGCAATGTGCTGGAAAAAAGACAGGAATGGGGATTTTGAAAAACCCCACTTTACTGGGAAAATACTGGGTTTATTCAAAAGTGGGGTTTTTTTTAACCCAGGTGGGGAAAAACTGGGCTGGGCCAATTAGAGCCAACCCTGACTACAGGGGTAACAAAAAGGTAGGAACCTGGGCCTGGGCTTTCCTTGTTGCTCACAACATGTCAATTTGAGGACTAGTCTTGCTCAGCAAACATCGCAGCTCGCTCTCGACATCGATCAGCCAGTTTCTGGCTTTAGTTTCCATCACTGCTAAGACTACGAATGCAAGCTCACATCGGTAAGTCGTTGGGAACATCGCTTGGAACTTGGTGCAGACAGCGGAACTACTTAGCGCAGACAGCTCGTGACCCCCATGGAAACCCACTCACAGAAACCCTTAGGGGTCACGACCCACCATCTGAGAAACACTGGTATAGATGGTCAAGCATCTTCATGAATACAGAAAATTATACTATAAATGAGATAATAATTATTTAATAATTGATTAATTATTTAATTTTATAATTATTTTTTAAGTGATTCTTCAACATTGAGTGAGTGATAAGGCCAACATGGCGGAGGTATGCTCTCTACTGAGTGCCGTTCTAGTTTTTTACTCCTTTTGTATTTACCATATTCACGTATACAGTATTTGTAGTTTTTTGAGCACTTTATGAATGATGTCCGGACAAATTGTCGGAATGCGAGTCAATAGTCCTCAAACATTTATTTCTTTTTCAATTTGATGTCCCTTGACCTACTTGAGTCCTCCATGCCCCCTTAAAATGGTCCACGGCTGAAAAATAGAAATTTTCAGATTGCTCCTTCAGACACGTCTCCGTTGACTTGGCCACGGCCACAAGATGATGATGCTTCACTCAGTTCCTCATCGTTAGCGAATCCGCAGTCGCACAGCATGGGCCTTGTGCACTGGTTGGTTGTCATGATGGGGAAGCACATCTTTGGTTTGCTTGTTCTTGAAGGCCTTCTGGAATTTTTCCATTAAGTTGGCATAATATTCCCCTGCAATTCAGTCGTGTAGTCGTTCTGCAGAATCCCTTTGCATCCCAGAAAATGGAAGCCCCAATCTTCCCAGCTGAAGGTGGGGATCCCTTGTGTTTCCATTGCATTGACTTATTAGATGGCATTCATAGAATACTTATCCCACGCAGTTAACTTGGTGCGAGCCAACTCTTCTGTTTTTGAAGGGATTTTTTATTTGATCCAATATGGCTGCCATACCACGTGAGCGACGACATCATAAATTTACATTCTCTAATATAATTGTTGCGTAGATCACACTCAATAAATTTAAAACTGATCAGACTAAGCACTGTCCCTGTCGAATTATGACGTCATCATTAAGGCACCAATGACGTCATCATTAACAACCCCTATTCCCCATGTGGAGTTCTTTAGAACGAGCCTTGATTCAATTTTTTCCATGGAGCGATTTCGGAGATAAAGAGGTGCAACGTTTTTCGGTTTTTCCAAGAAGACGTCTGTACCACGTGACCTATGACGTCATACTTATCATTAAAACATTCCACAGGTGGAGGTGCTCCGATGATGAAAATTTTGTATCCACCGGACTAAGAGCTGCAGAGAATTTTCTTTTTCATACTGATCGGATCAGGCATTGTACTTGTCAAATTATGACGTCATAATGAAGGCACTGATGACATAATCATAAACACATATTATTCCTCTTGGGGAGTACTTGACAATTAACCATGTTTCAATTCCTTCCATTGGGGGTGGGGGGGGGATGGGGGAGGGTTCGGCGATATATAGGTGCATCGTTTTTCCAAGATGGCGTCCATACCACGTGACTTATGACATCATAATTGTGGTAAAACGAAACGAGACGATTCACCAAAACTCCAAGCCGTGAGCTTTTATTCACTTGAATGCAACTGATCTACAAAAGAGAACACAAAAGCTATTAAGCAAGAATCTCTGAGCACTTTCATTACCATTACGCCATTGCAGAGATATTAGCAAATGTAGACCAGGTCTTGCAACAATCTTACCAACCCGAAGACACAAGAGCGCGGAATGACCCATCCTTACTCACAGGTGGTATATAAAATCCTCCCCACGCGGTCAGCGTCGGAATAGCATCATAAGTAATGTGAAGGAGACGGAGGGCATCCCTCGGATGGAACCATTAACTTCAGGACATTCTCCCCCATTAAAGTTTCAGCTAGCACGGGGACTATCAATATAAGGTATAAATTGAAGATAGTAGATTAATTAAGCAACCCAGCACTCCGTCACAAATCCAAGCATTGGGGTCGATGGCACGCTCGGCCCACACGAGTCCGGTAGGTAGGTGATCCGTTCGCATTCCCATCCCGGCCAGCACGAGTCTGATCTGTGGGCGATCCAGGCGCACTGCCCGGGGACAGAGGACACGACGGTGACGGAGGACACGGCAAGCCCGGGGAATCCCCTTCAGCAGTTCCCAGCGGTGTAACCTCACACGACCCCGACCTGCGCGAGGGGTGCCCGGAACGGAATCCCACATTTTGGCAGGTGAATCCTCCTGATTTATGGCGGGTGTCCTCGTCTCCGCACGGGGCTAAATGCTGGACCGACACGGTCGAAAGATGACCATCGCGCAGCCGGACGGTCGCATACTGCGGATTAACCTGCACGATCTGCACCAAATCCACCGCCGGTTCATACTTGCTTTGTCGCACCATTCGCTTCAGATACGCGGGCCCGAGATCGACAATCCAACCGAGCATCGATTGACCGTTGGCGCCGCGACGTTCAAAACGAAACATTCTTTCGTGGGGAGTTTGATTGGTGGCCGTGAATAATAAAGTCTGAATCACATGTAATGCTTCTGGCACAACTTGAGGCCATTGGTGCAGCCCCATTGAGTGCGTACGTAAGTGCAGTGCCACGGCCTCCCAGATGACTTGATTAAATATTTCCACCTGGCCATTCGCCTCAGGGCGATACGGAGTAGTGCGGCTGGTGGTGATTCCGAGGCCTACTAGGAAGGTCCGGACCTCTCGTGACTTGAATGCAGCCCCGCAGTCTGAATGCACAAACCCCGGATACCTGAACAGGATGAACAGCTGACGCAGGCATCATATAACCGTGGCTGACATCATGTCTGAGCACAGAAAGGCAAATGGATAGCGACTGAACTCATCAATTACCGTCAACAGATAACGAGGCGCACCCGGTGTGGGTAAAGGCCTTTTAAAATCAAGGCTTAATCGTTGCCATGATTTCGTCGCCTGAATGAGCGCCCGCTCCGGCGGCTTATAGAATCACGGTTTCAACTCCGCACACACGGAGTAGGTGCGGCATAGACCGGATATCCTCGATCGAAAATGGCAAATTGCGAGATCGCACAAAATGAGCGATTTGAGTTACCCCGGGGTGACACAATGAGCCATGGATGCGCTTTAGATCCTCTGACGTCATGCTAGCACAAACCGATGGGCAAGAGAGTGCATCGGCAACCACATTCTTGCTCCCGGGGTGATTATGTCATAGCAGTAGTCGGCGAGTTCGACCCGCCATCGTGCGATTTTGTCGTTTTTAATACGCTGAGGGTGTTTGTGGCCGAACATAAAAGCCACCGACTGTTGGTCTGTCAGGAAATCAAACTTCCTGCCCAGCAGCAGATGGCGCCACCTCCTGACCGACTTGACCACCATGGCCGCCTCCTTTTCCACTGCCGAATGTTTCCTTTCGGTCGAGGTCAATATCCTAGAGAAGAATGCCACAGGTTGCTCGTTTTGCGCTAGGTTAGCGGCAATCGCACAATCCGAAGCGTCTGTCTCGACGAGAAATGGGAGGTTATCATCAATGGAGGTCACACAGGCCCTCGCTATGTTTGCCTTCAGAAGTTGAAAAGCGTCTAGCGCGTCCTGCGTCAGAGGAAGACCTTACAGTCCACCAGAGGTCTTATTTTCTCTGAGTAGCCTTGGATCCATCGCGAGTGATGTGCGAAAAGCCCGAGGCACCGCCTCAGAGACGCTCGATCACAGGGTGCCGCCATTTCTAGCAAAGGTCGGAGGCGCTCGGCATCAGGTTTTATCTCCCCGCCGGTCACTGTGTACCCAAGTATATTGATTGTTTTTGCACCGTAGTGGCATTTCTTGCAGTTGAAGGTTAAATTATAACGTTGCGCAACCTCCAAGAATCGTTTCAAGTTTGCGTCGTGCCCCTCCTGGGTATGTCCACAGACTGTCTCATTATCCACGTAAACTAAGACGTCTTGAAAATTCTCTTTAACCAAGATGTCGTCCATGGCACGTTGGAAGCACGCCACCCCATTTGTGACTGCAAAAGGGATTCGCCGAAATTGATACAGCCGTCGACCCGATTGGAAGCCTGTTTCGGGCCTATCTGATTCCCTGATTGGAATCTGATGGTACGCTGATTTAAGGTCCAAAGTGCTGAAGACCTTAAATTTGGCAACCTCCTGAACGAGGTCATCAATTTTTGGCAAAGGAAACGTGTCCAATTGCGTAAATTTATTTATAGTTTGACTGTAATCGACGTCCAGGTGTTTTCTGTGATTGTCAGAGTGTATGACTAGAACCTGCACCCTCCACGGCGATCTACTCAGCTCTATAATGCCCTCTCAGAGCATACGCTCGGTCTCCTCGGCGATGTATGTGGCGTCGGCACGAGTATACCGTCGAGATTTCACAGTTACCGGTCGGCAATCGGCCGTCAGGCTGGGAAATAGCGCAGGCGGATCTATGGCCATCTTGGATAAGCCGCAGACCAAAAGAGTATTCTCTCCGTCTCCCACGCGCATCTCCAACCGGCCGTATTGGCTCAATAAGTTATGACCGAGCAGTACATTGGCGCACAATTCTGGCATCACCGCGAGTTTCACATCCTCATACAGTTTATCATTGATGATGAGTTTAAGAGAGCAAACGCCTTTGGTGTGTACGCTATGTCCGGACGAAGCCAGGTAAATTTGTCGGGTATCCGAGCCCATCGACCAGCCGTGACGTCGTACCAAAGCGTGGCTAATGCAACTAGAGGAACTACCTGTATCGATAAGCCCTTCCACGCAGATCCCTTCCGCGAGCACAGGTAGCATGGTGCAGCGCACACCTCATGCCATCCGTGAGGTGTGCGTACCTGCGAGACTCGAGCCCCGGGAAGACTTAGATTTAGCCGCCCGACACATTTTAGCAAAGTGTCCTCTTTTCCCACAATTATGACATTCACAATTTTTGGCAGGACACGCGGAGCGAGGGTGTCTCTTATTGCCACAAAATAACATTTGGCATTCTCCACAGAGTTAGAAGCTGCGGAGTTCGGATTCCCATAGTCTCCAGCGATCGATGCCGGAGTGTCGTCTGGAGATTCCGCGAGTGCCCGTTCGGGCGATGCGGTCGACCCCGGCCATACCGCGGCAACGGCCCCCGCTGTGAGATAGGATCCACCGTATGCCTCCGCTCGGGCGGCTGCCAGCTGTAGAATGCGTGCTTTGTCGCACGCTTGTCGGAAGGTCAAAGTGGTCTCCTCCAGCAACCGTAGTCTGATGGCCGGCGACGAGATCCCAGCAACAAATGCATCGCGCATCAAGTCGTCGGTCACCTCAGCAGCGGTTCGAGCCTCCATCAAACAACCTTTCCCCAGGCGTATCAGCTCCTGGATGTAGTGCTCCTGGCTCTCCGAAGCTTCCTGGTGTCATGTAGCCAACATGTGTCGTCCGTACAATGCACTTCGTTGCCAGACATATATGCCATGCAACGTCGCCACTGCCGCATCGTAGGTGGCACAGTGGGATATGTACCCGTAGACTGGGAGGCTGACATGGCAGGTCAGAATCGATAGCCGCTGTGACTCGGTGAGATCCGGAACCGCCGCAGTGTAGTGCAGAAGAGAGTTTTGCCAATATTCCCATTGGTCCGCGGCATTCGTCGCCTGAGGGTCACCCGAGAATACCTCCAGGCAAAGCAGCTTCTCCATGGCTCCAAGCATAGAATTCAAGTGAATAAAAATGTGGTAAAACGAAACGAGACGATTCACCAAAACTCCAAGCCGTGAGCTTTTATTCACTTGAATGCAACTGATCTACAAAAGAGAACACAAAAGCTATTAAGCAAGCATCTCTGAGCACTTTCATTACCATTACGCCATTGCAGAGATATTATCAAATGTAGACCAGGTCTTGCAACAATCTTACCAACTCGAAGACACAAGAGAGCAGAATGACCCATCCTTACTTACAGGTGGTATATAAAATCCTCCCCACGCGGTCGGCGTCGGAATAGCATCATAAGTAATGTGAAGGAGATGGATGGCATCCCTCGGATGGAACCATTAACTTCATGACAATAATTAGGAATTTAAAAAATCTCCAGGCGGAGGCGCTCCTATGGTAAAAGTTTGTGTGTGTGTTGCTGCTGAATCACCTTGACAAACATTGGACATGCTCACGTGTTTGTGAATGATGATGAAATTCCACCGCTTTGAGAAATTCCAACTCCTTAGGATGTTTTGACAACTTTAACAAGGTTAATGCATTGACCTCATTGGGAAATGTGGATTGGTCGAATTTGTTGGCAGTCCTGACCTGTGGCCATCTTCTAAGTCTAAGCACTCGGATGTCAATACTATTAAGATGTAAAATGTTTGACTTGGCAAACTTCTGGATTATACTCTGAAATAGCAAACTTCGTGAAAGCAAGTGCATATAACAACAATGAAGTTTATAATGAGCAAAAGCAAAGGCTCTATTGTGCCAACGAACACCCTGTTCCTGTAACTTTTTGGCCATCTTTCATTCTACCCAGAATGTGAGAACATCAGATTTTTTTTTAAACAACATGAAACAGCAATGTAATCTAAACAGCAGACAATTTCCTTGAGCAAAATTGCATTTAATTCATGAAACACAGATTCATATTTGGTGTTCATTCCAGAATCAAAGCTACAAAAAAGTAAAAATTAAATTATTTTCTTCAATAAATATTCTCTGAAGAATACCATTTGCTTAATTTCAATCTGTCAAATATTGAATGACAGATTAAATAACACTTTCTTGGTGTGTGTGTGTGTGTGTGTGTGTGTGTGTGTGTGTGTGTGTGTGTGTGTGTGTGTGTGTTACAAGAGCACTTGTGTAATTTTACATGTTTACTTGTCCCGTTTGCCCTCCTGAAACCGTTGTCTCAGGGTATGTGACGGGTCCCGCTTGTTGATCGGAATTCCAATGGCAATGGCCAAAGTGACACTTAGACCCCAATCTCGACAACACCAAATGAGTTTACTCCTGACATACAGTCACGTGAAAAAGTAAGTACACACAATGTAAAGTTTTGACTTTTTCAACATATTTCAACATACAGCTATTTGATCTTCATTTCAACAATATTGATAGATAAAGGTGATATAATATAACAAATATCCTGAAACATTTACATTTTGTAGTCCATTGTATCATTTAAATAAACATAAATGCAAATTTCACATGTGGAAAAAGTAAGTACTTTCGGGCAACAATATATATACACATTTATGTCGGGAAGTTTACCCGGCAAAAGCTATACCGGGCATGCCCGGGTATCAAGGGCGAGCCTTGGAAAGGCGAGTCTGGACCTGCCCGGGCGTGTTTGGCTGCGGCCTGGCAAGTCGAGGCTGGGCATGCCCAGGCGCTCTGGGCGAGCACTGGAAAGGCGATAGCGGGCATGCCCGGACGCTCTGGGCGAGCCCTGGAAAGGCGATAGCGGGCATGCCCGGACGCTCTGGGCGAGCCCTGGAAAGGCGATAGCGGGCATGCCCGGACGCTCTGGGCGAGCCCTGGAAAGGCGATAGCGGGCATGCCCGGACGCTCTGGGCGAGCCCTGGAAAGGCGAGAGCGGGCATGCCCGGGAAAGACGAGACCGGGCGTGCCCGGGAGGTTCGGGCGTGCCCGGGAACAGTGAGTCCGGGCATGCCCGGGAGAGGCGCGTCTGGCCGTGTTCTGGCCGGTGCAAGGCGATTATGTACATCCAGCGGTAACCGCTACACACGCCCCTCCAGAATCGACCTGCACCGGCAGGGTAAATTTAAGGGGGGTCCGGATGACCCGGCCGAAGCGACCCCTGGAGGGTCGTGGGGAGGGGTCTGACGTGGTGGTGGGTGGTCGAGCGGGGGGAACTGTGGACGGGGGGCGGCCTCGCCGCGGAGGAAGGGCCAACCGTGGTGGTCGGTCGACGTCCATGTGCGCCGGTTTGAGGCGGTCCACAGAAATCCGGTCCGGCCGGCCGCCGAAGTCGACGATGAAAGACTTGTCGCCCCGTCGCAGGACCCGGAAGGGCCCGTCGTACGGCGGCCGGAGTGGCCCCCGGTGCGCGTCATGACGCACAAAGACGTACTCCGCTGTGCGAAGCGCCGGGGGGACGTAGGACTGGGGGCCACCGTGGCGGGACGACGGCACGGGGGCAAATCGTCGGGCGGCCTCCTGGAGGTCCGAGCGCTGGCGAGCGGCGGACCAGGGACTGGTAGCGTCAGGCACGAATTCGCCCGGGACGCGGAGTGGCTGGCCGTAGACGAGCTCGGCGGCGGACGCCTGGAGGTCTTCCTTGGGGGCCGTGCGAAGGCCCAAAAGGACCCATGGCAGCCGGTCGGCCCAACCGTCGTCCTGAAGGCCGGCCATGAGTGCGGCCTTCATGGAGCGGTGAAACCGCTCGCACAACCCATTGGCTTGGGGGTGGTAGGCCGTGGTGCGGTGCAGCGTGACCCCCAACGAACGGGCGACCGCGCCCCAAAGCTCAGACGTGAACTGTGGGCCGCGGTTGGACGAGATGTCCGCTGGTGCGCCGAAGCGCGCGACCCAGGTGGCGATGAACGCCTGCGCCACGTCGGCGGTGGTGGTGGAGGTGAGGGGCACGGCCTCCGGCCACCTGGTGGTCCTGTCCACCATGGTGAGCAGGTGGGTGAACCCCCGCGAGGGGGGCAGGGGACCCACCAGGTCCACGTGGACGTGGTCGAAACACCGTTCAGGCACGGCGAAAGGTGCCAGCGGGGCCTGGGTGTGGCGGTGGACCTTGGCTCGCTGGCAGGCCGTGCAGGCGTTGGCCCAGTCGCGGATGTTTCGTCGAAGGCCGTGCCAGACGAAACGCGCCGACACCAGCTTCTGAGAAGCTTTCCGGCCCGGGTGAGAAAGGCCGTGGATGGAGGCGAAGATGCGGCGCTGCCAGGAAATGGGCACGATGGGGCGAGGCTGGCCCTGGGAGACGTCGCAGAGCAGGACGGTGCCTGCGAAGGGGATGTCGGCCAGGCGGAGGCCCGTGTCCGCCACGCGGAGTGCCTGCACCGAGGCGTCGGTGGTCTGGTCGGCCGCCATGAGCGTGAAGTCCACGCCGAGGTGGACCGCGTTCGCGCTGGCCCTCGAAAGGCAGTCGGCCACGGCGTTGTCTTTGCCGGCGACGTGCTGGATGTCCGTGGTGAACTCCGACACGGCGGAGAGGTGGCGCTGCTGGCGGGCCGACCACGGCTCCGTGACCTTAGCCATTGCGTAGACCAACGGCTTGTGGTCGACGAAAGCCGTGAACGGGCGGCCCTCCAGGAGGTGTCGGAAATGGCGAACGGCCAGGAATAGCCCGAGCAGCTCGCGGTCGAACGTGCTGTAGTTTAACTCGTTCGGCCGGAGTTGCCGGCTGAAAAAAGCGAGTGGCTGCCAAACCCCGTCCACCCATTGCTCATGGACGGCGCCCACCGCGTAGTTGGAGGCGTCTGTAGTGAGGGCGATGGGCGCGTTGAGCACCGGGTGAGCCAGCAGCGTTGCGTCGGCGAGGGCCCGTTTGGCACTGGCGAAGGCCGCGTCCATGGCCGCGGACCAAACAATGTCATGCTTGGCCGGCTTGCCCCGGAGGGCCTCGTAAAGGGGCCGCATGAGCTGAGCAGCGCGGGGCACGAATCGGTGATAAAAATTCACCATGCCGAGGAACTCTTGGAGGGCCTTGATGGAACGGGGACGCGGGAACGTGGTGATGGCCTCGACCTTGGTCGGCAGCGGCACGGCCCCGGTCTTGGTGATGCGGTGGCCCAAAAAGTCAACGGTCGTCACGCCGAAGTGGCATTTGACCGGGTTGACAATTAAGCCGTGCTCGCTGAGGCGACCGAACAGTGTTCGGAGGTGGAGGAGGTGCTCGGCGCGGGACGTGCTGGCGACGAGGATGTCGTCCAGATAGACGAAAAGAAACGGCAGGTCGCGCAGCACGCCGTCCATCAAGCGCTGGAACGCCTGGGCCGCGTTCTTGAGGCCAAACGGCATCCGCAAAAATTCGAACAGGCCGAACGGCGTGATGACGGCCGTCTTCGGGACGTCGGCCGCCCGGACAGGTACCTGGTGGTAGCCCCGTATCAGGTCAATTTTCGAAAAGATGACCCGTCCCGCCAAACGGGCGGAAAAGTCCTGAATATGCGGGATCGGGTACCTGTCGGGGGTGGTAGCGTCACTGAGACGGCGGTAGTCGCCACACGGGCGCCATCCACCCCCCCGGCTTTGGCACGATGTGCAGTGGCGAGGCCCACGCGCTATCGGAGCGCCGCACGATGCCGAGGTGCTCCAACGCGTCGAATTCGGCCTTTGCCACGGCGAGCTTGGCTGGGTCGAGGCGGCGGGCCCTGGCGTAGACCGGCGGGCCCGTAGTGGGTATGTGGTGCTCGATCCCGTGCCGCACCGCGACGGCCGAAAACGTCGGCCGCGTGAGGGCCGGGAATTCCATGAGCAGGCGAGCGAACTCGTTCGTTGCCGGGAGAGCGCACGCCAGTTCGGTCGGCGCGGAGCTGCTCATTGTGCACGCCAGGGAGCTGAAGGTCTCGGCGTGGACAAGGCGACGTCGTTTGACGTCGACCAGCAGCCCGTGCGCGCAGAGGAAGTCGGCGCCCAGCAAAGCCACAGGGACGCTGGCGGTAACAAAAGTCCATTGAAAGCGCTGGCTGCCGAAGCAGAGGGTGACGACGCGTGGGCCGAAAGTGCGTATGGCCGAGCCATTAGCAGCGACCAAAGAGGGGCCGCAAACTGCGTCCAGCCTGTCCTGCTCGGAGGCAGGTATGACGCTCAGTTGGGCGCCGGTGTCGCACAGGAAACGCCGTCCAGACGCTTTGTCCCGAATAAACAGCAAGATGCCCGAGTGGCCGGCGCTCATGGCTGGGAATGAACGCCGGCCCGGCCGTTTCCCGACCTGCCGAAAGTGCACGGGGGCCGGCACGTCCGAGCCTTGTGTCCGAACCTGGCGTGGTAATAACACCACGCCTGGTCAGGTGGAGGCCCCGGCCGTCGTGTCGGAAGTGGGCGGTGCGGCGTGGCGGCCGCCAGTTGCACCGGCAGTTCGGCCTCCAACCGCGCAGGGCGCTCGGGCGTCGTGGGCGTCGCCTCGGACGGCGGCGGGCTCCAGGTAACCGCGCCGATGTGCTGGCCCGCCGAGGAGATCTTATCGGCTTCCCTGGCGAGGGCGCGGGAATCCGTGATCAACGTGCCAGCCAGGGCGAGGCGTACCGGGTTAGGCAGCTGACGGAGGAACAGCTCCCGGAACAGGAATGCCGGAGAGTGCTCGCCGAGCAACGAGAGCATATAGTCCATGCGCTCGGACGGGCGCGTGTCGCCGAGCTCGGGCAGGTCAAGCAGGCGCCGTGCGCGTGCTGCCGGTGAGAGGGCGAAAGCGCCGAGGAGGAGCGTCTTCAGCGCGTCGTATTTGTCAGCAGCCGGCGGGTGCTGGAGGAGGCTCAAGGCGCGGGCCGCGGTGGCGGAACCAAGCGCCGCCACAACATGGTGGAAGCGGGTGTCGTCCGCGGTGATGCCTCGCAGGGCGAACTGGGAGTCCACCTGGGCGAACCAAACAGCCGCGTGAGCCTCCCAGAAGGTAGGCAGTTTAAGCGTCACTGCCGTATCCATGTCGGTAGGTCACCAATGAAGGAACTGTGCTCCAACGCGAGTTGAAAGAATTGATGCGACCAAAGACGGAATTCGTCCGAGTTGCTTTATTGAAACAAAACAGCTCAGGTATTCTCCCAAGCCCGTTTTTCGGGCAACAATATATATACACATTTATGTCGGGAAGTTTGCCCGGCAAAAGCTATACCGGGCATGCCCGGGTATCAAGGGCGAGCCTTGGAAAGGCGAGTCTGGACCTGCCCGGGCGTGTTTGGCTGCGGCCTGGCAAGTCGAGGCTGGGCATGCCCAGGCGCTCTGGGCGAGCACTGGAAAGGCGATAGCGGGCATGCCCGGACGCTCTGGGCGAGCCCTGGAAAGGCGATAGCGGGCATGCCCGGACGCTCTGGGCGAGCCCTGGAAAGGCGATAGCGGGCATGCCCGGACGCTCTGGGCGAGCCCTGGAAAGGCGATAGCGGGCATGCCCGGACGCTCTGGGCGAGCCCTGGAAAGGCGAGAGCGGGCATGCCCGGGAAAGACGAGACCGGGCGTACCCGGGAGGTTCGGGCGTGCCCGGGAACAGTGAGTCCGGGCATGCCCGGGAGAGGCGCGTCTGGCCGTGTTCTGGCCGGTGCAAGGCGATTATGTACATCCAGCGGTAACCGCTACAGTACTTTACTAAAGCTTTACTAAAACTGCCATGTATCTGTTAATTACAAAATGTATTGACAAAATGTATAAATAGATGGGTAGAAATAGATAATAAAACATTTTAAAATCATCTCTGTTAAATTCCTACCACATGTAATTCCAATGACTGTGTACCTGATTGAAGAGCACCATTCTGTCAACACATTCCTTCAAGGTGAACAACACATCCGCAGATGGCGCAGACCCATCGGCCGATGGGTCTGCATTGTCATTTCTCGTGCATCCACAGATGGGTCAGACCCATCGGCCGATGGGACCGATCCACAGATGGGTTCCAACATATATATATATATATATATATATATATATATATATATATATATATATATATATACTGTATATATATATATATATACATACATATATATATATATATATATATATACAGCCATCCCTCGTTTATCGCGGGGGTTACGTTCCAGAACCCCCCGTGATAGGTGAAAATCCACGAAGTAGAAACCATACATTAATTTTATTATTTTAATATATTTTAAGCCTTTAAAAACCCTCCCTATACTCTTATAAACCTTTCCCACGCTCTTATAAACCCTTTCTACACTCTTAAACACACTTTTGAGACCCATCCTTACGTATTAGAAAAATATTTGTACGTGTATATATAGCTGTACAGTATATTTGAAAATACTGTAATAGATACTGGGTAAGTATATCAATAATAGTTTTTACTGTACTGCACAGCAAAGAAGAGCATTACAGCTCTTCTGAAGGCGCCACTTCAGCAGGCGCCTCGTCAGGTGGTGCAGTATCTTCGTCGTCGTCTGAAACTTATTTTCATGCTGAAGACGTAGGCGTGTCTTCTTGCTTTTTTCGGGTGAGGAACATAGTGATGGGCAGTTGCTGGCGCTGCCTTTTCTTCTGGGCGAGGAGGTTTTTATAGACTTCAATGCCTCCGTCGATTACATTTCTGAACTTCAACGAACGAATCATCTGGGGGTCCCATTCTTCAGCCCTTTCCTTAAGTTATTTTGCCATTCTCACTAGGGTTGCGAGGCGTTCCAGTGATAGGCCTTCTTCTTCTTCATCCCCTGGACCCTCTTCTTCCTCTTCTTCTTCCTCACTTGCTGACTTCGTCATCTCCGCCAGGTCTTCGTCCGTTAACGGATCTGAGTGGGTCTCGAGCAGCTCCTCAACGTCATCGGGAGTCATATCGTTGAAGCCATCTCCTCCTAGTAATTTTGCCAGCTTCACTGCCTTATCTACTGCAGAGTGGTGGACTTCGTCAGGAGAGAAACCCTTGTACACGTAATCGTGGACTACTTCTGGCCACAATTATTTCCAGCAGGCATTCAAAGTTTCTGTCTTCATCTCCTTTATGGCCATCTGAATATTTTGCAGACACGTTGCAATGGTGTACTCACGCCAGTACGCCTTCAGCGAGAAGTTTTCATCTGAGTCCATAGCCTCGACCAGGTGCTGCAGGGTGTTTCGCGTATAAAGTATAAAGTGCGCTAGAAAATGCTTATTTTACCGCAAAAATAATTAAAATCTAAAAAAATAAAAATACCTATAGGCCGCAGAATCCCGCGATATAATGAAAAATCCGATATATAATTTTACATATACTAGCGAGAAAAACCCGAGATGTACCGAAGCCGCGAAAAGTGAAGCGCGATATAGCGAGGGATGACAGTATATATATATATATATATATATATATATATATATATATATATATATATATATATATATATATATATATATATATATATATATATATATATATATATGTATGTATGTATGTATGTATGTATGTATGTATGTATATATATATATATATATATATATATATATATATATATATATATATATATATATATATATATGCGGAGATTATGCTTTTGTACATGTTCTGTTCAAATATTTAATTCATTTAGAAGAAAGTATAATGCTTGATTCAGCTTAAATTTGTTTTTGAAACTGGCTTGCCAGCATAATCTTGGACATGGAGTAAGGGAGATTGAGCCTTGGAGTGTGGCAATGCCTTGCGTAAGTGTTCAGCTGATAGCATAGTGAGGAGAACAAACCAAGCCTTCGTCTCCCAGAAACTGCCATGCCTGCTTGAAAATAGTTATTTGATCTTACCGATACATAAAGGGTGTCTGTTCCACAAGTTATTTTCTCAGGGATCCCGGGACCAAGATCACTCCAATAAATGGGAAAACTGACCAAAACCCTGAGTGAAGCATGGCCAGAGGAAGGAACGTTCAAATTGGCAGCCATAGAGGCCATGGGTGACAAATTAGAGAAGGTTACCAGAAAAAGCCAGGTGAGGTGCACTGAAAGGAATTCCTGGTGGTGGGATGAGGCCCGCACCAGAAGCAGCCAAGCTCGGCAGGGGTAGTGTTGGCCCAAGATGCCGATGGTCCAGGTGTCTGCAGTGCCTGGGCATCAGAGGCGGGTCAGGGAACTCACAATTCGGAAATTGAGTTGGATCGGGCACTCAAAATTTCAAATGAGTGTGGGAGAAGGGTTCCAGGTGAACGCAGAGGAGATCTTCCCAATGAAGTGTGAAATCAGAGGAGGTTTTCCCCATGCCGAGGAACCAGGTAAGAAATGCACCTAACTTCACTGAGGGATGCACCTAACTGCACCTAACTAATCATATAGCGCTCCTCTTGGGGGTTGCAGTAATTGAGTGCCGTGTGCACCAAGTAGGGAAAATGTTCCGCAAATATTGTTCACCAATTTGTATATGGAAGGTGAAGAGGTCGTGTATATGTTGTATCTTGTAGTCATTGGGTTGTACTCATGCGCAAAGGTTGTTTTTTGTAAATTGAATTAATTTGCATATTGCATCGTGTTGTTCTGTGTGAAGTGTTTGGCCTACATAAGCCAGCTGTGGCTGCATAAGCAATGCAATGACTGATTATGGCTTTTAACAGGAGTTACAACAGGTCATTGTAACAGGTGTTGTATAGTTGTATTTTATTGTTGTATTGTTGAAGGTGTTGTAGTGTTACAACAGGTGAATTGTAACAGATGTTGTGTTAACAGGTGGATGGAATTTATGAATTTGTCCACATCATGCTTGAATGAGGGTGAGTCAGAATGAGGTTGAGGGGAGGTGTCATCATTCAACTGCTGTAGGAAGGGATCATCATGAGTTAAATTGAGGCATTCTGAGATATTTTGGACTTTTATGGTTGTATAATGCAAGGTGAAATGGCATTGGGATTTGTGGGCTTGGAGCCACCACCTCCGTCCCTCGCAGACTGCTATCTTGTGTACAATGAGGATGGAGGGCCGGGCAGTGTTTCACTACATCTTGTATTTTGGTGAACAAATTGATTGCACTGTGCTGGATTGGGTCGCCCTGGTATTTCGCAGGCAGGATAAAATGAATGCTCGGGAAGATGTGCTATTCGCATGCTCCAGGATGCGGCATATCAGCTAGCTGTATGATTGTGCCTGCTCGCCTCTGAGCTGTGCAACCTGGGGTGTGAATACAAGGCTGGGGGGTTGAATATGGGATGTTTGTGAAGCTCCAAAATACGTCGTTTCAGTTTGCATGATTCGGAGTTAGGTTGAGTTTCGGCATGGTAGCAATAGAGGTGCGTAATTAGCATCAATCAAGCATTCGTGCAGGGTTTCGGAAAGGTGCTGGTACGTGTAAGTAATGCGTGACGTAATGCACCGTGATTTACATCATGCCAGATGGAGGCTCGGGTGTTGCTGTTGACTGGACATCCATGGATGACCGGGAAAATAACATTTTAAATTGCTAAAATGCTGGATGTGGTTTGCCGTGTGGGAAAATAAAAATTGTTAAAACTCGGGTTCGCAATGAAGCGAGAATGGAATGCACAGTTGTAACACGCTGGATAAAAAAGTGTGTATTGTTTTGAAAACACGCGGCTCAGGTGCGGAAAAACGTGAGTCCTGGAGAAGCGCGCCTGTCTGGATTGGGTGATTTGGCCCCGCCTTCCTGCCTAGCGCAAGTCGGAGTGCGGTTCACGGGCAGGCATTGACTAGGCAACGCGTTATAATCCCGCAGGGAATCGCAAAAGAAATTAGCTTTAATTTTATTATAATAACACTTTAATTCGGACCGGAAGCCGAGCGATCATTGTCCTGACTATGTCCGAGCGATCGGTCGTCGAATTATGCTTTGAATTAATCTCGAGCACATTGTACGGAGTGCTGAGTACAGTGTGCAGTTGCGATCGGCTTTTGAAGTTCCACGGTGAATTCAGAAATGGGAATGCGGCAAATCAGAGCCGTTGTTCGCCGGCAAGCATACGTAATATATAGATGGGCTGCAGGAACTTATGTACCAAAAGTACTCTTGAAGATGTCGTTTGAAAGCACGACATCTTGCGTTTCAGATTACGTGGAACGGAGCTAGCTAGCATTAAGTTTGCAATGTGACGGGCACGATAAAGTTGCAATGAAGTTAAATATTGTCACGCAACCGCCGAAATTTATATCAGGCGATCGCGAATACCGATCACGAAAGCTTTAACTCTGAGGCGGAAGCTCAATGGCAGATTCCAAAATCTAAAACACCTAAGCGTGGAATGGAGGGAAGCAGCGCAAGTCCCCGCAGCCTTAACTACCAAATCAATCACCCGGTAAACTGCATTCAGGTATTATATACAAAAAGTAATGCAAGGGTTTATTGGGAAAAGCAAAGACAGTGAAAAGCACGCGCCGATAATAAAATAAGGTAGCTAAATTGGGATCCCACACACAACAGATATCAAATACAAAACGAGGGAATATGAATTAACAAAAAGAACACGTCACGTCGTGTACAGTGTACGCGGAGCTCGGGCTTATCCGTGTCGTCGTCTTCCTTGCTGCTGTCCAACACCTCCCCGCCCGGCCCGACCGCACACCACGAGGTCCTTCGCTCCAAGTCCCTCAAGGCCTCGCTCCAAGCGCCACGCGTACCACGCAGGCCAGCGGCTCCACACGAGGTCGACCCGGAACAAATTCCTGCCGCATCTCAAACCCAACTGCTCAAAACGGACTCAGGCTCTGCACTGCACTGCCAGGAATCCAACTGTTCGGGATCAACTGCGCTGAACTACGAACTGCCAGGAATCCAAGTGCTCTGGATCAACTGCCAACTCTGCCTGTGCACACCTCAAACGAACTGCCTGGCGTTCTCTCAACTCAACTCGACTGAGGAATGGAACTCGACTCTCTCAATCCTCCTGCTCAACTCGGGATCAGATCTGCACTCCTCACTCGATCCAACAACCAGCAAAGGCGTCCGGCACTGTTAATATCTCTCGCCGGTGACGTCAGCATTGGCGCACTGCTCTGCCAATCAGAGCCTCCACCGACTCGCCCCTGTGCACGCCCACTGCATCACTCCAACTCTCGTCCCCTACTCCGTGGTCCTTGTGTTATAGCACGTGCTATGCGAGGTGGGTAGGCCTCTCGGAGGTGTAAATGGTGGTGGCCATTATCGGTGGTGTCCGAGCCCGATTTCTTCCTAAGTCATGTCAGGGGGGAAGGGCGTCATTTAGTGTTGTACTAAAGGTCCTAACTAATGTTTAAGTGATGTGCAGTGCCAAAATGGACAGAGGTTTGGCTACCACGTGAGACATACAAGGGCTCTACTCATTATTCCCTACACTACTTAACACACGAATCTCCTGGTAGATTCACAATCATACATCTTAGCCGACAAAACGCCTACACATGACTTATTACAGGTAGATTCCCCATCGCGACAGTCAAAGCATGTTACCTACTCAGATCTACTCTGCTCTACATATTGCTCTACGTAATTCATAACACAGACCTCCCCCCCCCCACCTCCCCCCCCCCCCCCCCCCCCCTGGAAACGTAGCTCCTGCAAGGTTCACTGCAGGCGCTACCATTCCAGCCTTAACACTTACCGTCACACAATGAATTAACCTATGAAATAAATCAGGACGGGCTGTGGGAAGTGAGTCGGACTACCTACCTACACTTCCTTAACATGCTAAACCCCTTAACCATCATGCAATCAAATATGTACATTGATCTTCTTTGTTCCTGCGGAGGGAGGAAACAAACAACACGCAAAAATCTACCTTATCCACAAAACTTAACCTTACTCAAAAATTCAAAAATAACTCTATAAATCTGTACATACCCGGTCTACAGACCGCGTCCCCCGGTGGATGCCACAAGACACAACCTTACCTGTGGGGCCATCCACAATGCACCCCCTAAATTTCCACGGGCCCTGTCCAGGTGTTACAGGTGAGTGACATGGCTCGGTGGATTTCGCCCACATTCATTCGACACAAACCCCTTAACCACTCATTCTCATTCCGAAATTCAGCATGACACTTTATCATTACCAGCTCGTATTTCACCCCCCCCCCCCTCCCGCCCCCCTGCAGGACCATGGCATCGATGTCATATACATGTGTGTGCATTCCTCAACTAGGCAGCGGGGAGGTACCGCACAAAAAGATGGTGGGGGCGCTTCAGGCTGTGGTGCCCGCAGTCCCAATACAAGTCAACCGACTTACAAGTTCATTGCCCCTCCCCCCTCCCTTTACCTCTTGGCCCCGTGACAGCCCAACAGCCCCTTTCCGCCATTACCTCGCCGGTGAGGGTCTCCACACACACCAGGCTCCTCCACGGCCTCCTGCTTCATCGCAGCAACACGGGTCACCGGGGGACTTCCTCACCCCACGGCACCAGAACCTCCACTGACGAGCTCCAATTTCCAGATACCACCGGCTGCCAGGGGTAATTGCCGCAGAGGGGGGCCGCAGGCATCGCTCCTCAGAGCTTGATCCGTACCTGCGGACACACACACCTTCCCCACCCACAAGACCCCAAAACACACTTCCTCCCCCGCTGCCATTCAATTCTCACACAACTCAGCACAATTCCAGAAATGGTACAAAAGATGTTTCAAAGCTTTGCCATGGCCTGCCACATGTGAAATCCCATTCACAGTTCAAATCATTACACATTTCCATTTCCAAAACACATTTCAAAACTCAATAATCATCACTCGCTCATATTTCTCCAACCTCACGACCACATGAAAACACATCACCTCCACACATAAACACACGCCACCCACAAGACACTGTGTGGCCCCCATTCCATCCCCCTCACCGGCCATGTCATCACTCTTACCCACGTCCCAACTCCAAATTACATGTCCCCAAAATTTCCAAGCAAGTCCTGGAGCCTGGGACAGTAACCATCAACACTCACCTCAAGTGCAGGCAATTTCCGGTTGGTCAGGTCCAAAGTGCAATCCACGCTTCACAATCCCAAAATTTCTCATTGGGCCGACCAAATACTTCCAAATTTCACTTTTGTCCCCACTATACTGGCAGGTATGTGGATCCGCATCCAATGGTGATCATCACTACACAACTACCAGTGGCCACGACAGCTCTGCACCTCTACCGTGCAAGGGTCATCGGGACAAGGTGAGCAGTCAAAACGCCAACATGGCCCATGAGTGTCCATAAGGGTGCGACCCACCATCCATCCTTCGGCCCCCCTGCGAGGAACACGGCTGCACCAGCCCCAACTGGCCAATGTGATGAGCACCTGCTGCCACAACACACTCTACCGCACACACAACCTCGGCCCTGGGGAGACGGTCGCAATGCGTGGCATTTCCCTCACGTCACCTACGCTGCCCTCTCGTCCCCCAGTCCACAGAACCGCAGCCCCCCCAGTGCTCACCCACATTTGACCACACCAAGGTCCAGTCAACAGCCATGCTCCACCAGGAGACCCACCCAGAAGACATGGTCCACATGTTAGCCATTAGGGTTTAAACCCCATGACTCAATTGATCATAACATCTGAAATTATATATTGTGCTTCTGAAAACTGATTTGAACTCAGCTGCAGAGGCGGGTGGACAAAATGTGGTTTCTAGGCTCGAGGTGCAGGATACAGGAAAAACCTGTGGATCCTTAGCCCAGTAAACAAGTCCTTGAATGTATGTGCCAGACAGAAGATAAAAAGCCCACAACCCACGTACAGGGAAAAACATGTTGCCAAACGCCTTCTTCACAAAGGGAATAATTAATTATATATCTTTGTAGTTTCCAGTGTGTCTCCTAAATCAAGGACGTAACCAACCTTGGAAAAGAAATATAGACATTACATATCCTTTGATTGTTATGTATTCAGCATGTGTATTCAATCATTAATCTACTATTATGCCTAGTGTCAAGAAAACCATTGAAGGTATTATGAGAACATTTCCTTCGGCCTGCGCTCGGGTCTGATGTGTTTAGATAAAGAGCCAGAAAAAGGTCACCCTATCCTATGCTTACATCTTTTCAGTCTAAGTTTGGCCTTCTGCAGGAAGGGACGATGGTAGGTGGGTCTTTACGGCCCAGTTTCCTTTGTCTTTAGCGCAGACTCTTATCTGATATTTTTGCTATATATGAAATGCCTATTTGCTGATTTTGCAGCGAGTGTCTTGAAAATGCCTGCTGCGTGTCAGGCGGTGCATTCTTGAGCCTTGCTCCACATTGTGTGTTTGTAATCGATTTCATTAAACATTGCTGCTCTGCTCCTCGTTCTCCTTCCTTCCCTTGAGGTCATCGACCCCCACACACACACCTCGGACACACACAGCACCACGTTGACCCTCAGGCTACACAACTACATCCCCATGATCCCGCATCCCAAATATCAGCACAGTCACCCCCACAACCAATTGAAAGCTGTGTCCTGCTACCCTATCAATTTCATCACAGCCTCCAACACTTTTGTCTAACACGCCTGGATCACCAATGGTGTCACAAAACAGTGTCCACCATTTCTCTTCACAAAATTCACCCTTAAATTTGCATCTAATCCACACATTACCCATGCCATACATTTTCCACATTTCACTAACCTCACCAAAGAAAGATGCTTTGCCATACACATGCCAGCCAAGCATGGCCCATATGCTCGGCTCTTTACACATTCCAAATTCAACAACCCCATGGCTCCCTTCCCAAACCGAGAGTCCATAAATCATAACGGAGCATCTGTGGAAGGTCACTCTCACACCATCACGTTCTACAGATGCCCCAATGGTTGTCCAGCAGGCAATCTCCATCCCTGTCCATTCGGTTCGACCCGCGTCCATAGACCAACCACCATGCCAGGTCACCACATGCTGGTTGTCCCAGAGTCTCAGGGAGAGGGTGTCAGGTCGCATGCCCGGGTGGTCACCACATCAGGCCCAAGTTGGCCGTCCGCAGTGCCACCACCAAAGCGCGACCCACAACACCTCCCCCTAGTGATCCTCAATATCTGCCATCCCAGGCTTGAGGAGCCACCTTGGACCCCCCTTGAGGTCTTAACCCCCTTCAGGGTCCGGTGACCCTGCCGGCCCGAGCCACACGCCCGGACGGCGCCCCGACGGACAAGGGACGCCACACTCCACCAGACCCCCCGTGGGGCCCAGGTCGTACCTTGACACCTAAGGCTGGACCCCAGGTCCAAATCTCGCCAGCACAGCCCCCAGCTGGCTGGCATCACCAAATTTTGAAAGGGGCAACTTTTGCCCGAGGCCATCACCATTGACCTCTCCATGTCCAAATCCCGCAGCCCGGGGACCAACTCTCCCCATGGCTGCACCAAATCAATTTCCCATTTTAATTTAATTTTAAATTTCCTTTTAGAAATTTTCATTTCCTGTGCCAAACCGCAGCTGCAGGTAACAACCTCTACCACCGGTTGTTCTGCCCCTCCCTGCAGCTGGTCCAAATTCCCTATAGGGACCAAATCTCCAGAGGCTCTATCTCCCGACTCCCCAAGGTCCAAATCCAGCCCGGAGCCAACACATTCCCCCAACTGGTTGTTCAATTTCGGAGCCTCCGTTGCCCAATCAGAGTGCACGGTGAGGGTCCCCTTTATCATTCCAACCACCCCCTCGGACCAACTCACCTCATCCCCCAAACTCCTTTGGGCCTGAACAAACTCTACCTCCATGGGACTGTCCCGTGTCCCAGGTCCCCAGCCGCTGTGTCAAATCATCATCATCATCATCATCACAAATCATTTCTGGCCCCGCCAGGTCTTCATCAATATCCCCAATAAATACCCGGTCCGGCTCCATTACACAGACCCCCAAAAACTCTACCCCCTCTTGCTCTGCACCATCGCCCTGGTGCTGCACCAACTCCAATTCACCCCCCTGTTGAGGTGTTGTGACATCCACCCGGTCCCGACAAACAACCAGGCCACCAGGTGGGAAACGCTCCCTATTGCAATTTGCACATTCCATGCTCACCTGTGCGCATTCCCCATTCACCTGCTGGCATTCCCCGTTCACCTGTGGACACTCCACGTTTACCTGCAGGCATTCCCCATCTACCTGTTCACATTCCCCATCCAACTGTGGACATTCCCCATCCAACTGTGGACATTCCTCATCCAACTGTGGACATTCCTCATCCACCTCTGCACCTGCAGTCTCTCCATCTACCTGTGGGCACTCCACACTCACCTGCACACATGCCACAATTGCCATTCCCGGTGCAATTCCCAATTTTGCCATTCCCGGCTCCTGAGCCCCGTCGGCGTCATTCTTTCGTTCTTCCTTCAATTCATTCGTCCAGGCATCCATTTTGTTAATCAGTCCCTCAATTTTTCCTTCCAACTGTTCATTCATTTCCTTCATTTTATTCCCTTGTTCATTCATTTGTTCATTCATCACCTCCATTTCCCCCTCCAATCTATCAATTTTGCTGTCCATCCCTTCAATTTGTCCTTTCAATCCCTCCTTTAATCTATCCATGTTTTTGGTTTGGGCATTCAATTCTCCCGTCAACTCCTCAATTTTTCCGGTTTGAGCATTAATTTGCTCCTTCATTCCCTTCATTTCATTCCTTTGGGAGTCCATTTTTCCATCCAACCCATCAATTTTGTTTTCTAGTCGCTCACTGCGCTCACTCTGAGCCTCCATTTTGTTTTTCATTTCTCCCATATCTTTACTCATTTTGTTTTCCAGCCCATCAATTTTATTACTCTGAGCATTCAGTTCCCCTTTTAACCCATCAATTTTATTTCCCATTCCTTCAATTTGCTCTTTCAATTCTCCCTTTAATCCCTCTATGTTTCTGGTTTGAGCATAAATTTGCTCCTTCATTCCCTTCATTTCAATCTTTTGTTCATCCATTTTGTTATTCATTCGCTTCAAGTCTTCCTTCATTTGATCACTCAATCCTTTCATTCCTTCCCTACTTTCATTCCCCTGGGACTCCACTTTGTTTTTCAGCCCATCAATTTTATTACTCAATCGCTCACCCATTCTCTCACTCTGCTCCCTCTGAGCCTTCATTTCAATATTTTGTTCATCCATTTTGTTCTTCATTCGCTTCAAGTCTTCCTTCATTTCAATCATTTGTTCATCCATTTTGTTATTCATTCGCTTCAAGTCTTCCTTCATTTCAATCTTTCATTCATCCATTTTGTTTTTCAGCCCCCCAACTTGATTTTCCAATCGCTCACCCTGAGCCTTCATATCTCTCTTCAAATCCCTTTTCATTCCTCCCATATCCGTTTCTATATCCATTTTCCATTGCCCAATTATGCTTTCCATTCCCGAAATTCCTCTCGTCAATTCCCTACTGGCTCGCTCACTGCTCTCGCTCTGAGTCCTCCTATCTCTCTTCATTCTGTTTTCCAATCGCTCACCCATTCTCTGCATAAATTCCATTAAGGCCTGGTTGTCTATGGGGGCCGTCCATGTGGCGGAGAAAGTTCCGACACTACCCTGAATTCCCCCATCAACATCCGACCCACTCCCTAAACTGACGGAGGCCTCGCGACGTACCTCCATCTCGTCGATCTCCGACAACCGCTTTTCGGAAGATCGCTCCGCGCGCGCGTATGATTTTACTTAAAAAAAACAAATTTAAATTTGTCGAAGACGCAATATCGCGCTCCGTATGCCCAATTGACTATTAAATTTCTCCGCCTCACCTATAAAAAAATTTGCATTCGAACGTCGGGCGTGATGTACACCCGACCGTGTCGATGTCTTGCCGCGGACAAAAAAAATTTGTCCGACAGGTTCGAATCCCTAACTCCTGACACCAAATGTCGAGCAACCGCTGAAATTTATATCAGGCGATCGCGAATGCTGATCACGAAAGCTTTAACTCCGAGGCGGAAGCTCAATGGCGGATTCCAAAATCTAAAACACCTAAGCGCGCGGAATGGAGGGATGCAGCGGAAGTCCCCGCAGCCTTAACTATCAAATCAATCACCCGGTAAACTGCGTTCAGGTATTATATACAAAAAGTAATGCAAGGGTTTATTGGGAAATGCAAAGCCAGTGAAAAGCACGTGCCGATAATGAAATAAGGTAGCTAAATTGGGATCCCACACACAACAGATATCAAATACAAAACGAGGGAATATGAATTAACAAAAAGAACACGTCACGTCGTGTACAGTGTACGCGGAGCTCGGGCTTATCTGTCTCGTCGTCTTCCTTGCTGCTGTCCAACACCGCCCCGCCCGGCCTGACCGCACACCACGAGGTCCTTCGCTCCAAGTCCCTCAAGGCCTCGCTCCAAGCGCCACGTGTCCCACGCAGGCGAGCGGCTCCACACGAGGTTGACCCGGACCAAGGTCCTGCCGCGTCTCAAACCCAACTGCTCAAAACGGACTCGGGCTCCGCACTGCACTGCCAGGAATCCAACTGCTTGGGATCAACTGCGCTGAACTGCGAACTGCCAAGATTCCAACTGCTCTGGATCAACTGCCAACTCTGCCCGTGCGCACCTCAAACGAACTGCCTGGCGTTCTCTCAACTCAACTCGACTCAGGAATGGAATTCGACTCTCTCAATCCTCCTGCTCAACTCAGGATCAGATCTGCATTCCTCACTCGATCCAACAACCAGCAAAGGCGTCCGGCGCTGTTAATATCTCTCGCCGGTGACGTCAGCATTGACGCACTGCTCTGCCAATCAGAGCCTCCACCGACTAGCCCCTGTGCATGCCCACTGCGTCACTCCAACTCTCGTCCCCTACTCCGTGGTCCTTGTGCTATAGCACATGCTATGCGAGGTGGGTAGGCCTCTCGGAGGTGTAAATGGTGGTGGCCATTATCGGTGGTGTCCAAGCCCGATTTCTTCCCAAGTCATGTCAGGGGGGAAGGGCGTCATTTTGTGTTGTACTAAAGGTCATAACTAATGTTTAAGTGATGTGCAGTGCCAAAATGGACAAAGGTTTGGCTACCAGGTGAGACATACAAGGGCTCTACTCATTATTCCCTGCACGACTTAACACACGAATCTCCTGGTAGATTCACAATCATACATCTTAGCCGACAAAACGCCTGCACATGACTTATTACAGGTAGATTCCCTATCGCGACAGTCGAAGCATGTTACCGACTCAGATCTACTCTGATCTACATATTGCTCTACCAAATTCGTCACAATATACAGTCACGTGAAAAAGTAAGTACACCCCATGTAAAGTTTTGACTTTTTCAACATATTTCAACATACAGCTATTTGATCTTCATTTCAACAATATTGATAGATAAAGGTGATATAATATAACAAATATCATGAAACATTTACATTTTGTAGTCCATTGTAGAATTTAAATAAACATAAATGCAAATTTCGCATGTGGAAAAAGTAAGTACACCCCTACATTTATCACTTCTTCAAATACCTAAAATTAGAATCAGGTGCACCAGCTCAGGTGCAAGTGATTAGAACATCATCAGAGATGATCTTGGAGGAACCTGTCTTATTTATACCTCAGACATTTAGTTTGGTTTGCTCTTTGTTGTTGAAGTGTACGGCGTCACCATGCCTCAATCAAAAGAGCTCTCTGAGGCCTTCAGAAAGAAGGTTATAGATGCCGACGAGTCTGGGAAGGGATTTAAAAAGATCTCCAAACAATTTGAAATCAATCATTCGACTGTCCGGAAGATCATCTACAAGTGGAGAAGATTCAAAACAACTGCCAACTTGTTCAGGCCAGGCCGCCCCAGCAAGTTCAGCCCGAGAGCAGACCGCAAGCTGCTGAAAGAAGTCTTCTCTGAGAACCCCAGAATGTCATCACGGGACCTACAGGCAGCTCTTGCCACTGTTGATGTCAAAGTGCACGAGTCCACCATTAGAAAGAGGCTGCACAAATTTGATCTACATGGGAGGTGTGCCAGGAGGAAACCTATGCTGTCCAGAAAGAACATCAGGGCAAGACTAAAGTTTGCCAATGAACACCTAGGCAAAGACCAGCACCTCTGGAACAATGTGCTCTGGACAGATGAGTCAAAGGTTGAGCTATTTGGCCACAGTACCAGAAGACATGTTTGGCGAAAACCAAAGACAGCATTTGACCACAAGAACCTGATACCAACTGTAAAGCATGGTGGTGGAAATATTATGGTTTGGGGCAGCTTTGCTGCATTAGGGCCTGGGCAGCTCACCATCATATAATCCACTATGAATTCTTCATTGTACCAGAGGGTGCTTGAGGATAATGTGAGGCCATCTGTCGGAAAGTAGAAGCTCAACCGAAGGTGGACCTTCCAACATATCAATGACCCTAAACATACCAGTAAATCCACCAAGGAATGGCTGAAAATAAAGAAATGGAGGGTTCTGGAATGGTCAAGTCAAAGCCCGAATCTAAATCCCATCGAGATGTTGTGGGGGGATTTGAAATGAGCTGTGCATGCAAGAAACCCCTCAAACATCGCACAGCTGAAAGAGTTCTGCATGGAAGAGAGGGCAAAAATTCCTCCCAGTCGATGTCAGATACTTGTAGACAGTTATAAGAAACGCCTACTTGAGGTTGTTTCTGCCAAAGGGGGCAATACCACCTATTAGAGCCAAGGGTGTACATACTTTTTCTACATGCGAAATTTGCATTTATGTTTATTTAAATTCTACAATGGACTACAAAATGTAAATGTTTCATGATATTTGTTATATTATATCACCTTTATCTATCAATATTGTTGCAATGAAGATCAAATAGCTGTATGTTGAAATATGTTGAAAAAGTCAAAACTTTACATGGGGTGTACTTACTTTTTCACGTGACTGTATATACATAAATTAGTGTTGAGCCGCAAGACAGGTGTGGGGATTAGCGAGTTGCGTGAGTCTGTGAGCAGGACACCTCAAAATCTTGCGACCAGCCTTGACCAGAACGCAAATTTTATTGTGATAAATAAATAAATGGTGTTATGTGTGATGTAAGTGAGAATGGCTCTTTTTTTTTCTTCTTCTTCTTTTGTTTTTGTATACAGAATCGAGGCTCGTGAAAGAGCTAACATTTATCACACAAACAAATCAAACAGACAAACGAAATATATAAAAAGAGGGAGCGGTAGACAAGATGGGGAGAGAAGGGGAAGCACACAAACACAACATTTGAGAGCAGGGACATCGGGAGATGTGTGGGAGGGAGAGGGCTTGGAGGGAGGAGGCGTGGGAAGGGGGGGGGGGTTGGGAGAGGTATAAAACACAAGGACACCAAGGACTTCCAGGAAAGAAGTTGGTATTTCAAATAAGTGGATTTGGGGTGAAATTAGCGGGGGTAGAAAAGATCAAGGTTTTGGATGGGGGAAGATAAGAGATGGTGGTGAACAGCTGTTTTAAAGACCTGGAGGGAGGAGTGAGATTGAAGAGAGTGAGGGAGTTTGTTCCAGAGGCGGGAGAAAAGAGGAATGAAGGAGTGAAGGTGAGCAGAGAGTCTTGATTTTGGCAGTTTAACCATAAGAGGGTTGCAGGCAGATCTTGTGCGACCTGAAGGAATATTTGGGGGACAGAGCCCAGAGAGAGCTGGGGGGGGGGGCAAGGCCGGAGAGGAGTCGGTAGAAGAGGGAAAGACCACCAACCTGCCTGCGGTGAGTGAGTGAAAGGCCATCGGAGTTAGCTTCATCGCAGGAGATTCCAATGATTCTGAACGCTTTGGTTTCAACAGCGTGAAGACGAGCTCGGTGTGAGGCAGGAGCACCAGCCCAGAGGGGAGAGCAGTATGCTCTGGGGGCATAAACGTCTGACGAGCTGCCCTGAAGGTAGCGCTCAAAACTTTGGTGCAGAGCTGAAGTGAAAAGCTTTGGGACTTGGGCCAAAATTCACTTGGGACTTGGGCCATAGTACTCTTGGAGAGAGATATCGTGTGGAAGCGCGCGAACGTGCATGCTGACTTCGAAGGGAGATGACGTCATCTGTTGATTGGATATGTATGCAGTAACGGTGAATTCGAACTTCTTTTCTTTCTAACTTCTTTTCTAAGTTGCAATTGCCTGCCTTTTTCTGGCATTAGCTGAACTTTGGCACCCATGTTCATGCAATCTTAAACAAAAAAACACACTCATTAGATTGTATGGCCGGCCTTTCTGTAAACATTTTTTGCAACACCTGGCAAAAATAAACATTGCACATGATGAAGAAACTAAGAACAAACATTCATTCCACACAGAGCAGAATATTTGTAAACAGTTTTTGCTCCTTACATGAAAAGTTTATAACCTTAACTTCACGTTTCAGTTTAGATTTAGTATTGCACTTTTCGACCTATTTCCAAAAATTACTTTAAACGTACGTTTCACACAAGAAAGAAGCATTGAAGCACAATATATTATCAATCAGTATATAAGCAGATTTATCTTTGGTAAGAGTTTTGTTCACATCTTATGTCCATTTTGCACATGAAACAGTAAAACATTTTTTTAAATGTTGGGTGTACCTAAACTTTTGACCAGTAGTGTGTATATATATATATATATATATATATATAAATGTGTGTATATATATAGGAAATCAACACCTCTCAGTCTCATCCACAGATATTTCTCCTATTCATATATTTCTGTGAGTCCATTTTGCATTCAGGAACAGAATAATTATGGTCAACCATCTTGAAATTGCCAATCTTTCAACTAAATGCTGGACTGGAAATTATGTTTCAAATACGATTTCAATGACAAGTTTTGCACTAGCAATGGCTGGTTAAAAGTTCCCAGAGAGCAGAACGGAATCACCGAAAACACAAACACGCACAACGCATGCGCAAAAGGCCTCGTTTAACATTCATACGCCATTTTTAAAGTCCCCACAATCCAATGGCTATTGTCATTCCATTCATAACTTGCCTGTGTATCTGGAATCCCCGGTAGAAAAATCATGGGGATTCCTGTGAAGCACACAATATGGAGGGAGATTTAATTGACCACAGCCACGTGATCTACATCTCCTTTGTCATATTTCAGGTGCTCTCTTGTCATTTTCCTTTTATGGTAATTTGGTGCACTCTTTGTGTTGTCCATAAATTAGCAGATTTTATTATCAAATTGGAGATGCCAACATCCACTTCCTTACTTAATCCCATGTCAATAACGATAATCGAGAAACCTCTCTAGAAGAAAGATTAATTGGATGCCGCCGCTGTTATTAGGAAGAAAAGCTTTCCTCCATAAAATGTCGTTAGCCTTTGAGCAACAAAAGCTCTCATTCATTTACTCGGTCACATCACATCCATCGGAACAAACAGCTCGAGGCTGTGTTGGATGCATCGGAAGATTGCCAGGATTTTTTTCACAAACCTTCGTACAAGCATGGTTGAACTTGATCACCATATGCTTTAGCTAATTGCAGAGAATAGCCAGATGACTCGAGGTAAAGTTGCAGAAGAGTTGGCCTTCAGTGTTTGAAGCATGGAACCAATCATTCATTACCACTTGCTAACTCAATAGGTTAGTGTAAGTTGGGTTCGACAGGGTACATTCAAGATGTATCATGAGGCATCTGCGAAAAAGCTCCTGGAATACTGAAAGAGAAAGGAAGTAGACTTGTTGCGGAATATTATGCGCATTATGATGACTTTTTTGTCCTGCCACAACCCAAGTGAGCTAGCAAGGAGCAAATATATTCTTGCTCCCCACCACCAAAACATTTCGTGGTTCAGCCATCGGCTGGAAATCCAACGGCCATGGTGTTTATAGGCCTTAACGGTTCAATTCGTGTGGAATGTCCTGATCTTGGGAAAACCGTCAATACACAAGACAATAGTGATATGTAACACAAATAACCTTCTTCTGGATGATATGTAAACCCTCTTCTGGTGAAATTGCCAAAATCAAGACTCTCTGCTCACCTTCACTCCTTCATTCCTCTTTTCTCCCGCCTCTGGAACAAACTCCCTCACTCTTCAATCCCACTTCTCCCTCCAGGTCTTTAAACCAGCTGTTCACCACTATCTCATGTCTTCCCCCATCCAAAACCTTGATCTTTTCTACCCCTTTTAATTCACCCTAGATCCACTTTTTTTGAAATACCGACTTCTTTCCTGTAAGTCCTTGCAGTGTCCATGTGTTTTATACTTCCCCCACCCCACCCCCGCTCCCCGCCTTCCCATGCTCGCTCCCCCCAAGCCCTCTCCCTCTCACAGATCTTCCGTTGTCCCTGTTCTTTGTTGTTGTGCTTGTGTGCTTCCCTCTCTCTCCCCATCTTGTCTCCCACTCCCTTTATTGTATGTTTTGTGTGTGGTTTTTTTCTTGTTTTGTTTTTTTGTGTGTGATTGATGTTAGTTCTCACACGAGCCTCGATCTTGTATCCAAAAAAAAGAAGAAGAAAAAAGAAGCGAGACCAGTGATAGCAGATGATAGCCAAGTATGCTCTTTCAAGGTGTATATTTCCTGCACTGTAATGCTGCAATCCTCGCACAGCAGAAACGATCCGCACCACGACTATCCCACACCAAGTCCAAACTTGTCACCTTGTCAAACTTGTCACCATCCCTTTGGAACACTCAAAAAACATCTGAGTGGTAAAAATAATGAATGATGAAGACGTCAAATGATGTGTCCTGAAATGGCTGTGCACCATCCCAAAGAAGTGTACGTGCAGATCACGTTCTGTGGGCTGTCCTTTAAGCGATCATTTATCGATGTGAAATATTCCATGGAGTATTTAAAACAAGAGATTGTCCTTTGCATCAGCATCGACCTTTGGACATAGGCGAGCAAGACGTCGGCCGTTGGAAAATCATTTTGGACATACCATATGATCTGTCTGTGATGGGGCATGATGAATCCCACCAAAATGGGTTGAGAAATTACAATTCTGCCAAAGGTGAATTTCAGGCCATAAACGGGTTGATAAATTCAGAAAATCTTTCTGTGTTTCTTGAATGGAGACGATTGAAGGAATATATTTACAAAATGGGGTTACACTAAGGAAGGTTCTTACACTGTGGACCGTGTGGACAAAAGGACATTTTTTGGTCAATCGCTACACTTGCAGAGCGCCCACAAGATATTGCATGGCACTATGTAGGATTATCTAAGCTTTTTGAATTTTTTGCTACATATTTGGCACAAATGTTATTTTTAATCGTTATACCCTAAGGTGTCAAAAAAGGGTTGGTGCCATTTTTTTCTATCTCTCCTAAGGCGGCCATCTTGGATTTAAAGATGGCGGCCACCATTTTATGTGTTTCGTCATATTTTTGCAGCCAGAATACATAAAATGATATTTTATCAGCAATCTATACCTTTTCTGGTATAAGTAATCTTGTTGGATCTTAATTGATATTGTCAGACCAATAAAACATTTCAAAATATATGATTTAATACAACTTAACACCTATAAACATGTTTTTATGTTTAATGTCTTACTACTAACAGATATCAAAACATGTAGGTTATATTAGGTGTAAATTATTTCTACAAACATTGAAGGAACTCCAAAAAGGACAAACTTATTTTATACAGAGCAATAGAAACTTTTTCTAACGCAGTTCTATCAAAACACTGACTTCTACTTAAATTTCTAATGAGCGTATCGATATAATATATAACTGCGTAACGCCTTACACACTACTTATGTGAAATTGCTTTGCAAATCTCCTGGCTTTCTTAAAACAGACCATAATACAGTTTTTTTTCGATTGCTTAAACACGATTTTGAAAACAGGGCCCATTTTGTCAAAACACTACACACAATTCACACAACCACACACACAAGTAGCAGAACACCTCAGATCCTTTGCAAAATGAAACACTCTTGTAAAAACTATACACTCATTTATAAAAACCATATTTTGTTACCATATGAAACACACACGTTTCATATGACTTAATTGTGTTTGAACCAGTTACACACTGCTGTTGCTAACCTAAAACACTTTTAGCAATTCTACTTCTCAGTGATTGGAGTACTGTAAGTGAAGTACACAGAGAAAGTGCAAATATACAATAAATTCACCAAACACCACACAAGACCAATGCTGCGGACTGATGAAAATATAATTTATTTCTCTCCATATACCCAAATCAGTCAACATGTCAACATGGAGAATCACAACAAAACATGTCCCAGTTTTCATGCTACTACAGTAGTGTGCATAACACTGTAAGCTCAACAAATATCAGACAAACGTAAAATACTGTATCCAGTACAGGTTACAATTACAGTAAAAAGAAAAAAAAATCTGAAAAAAACTGAAAATACAGTACAGAAAATACTAGACATTATCTCTTCGCCGAGCTGGATCTGGCCAGAGAATTTCATCAACATCACAGGTGACATCCTCATTGGCAAGACAACGTGGGAAGAACCGTCTCGAATGTCGAATCCATCCTTGCACAGCTGCGGCGTCGATTTGGTCACAGGCCTCCTCCATGGCCTGAATGAGGGGTACCTGAGCCTGAGGCCGGAGATCGTAAACCCTCCACCGCCATGCCGAGAAAAACTCTTCGATTGGGTTTAGAAACGGAGAGTATGGTGGAAGGTATAGTACTGTAAACTGTGGATGGTGTTGGCCCAGACGACAATGTATTGCATCTGGTGCATTTGGTTTACTGCTTGGACGATGTTGTGCAATCGGTCCAAAAATGTGAGAATTGTAAGGGCCCATATTGGCATGACGGAGGAGGACCCCAGTCTGTGTAATGGCAGCGCAAAGGGTGATGTTACCCCCACGTTGCCCTGGGACATTGATTATAGCCCTGTGGCCAATTATATTTGTGCCTCTCCTTCTTGCTTTTGTGAGGTTGAACCCTGCCTCATCTATGTATATGAAGTCATGCGGGATTTCCTCAGCATCCATCTGTAAAACTCTCTGAAATACAGTGAAAGACAAGATTGTGTAGTTCAGCATAGATCTAGTATACAGTAAATTTACATGTAAAAAGGTTACGTGTGCAGTATGCAACATCACAGTGCTAAAGTGAACAATACATACCTCCACATACTCATGCCGCAGCTGTTTGACCCTCTCTGAATTCCGCTCAAAAGGCACTCGATAAAGTTGTTTCATTTGAACCTGATGTCTTTTCAGGATGCGTGCCAGTGTTGACTGAGAGACCTGATGGACATTATTGAAAATGGCATGGTCACCGATAGTGTTGGCTTGAATTTCTCTGAGCCTGATAGTGTAGCGGTTCCCGCTGAATGTACACAATCGCCTTGCACCTGCCAGGACGCGGCCAGGGCGCGATCGCCATGCCGGGCTCGTCCGGACGGGCCCAGACGCGCCTCTCCTGGGCATGCCCGGACTCGCCGTTCCCGGGCACGCCCGAACCTCCCGGGCACGCCCGGTCTCGTCTTTCCCGGGCGTGCCCGCTCTCGCCTTTCCAGGACTCGCCCAGAGCGCCCGGGCATGCCCAGCCTCGACTTGCCAGGCCGCGTCCAGGACGCCCGGGCATGTCCAGACTCGCCTTTCCAGGGCTCGCCCAGAGCGTCCGGGCATGCCCGCTCTCGCCTTTCCAGGGCTCGCCCAGAGCACTCGGGCACGCCCAGCCTCGACTTTCCAGGCCGCGTCCAGGACGCCCGGGCATGTCCAGACTCGCCTTTCCAGGACTCGCCCTTGACACCCGGGCATGCCCGGTCTCGGTTTTCCCGGACAAACGCCCCGGCATAAATGTGTATATATATTGCTGCCCGATAAACGGGCTTGTGAGAATACCTGAGCTGTTTTGTTTCAATAAAGCAACTCGGACGAATTCCGTCTTTGGTCGCGTCAATTCTTTCGACTCGCGTTGGAGCACAGCTCCTTCACTGGTGACCTACCGACATGGACACGGCAGTGACTCTTAAACTGCCTACCTTCTGGGAGGCTCACGCGGCTGTTTGGTTCGCCCAGGCGGACTCCCAGTTCGCCCTGCGAGGCATCACCGCGGACGACACCCGCTTCCACCACGTCGTGGCAGCGCTCGGTTCCGCCACCGCGGCCCGCGCCCTGAGCCTCCTCGAGCACTCGCCGGCTACCGACAAGTATGACGTGCTGAAGACGCTCCTCCTCGACGCTTTCGCCCTCTCACCGGCGGCACGCGCACGGCGCCTGCTCGACCTGCCCGAGCTCGGCGACACACGCCCGTCCGAGCGCATGGACTATATGCTCTCGTTGCTCGGTGAGCACTCTCCAGATTTTCTGTTCCGCGAGCTGTTCCTTCGCCAGCTGCCTCACCCGGTACGCCTCGCCCTGGCTGGCACGTCGATCACCGATCCCCGCGCCCTCGCCAGGGAAGCCGATAAGATCTCCTCGGCGGGCCAACACATCGGCGCAGCTACCTGGAGCCTGCTGCCGTCCGAGGCGACGCCCACGATGCCCGAGCGCCCTGCACGGTTGGAGGCCGAACTGCCGGTGCAACTGGCGGCCGCCGCGCCGCGCCGACCGCTTCCGACATGACGGCCGGGGCCTCCACCTGACCAGGCGTGGTGTTATTACCACGCCAGGTTCGGACACAAGGCTCGGACGTGCCGACCCCCGTGCACTTTCGGCAAGTCGGGAAACGGCCGGGCCGGCGTTCATTCCCAGCCATGAGCGCCGGCCACTCGGGCAACTTGCTTTTTATTCAGGACAAAGCGTCCGGGCGGCGTTTCCTTTGTGACACCGGCGCCCAACTGAGCGTCATACCCGCCTCCGAGCAGGACAGGCGGGACGCCGTTTGCGGCCCCTCTTTGGTCGCTGCTAATGGCTCGGCCATACGCACTTTCGGCCCGCGTGACGTCACCCTCTGCTTCGGCAGCCAGCGCTTTCAGTGGACCTTTGTGACCGCCTGCGTCCCCATGGCTTTGCTGGGCGCCGACTTCCTCTGCGCGCACGGGCTGCTGGTCGACGTCAAACGTCGTCGCCTTGTCAACGCCGAGACCTTCAGCTCCCTGGCGTGCACGATGAGCAGCTCCGCGCCGACCAAACTGGCGTGCGCCCTCCCGACGGCGAACGAGTTCGCTCGCCTGCTCGCGGAGTTCCCGCCCCTCACGTGGCCGACGTTTTCGGCCGTCGCAGTGCGGCATGGGATCGAGCACCACATACCCACTATGGGCCAGCCGGTCTATGCCAGGGCCCGCCGCCTCGACCCGGCCAAGCTCGCCTTGGCAAAGGCCGAGTTCGATGCGTTGGAGCACATCGGCATCGTGCGGCGCTCCAATAGCGCGTGGGCCTCACCACTGCACATCGTGCCAAAGCCGGGGGGCGGATGGCGCCCGTGTGGTGACTACCGCCGCCTCAACGACGCTACCACCCCCGACAGGTACCCGATCCCGCACATCCAAAACTTTTCCGCCCGTTTGGCGGGACGGGTCATATTTTCCAAAATTGACCTGATACGGGGATACCACCAGGTACCTGTCCGGTCGGCCGACGTCCCGAAGATGGCCGTCATCACGCCGTTCGGCCTGTTCGAATTTTTGAGGATGCCGTTTGGCCTCAAAAACTCGGCCCAGGCATTCCAGCGCTTAATGGACGGCGTGCTGCGCGACCTGCCATTTCTTTTCGTCTATCTGGACGACATCCTCGTCGCCAGCACGTCCCGCGCCGAGCACCTCCTCCACCTCCAAACACTGTTCGGTCGCCTCAGCGAGCACGGCTTAATTGTCAACCCGGCCAAATGCCACTTCGGCACGACGGCCGTTGACTTTTTGGGCCACCGCATCACCAAGACCGGGGCCGTGCCGCTGCCGACCAAGGTCGAGGCCATCACCACGTTCCCGCGTCCCTGTTCCATCAAGGCCCTACAAGAGTTCCTCGGCATGGTGAATTTTTATCACCGATTCGTGCCCCGCGCTGCTCAGCTCATGCGGCCCCTTTACGAGGCCCTCCGGGGCAAGCCGGCCAAGCATGACATCGTTTGGTCCGCGGCCATGGACGCGGCCTTCGCGAGCGCAAAACGGGCCCTCGCCGACGCAACGCTGCTGGCTCACCCGGTGCTCAACGCGCCCATCGCCCTCACTACGGACGCCTCCAACTACGCGGTGGGCGCCGTCCATGAACAATGGGTGGACGGGGTTTGGCAGCCACTCGCTTTTTTCAGCTGGCAGCTCCGGCCGAACGAGTTAAAATACAGCACGTTCGACCGCGAGCTGCTCGGTCTATTCCTGGCCGTTCGCCATTTCCGACACTTCCTGGAGGGCTGCCCGTTCACGGCTTTCGTCGACCACAAGCCGTTGGTCTACGCAATGGCCAAAGACACGGAGCCGTGGTCAGCCCGCCAGCAGCGCCACCTCTCCGCCGTGTCGGAATTCACCACGGACATCCGGCATGTCGCTGGCAAAGACAACGCCGTGGCCTACTGTCTTTCTCGGGCCAGCGCGAACGCGGTCCACCTCGGCGTTGACTTCGCGCTCATGGCGGCCGACCAGACCACCGACACCTCGGTGCAGGCCCTCCGGGCGGCGGACACGGGCCTCCGCCTGGTCGACATCCCCTTCGCGGGCACCGTCCTGCTCTGCGACGTCTCCCAGGGCCAGCCTTGCCCCATCGTGCCCGTTTCCTGGCAGCGCCGCATCTTCGCCTCCATCCACGGCCTTTCTCACCCAGGCCGGAAAGCTTCTCAGAAGCTGGTGTCGGCGCGTTTCGTCTGGCACGGCCTTCGACGGAACGTCCGCGACTGGGCCAACGCCTGCATGGCCTGCCAGCGGGCCAAGGTCCACCGCCACACCCAGGCCCCGCTAGCACCTTTCACCGTGCCTGCACGGCGTTTCGACCACGTCCACGTGGACATGGTGGGTCCCCTGCCCCCATCGCGGGGGTTCACCCACCTGCTCACCATGGTGGACAGGACCACCGGGTGGCCGGAGGCCGTGCCCCTCACCTCCACCACCACCGCCGACGTGGCGCAGGCGTTCATCGCCACCTGGGTCGCGCGCTTCGGCGCACCGGCGGACATCTCGTCCGACCGCGGCCCACAGTTCACGTCCGAACTTTGGGGCGTGGTCGCCCGCTCGTTGGGGGTCACGCTGCACCACACCACGGCTTACCACCCCCAAGCCAACGGGTTGTGCGAGCGGTTTCACCACTCCATGAAGCCCGCACTCATGGCCGGCCTTCAGGACGACGGTTGGACCGACTGGCTGCCGTGGGTCCTTTTGGGCCTCCGCACGGCCCCCAAGGAGGACCTCTGGGCGTCCGCCGCCGAGCTCGTCTACGGCCAGCCGCTCCGCGTCCCGGGCGAGTTCGTGCCCGACGCTACCAGTCCCTGGTCCGCCGCACACCAGCGCTCGGACCTCCAGGAGGCTGCCCGACGATTTGCCCCCGTGCCAACGTCCCGCCACGGTGGCCCCCAGTCCTACGTCCCCCCGGCGCTTCGCACAGCGGAGTACGTCTTTGTGCGTCATGACGCGCACCGGGGGCCACTCCGGCCGCCGTACGACGGGCCCTTCCGGGTCCTGCGACGGGGCGACAAGTCCTTCGTCGTCGACGTCGGCGGCCGGTCGGACCGGATCTCTGTGGACCGCCTCAAACCGGCGCACGTGGACGTCGACCGACCACCACGGTTGGCCCTTCCTCCGCGGCGAGGCCGCCCCCCGTCCACAATTCCCCCCGCTCGACCACCCACCACCGGATCGGACCCCCCTCCCCCCCCCCCCCCCCCCCACGACCCTCCAGGGGTCGCTTCGGCCGGGTCATCCGGACCCCCCTTAAATTGACCCTGCCGGTGCAGGTCGATTCTGGAGGGGCGTGTGTAGCGGTTCCCGCTGAATGTACACAATCGCCTTGCACCTGCCAGGACGCGGCCAGGGCGCGATCGCCATGCCGGGCTCGTCCGGACGGGCCCAGACGCGCCTCTCCTGGGCATGCCCGGACTCGCTGTTCCCGGGCACGCCCGAACCTCCCGGGCACGCCCGGTCTCGTCTTTCCCGGGCATGCCCGCTCTCGCCTTTCCAGGGCTCGCCCAGAGCGCCCGGGCACGCCCAGCCTCGACTTGCCAGGCCGCGTCCAGGACGCCCGGGCATGTCCAGACTCGCCTTTCCAGGGCTCGCCCAGAGCGTCCGGGCATGCCCGCTCTCGCCTTTCCAGGGCTCGCCCAGAGCGCTCGGGCACGCCCAGCCTCGACTTGCCAGGCCGCGTCCAGGACGCCCGGGCATGTCCAGACTCGCCTTTTCAGGACTCGCCCTTGACACCCGGGCATGCCCGGTCTCGGTTTTCCCGGGCAAACGTCCCGGCATAAATGTGTATATATTGTTGCGGATATGGGATTTGGCCTCCATCCATATCCGCTTGTAAATATTCCCCTATTTCCCCAATACTCCCCAACTATCCCCAATCCCCCATTCCCTCGTCCCATTGTCTGTAAACAACACTCTGTAGAACCGACCTTCCCCTTTTTCCCCCATTAAATGTCGTGCCCAGGTTCACCGCATCTCACGTAGACAACTATAGGACATCTTGCTAGTTATTCTTAGTCTATGTCAGTTAAGGACTCGTTTCCATTAATTCTGACTCTTCGTTGCACCAGAATGTGATTGTATGGCACCAGTAGTGAGTTTAGGACCTCCCAATACCTCCCCACAACCTCATCTCCGCATCCTCCCATCTTCCTCATGAAACTACAACAACAACTACAAGCGCGTCCTCACTCCGGCTTCGTTAGCCGCCATTGACCATGCGCTCCGACGGGGTTACCACGAAGGGGCTCACTGTCAGCCCCTCGTCAAGGGCGGAGCCCGGTAACCCCCCCGCACCCAATAAGAAGCGGCGGGCCGATTCCATCTGGGGCGGAGCTAACGAGCCGAGGGCGTGTCACTCCCCGCTGGATATACGCAGCCACTTACCGGAGGTGACGTTAGAGACGCGCCCCCAGCTTGAAGAGAACCAGACGCCACCTCCAGCGCGACGATACCTCCCCGCATATCTGGACCGGACCGTGTGGATCCTGTCCCTGAGCCAAGGTGCACCTTGTGCTGTCCATCGACTACCTGCCCTTCCTTGCCATCAATCCCTGTGTGAGTCAGTCTTGTCCTGTTTATCTGTGGTCTGTCGGGGCTACTATAAGACCGTGATTAAGTGCCCACCTTCCTATGCTGTCCCTCTTGTCCTTGTAATCTAAACGTTCTGCATACAAATATTATAACCTCCTCCGGAGGTCTTGAGAACTGTACCCCTGGTGTCGTTTCATCTAACCCAGCCGTTGTGTCCTTTCCTTAATTGATTTAGCATAGCGCGATTTGGCCAACGTTCGAGTGGAATCGGGTAAACTGTGCAGACGCGGTCATACCAAACCGCTCGGTAAACTAACATCCAAAACCGCGTCTGTAACAATATATTGCTGCCCGATAAACGGGCTTGTGAGAATACCTGAGCTGTTTTGTTTCAATAAAGCAACTCGGACGAATTCCGTCTTTGGTCGCGTCAATTCTTTCGACTCGCGTTGGAGCGCAGCTCCTTCAATAGCATTATTGGCCAAAACCATGTTTATGATCTCTCTCTCTTGTTCTTGCGTGAATATGGGCCCCCTTCCTCCTAATCGTTCTCGACCCTCAATCCTATGTAGAAAAAAATACATGTAACCTACTGTAAAATGTCACAGGAAGGGGTATCAAAGGTGCTGATATGGTGCATACAATAAGCAGCTGATTACTGTAACTGTAGACAGATTTTTTTTTACCTGTTTTCTTGTCGAAATGTCCTAATGACAGATGCCACTGTATATCTGCTAAGATTTGGCTGAACTCTTAGTCCCGCCTCCCTCAGCGTCAATCCGTGGTTCACGACATGGTCAACTAGTGTTGCGCGAATTTCATTTGATAAATTTGGTGCTCTTCTTCTTTGAGCACGTTCTCCTCCTGCTTCAGGTCTTCCTCTTCCTCTACCTCCTTCTCCTCCTCCGTGGATTCCCCCTGTCACCCTCACTCTTCTTCTTCTGACTCCTTCCATTTTGGTTGAAGACAGGTGAACTCACCTGCTGCATTTTTATAGTTCTTAAACCTGATTGGTGTGCCTACAATTAAGCAATCGTGTGTTTGCGCACCTGCTGGCTGTGTTTAACCGATTGGCTCATAGGTATGGTAATTTGACAGTCCGTGCTTTGGAATTGCAAGGAAGTGACATCATGATATACTTCTGTGTCTAATGTATACAAGTGTGTTTAGTGTTTTGCAAATCACTGTGTGTATTGTTTTGTAAAAGGTGTGAGGCTGACATTGTGCTTATAGTGGTGCAAATCTGGGCCGATGTTTTGCTCCTTGAGTGTAAGGTTTTGATAATTGTGTAATACTTTTGATTTTAGTGTTTATGCAATCGGAAAAAACTGTAAACCTGATTGGTGTGTCTACAATTAAGCAATCGTGTGTTTGCGCACCTGCTGGCTGTGTTTAACCAATTGGCTCATAGGTGTGGTAATTTGACAGTCAGTGCTTTGGAATTGCAAGGAAGTGACATCATGATATACTTCTGTGTCTAATGTAGTAATGTATACAAGTGTGTTTAGTGTTTTGCAAATCACTGTGTGTATTGTTTTGTAAAAAGTGTGAGGCTGACATTGTGCTTATAGTGGTGCAAATCTGGGCCGATATTTTGCTCCTTGAGTGTAAGGTTTTGATAATTGTGTAATACTTTTGACTTTAGTGTTTATGCAATCGAAAAAAACTGTAATGCAAGTTATAAGCCAATTAAAATATATGACAGTTATTTTGAATTCATTCATCTTCATCTGAATCATCCATTTCTTGATCTCTGTGTAAGCATGCAGTGTTCTCAGTCCTCTGCACCCTCACAGATACACATCTCTGTACATGCTAGGTTATTCATCTTGCATGTAAATCGTGCGACACATTTGCTGACCCCACAACCACATTTGACAAGCTCAACAAATGAAGATGGTGCAGCAAGTAACTCGGAGAGCACAGATTCCAATTTACCATCTGATGCTTGTGTCCAGCCGAGCTAGTATAGATCTGGATCCCTTGGATGAAGCACGAGGTCTTGGTTCCAGATGAATGCTTGCAAGTGAGCTCTAAGGATGTGCTGACGCCGTGCACCTGATGTTGGCGGAAGTTTGTCTACCCCCGATTGCTTGATTGCTTCTTGAAGCAATCCCATCTGAAGTTTCCGTAAAATTCCCATAAATTTGCATGCCCGCAGATCCTCTGCTCAATGAAGGATTGAAGTGCATGTTGTCCACGTTTTTCCATGTTCAGGATGTCTTTTTCAATATTCTCAGACATCATCTGCTTTGTCATGATGTTGTGAAGCCTGGGCGATGTACCTGCAAATAGGTTGCAGGGTTCCAATACTGTCAGTAGCTGGTTGACAGACTTTCCTCTGTGAATGAATTTGGCTTTCGCCAAGTGGTGCTGACGAACACTGACTGCTGTTGTCATGCCGATCATGTCATCAGTCTCTTTTGCGAGTCTTGCCAGTTCTGGAGCACATAGACAGAAAGTCAGGAGTGTGGTAGGCCGATTAGTTATTTCTTTCAAACCACCCTCACCCTTGAGAATTTTATTGCGGAATTCCTGTCCTTGGTCGACTACTGTACCAGTGAAGGAGATGTCATTCGCCTTCAAAGTAAAATCGCCCGCTACCAGCTAAGTCTAGCAATGTATGGTGTTATGTTCTGGGCATAATCAAGTCTCTCGTAAATGAAGAAGTATTTACACAAATTCTCCTGTGATGCCAAATACATGTTTCAGGAAAGTGTGAAGTTGAGGAGAGTCATCACTTGTTTAATGTACATCCTTGCCGATTGATGGAGTGGGAATTGACTGTGGGCATTGTCGAAGTCAGTTATCTGCTTCTCTAAGTTCAGCTGTTCAATTACCACCAGAATATGCTGATGGGCTTCTTACCTCTTTCTTGACACTTGAAGGCTTCACCCAACCTCTCCAGAATCTCTGACAATGCATCAGAGGCTGCCGGCCTTTCTATCAGAAATGCTGAAAACCACAGACCGAAGAATACGACCAGTGTAATCGCATGAACCTGCACTGCATGGTTTTGGTAATTTCCGTTCAGTGTTTGATGGAGTCACAGTGCTGTACAAATCTTTGCTCCAGGATTCATCCTCTAGGACCACTATGTTCAACAGTTTTATTACCAAGGTATCGAAGTGCACACAATATAATGTGAAATCCACCAGGATTTCCTGATGTCCGCATCCACTTCCTGATGTACTGTACTTACTGATCATGAAGATACTCCAGTTTGAATACATTATCCACATATAAAAGTACATACTATTTAATTTGTGTTGAAAGTACGCAAGCATAAATATAATGAAAGAATCATCCTTTTATGTAGTCTGGCTGCAAAGATATGACCAAAATCGTAAAATTAGGGCCGCCATTTTGAAATACAAAATGTCCGCCTTAGGAGTAATAAAAAAAAACGGCACCAACCTCAGTGTGATGGCTTCGGGTATAAAGTGGATAATAAACACAAGTCCAAAAAATGTAGCAAAAATTGAGAAAGATTACATAAATAGATGCAAACAAGTGTGAAACTGCTGGATTGCACCTGAGTAAGTTATCTTGCACCTTGATTATTTTAAATGACCTTGATTATTTTTTAACCAAACTTGGTGACGTAATAGTTGAGCATCCGATCCGAGTCTGGGAGTCTGTGGCTCAAACCCCGGCTTAGTAATACCAAAGACTTTTAAAAATGAGTCTTGCTGCTTCCTTGTTTGACGTCCAGCTTTTAAAAGGATAGAGCACGGACAATCCATGGGGAGGAGTAAATTCCACCTGAATAAATTAAAAGAGAATTTCAAATGGGTGTAAAGATCTGCTAGGGGTCTAAAAGGTATAAAAGGTCGAAAGGGTGAAGAGATCTAAAGGTGTCTAAAGTCCTGAAAGGGTCTTAAAGACAAAACGGGTATTGAGGGTCTTAAGGATCTTGGGGTCTAATGGGTCTAAAAAGCCTGGCGGTGGGTTTAATGGTTAAGGTGGCATGCTTGAGATCTCAGGGTCCTGAGTTTGAGCCTCTCTCGTTCCGTTGAATTAACACCAGGTAGTTGATTCAGCCTGCCATCCTTTTGAGATCGGCAAAATGAGTACCAGATGACTGGTTATAGAGAGGCATTGCATGATGCAACAGGCAGCCACAGGCTGCACACGAACCACCATGGGTCTAAATGGTCTTACGGGTCTTTGGGGGTCTCACGGGTTCTTGGGGTCTTAAGGGTCTTTGGGGTCTTTTGGGTCTTTAAGGTCTTCAGTGTCTTTGGGGTCTTTGGAGTCCTCTGGATATTTAAGGGTCTTCAGGGTCTTTGAGGTCTTTAGGGGGGGGGGGGAGTCCTTAAAGGTCTAAGGGGTCTCAGTAGTCTAAATGGTCGAAGGTACATTCCGAAAGTACGTAATTAATAGATATACGTAATTAATAGACAAGATGCAACCGATGTTCAAACAGTACATAATTAATAGACATATAGTCATACGACTTCACAGACGGAGCTCTTTCTCACGACTAACTGTGTGACGAGGGCGAATTCATTAGATTTTCGTGAAGATCCCGATCTGGATTATTTTTATAAATTTTTATTTATTTATTTTTATAATTTTTGAATCATCAGCATTGATAAATCAGGCCAAAAACGGTATATAGCATAATATTTTAAAAACGTTTGGACGGATTATGACTAAACTTGATGGATGAGTTGGTTAGGCCACAAGAACAAGCCGATTAGATTTTGGTTCAGGTCCGAATCCAGATCCGGCCTATCATTGGGATAAAAACCACAAACTGTTCAGCCTGGCGGAGGTATGCGCTCTACCGAGTGCTGTTCTTATTGACTTGTGTACAACGGAATTTGAGATGACCTATTAAAGCCATAACGATGTCCTTCAGTCAGTCCATCCTTCGTTGCTTCCGGCAGTTGGTCCATTAACTTTTTATTCCTGTTTTCCCTTGTCCGAGGCAGCTCAACGGATTGTTTTGAAACTCAGCAGAAAAAAAGAATGGAGCCCTTTTTAATTTCCTTCCAGGTGGTGAGATAATTAGCAAATTAACTCAAAATGTCATCTCCTCGTATGTTTGTGTCCATCACATATCCTGTGATTGTCATCGATGTTTCCTCGTTATTTAATTTTAACCTCTTAATGTAATTTGATCTCAATCATTATTTAATTTAACCTCTTAATGTAATTTAATCTGTCATTATTTAATTTAACCTCTTAATGTAATTTTATCTCAATCATTATTTAATTTAACCTCTTAATGTAATTTAATCTGTCATTATTTAATTTAACCTCTTAATGTAATTTAATCTCAATCATTATTTAATTTAACCTCTTAATGTAATTTAATCTCAGTCATTATTTAATTTAACCTCTTAATGTAATTTGATCTCAATCATTATTTAATTTAACCTCTCAATGTAATTTAATCTCAGTCATTATTTAATTTAACCTCTTAATGTAATTTGATCTCAATCATTATTTAATTTAACCTCTTAATGTAATTTGATCTCAATCATTATTTAATTTAACCTCTTAATGTAATTTAATCTCAGTCATTATTTAATTTAACCTCTTAATGTAATTTGATCTCAATCATTATTTAATTTAACCTCTCAATGTAATTTAATCTCAGTCATTATTTAATTTAACCTCTTAATGTAATTTGATCTCAATCATTATTTAATTTAACCTCTTAATGTAATTTGATCTCAATCATTATTTAATTTAACCTCTTAATGTAATTTAATCTCAGTCATTATTTAATTTAACCTCTTAATGTAATTTGATCTCAATCATTATTTAATTTAACCTCTCAATGTAATTTAATCTCAATCATTATTTAATTTAACCTCTTAATGTAATTTAATCTGTCATTATTTAATTTAACCTCTTAATGTAATTTAATCTCAATCATTATTTAATTTAACCTCTTAATGTAATTTGATCTCAATCATTATTTAATTTAACCTCTTAATGTAATTTAATCTCAGTCATTATTTAATTTAACCTCTTAATGTAATTTGATCTCAATCATTATTTAATTTAACCTCTTAATGTAATTTGATCTCAATCATTATTTAATTTAACCTCTTAATGTAATTTAATCTCAGTCATTATTTAATTTAACCTCTTAATGTAATTTGATCTCAATCATTATTTAATTTAACCTCTCAATGTAATTTAATCTCAGTCATTATTTAATTTAACCTCTTAATGTAATTTGATCTCAATCATTATTTAATTTAACCTCTTAATGTAATTTGATCTCAATCATTATTTAATTTAACCTCTTAATGTAATTTAATCTCAGTCATTATTTAATTTAACCTCTTAATGTAATTTGATCTCAATCATTATTTAATTTAACCTCTCAATGTAATTTAATCTCAATCATTATTTAATTTAACCTCTTAATGTAATTTAATCTGTCATTATTTAATTTAACCTCTTAATGTAATTTGATCTCAATCATTATTTAATTTAACCTCTTAATGTAATTTGATCTCAATCATTATTTAATTTAACCTCTTAATGTAATTTGATCTCAATCATTATTTAATTTAACCTCTTAATGTAATTTAATCTCAGTCATTATTTAATTTAACCTCTTAATGTAATTTGATCTCAATCATTATTTAATTTAACCTCTCAATGTAATTTAATCTCAGTCATTATTTAATTTAACCTCTTAATGTAATTTGATCTCAATCATTATTTAATTTAACCTCTTAATGTAATTTGATCTCAATCATTATTTAATTTAACCTCTTAATGTAATTTAATCTCAGTCATTATTTAATTTAACCTCTTAATGTAATTTGATCTCAATCATTATTTAATTTAACCTCTCAATGTAATTTAATCTCAATCATTATTTAATTTAACCTCTTAATGTAATTTAATCTGTCATTATTTAATTTAACCTCTTAATGTAATTTAATCTCAATCATTATTTAATTTAACCTCTTAATGTAATTTGATCTCAATCATTATTTAATTTAACCTCTTAATGTAATTTAATCTCAGTCATTATTTAATTTAACCTCTTAATGTAATTTGATCTCAATCATTATTTAATTTAACCTCTTAATGTAATTTGATCTCAATCATTATTTAATTTAACCTCTTAATGTAATTTAATCTCAGTCATTATTTAATTTAACCTCTTAATGTAATTTGATCTCAATCATTATTTAATTTAACCTCTCAATGTAATTTAATCTCAGTCATTATTTAATTTAACCTCTTAATGTAATTTGATCTCAATCATTATTTAATTTAACCTCTTAATGTAATTTGATCTCAATCATTATTTAATTTAACCTCTTAATGTAATTTAATCTCAGTCATTATTTAATTTAACCTCTTAATGTAATTTGATCTCAATCATTATTTAATTTAACCTCTCAATGTAATTTAATCTCAATCATTATTTAATTTAACCTCTTAATGTAATTTAATCTGTCATTATTTAATTTAACCTCTTAATGTAATTTAATCTCAATCATTATTTAATTTAACCTCTTAATGTAATTTGATCTCAATCATTATTTAATTTAACCTCTCAATGTAATTTAATCTCAGTCATTATTTAATTTAACCTCTTAATGTAATTTAATCTCAGTCATTATTTAATTTAACCTCTTAATGTAATTTGATCTCAATCATTATTTAATTTAACCTCTTAATGTAATTTGATCTCAATCATTATTTAATTTAACCTCTTAATGTAATTTAATCTCAGTCATTATTTAATTTAACCTCTTAATGTAATTTGATCTCAATCATTATTTAATTTAACCTCTCAATGTAATTTAATCTCAGTCATTATTTAATTTAACCTCTTAATGTAATTTGATCTCAATCATTATTTAATTTAACCTCTTAATGTAATTTGATCTCAATCATTATTTAATTTAACCTCTTAATGTAATTTAATCTCAGTCATTATTTAATTTAACCTCTTAATGTAATTTGATCTCAATCATTATTTAATTTAACCTCTCAATGTAATTTAATCTCAGTCATTATTTAATTTAACCTCTTAATGTAATTTGATCTCAATCATTATTTAATTTAACCTCTTAATGTAATTTAATCTCAGTCATTATTTAATTTAACCTCTTAATGTAATTTAATCTCAGTCATTATTTAATTTAACCTCTTAATGTAATTTAATCTCAGTCATTATTTAATTTAACCTCTTAATGTAATTTAATCTCAGTCATTATTTAATTTAACCTCTTAATGTAATTTAATCTCAGTCATTATTTAATTTAACCTCTTAATGTAATTTAATCTCAGTCATTATTTAATTTAACCTCTTAATGTAATTTAATCTCAATCATTATTTAATTTAACCTCTTAATGTAATTTAATCTGTCATTATTTAATTTAACCTCTTAATGTAATTTAATCTCAGTCATTATTTAATTTAACCTCTTAATGTAATTTGATCTCAATCATTATTTAATTTAACCTCTTAATGTAATTTAATCTCAATCATTATTTAATTTAACCTCTTAATGTAATTTAATCTCAGTCATTATTTAATTTAACCTCTTAATGTAATTTAATCTCAGTCATTATTTAATTTAACCTCTTAATGTAATTTAATCTCAGTCATTATTTAATTTAACCTCTTAATGTAATTTAATCTCAATCATTATTTAATTTAACCTCTTAATGTAATATAATCTGTCATTATTTAATTTAACCTCTTAATGTAATTTAATCTCAGTCATTATTTAATTTAACCTCTTAATGTAATTTAATCTCAGTCATTATTTAATTTAACCTCTTAATGTAATTTAATCTCAGTCATTATTTAATTTAACCTCTTAATGTAATTTGATCTCAATCATTATTTAATTTAACCTCTTAATGTAATTTGATCTCAATCATTATTTAATTTAACCTCTTAATGTAATTTAATCTCAGTCATTATTTAATTTAACCTCTTAATGTAATTTGATCTCAATCATTATTTAATTTAACCTCTTAATGTAATTTAATCTCAGTCATTATTTAATTTAACCTCTTAATGTAATTTAATCTCAGTCATTATTTAATTTAACCTCTTAATGTAATTTAATCTCAATCATTATTTAATTTAACCTCTTAATGTAATTTAATCTGTCATTATTTAATTTAACCTCTTAATGTAATTTAATCTCAGTCATTATTTAATTTAACCTCTTAATGTAATTTAATCTCAGTCATTATTTAATTTAACCTCTTAATGTAATTTAATCTCAGTCATTATTTAATTTAACCTCTTAATGTAATTTAATCTCAATCATTATTTAATTTAACCTCTTAATGTAATTTAATCTGTCATTATTTAATTTAACCTCTTAATGTAATTTAATCTCAATCATTATTTAATTTAACCTCTTAATGTAATTTAATCTCAGTCATTATTTAATTTAACCTCAATGTAATTTAATCTGTCATTATTTAATTTAACCTCTTAATGTAATTTAATCTCAGTCATTATTTAATTTAACCTCTTAATGTAATTTGATCTCAATCATTATTTAATTTAACCTCTTAATGTAATTTAATCTCAGTCATTATTTAATTTAACCTCTTAATGTAATTTAATCTCAATCATTATTTAATTTAACCTCTTAATGTAATTTAATCTCAGTCATTATTTAATTTAACCTCTTAATGTAATTTAATCTCAGTCATTATTTAATTTAACCTCTTAATGTAATTTGATCTCAATCATTATTTAATTTAACCTCTTAATGTAATTTAATCTGTCATTATTTAATTTAACCTCTTAATGTAATTTGATCTCAATCATTATTTAATTTAACCTCTTAATGTAATTTAATCTCAGTCATTATTTAATTTAACCTCTTAATGTAATTTAATCTGTCATTATTTAATTTAACCTCTTAATGTAATTTCATCTCAGTCATTATTTAATTTAACCTCTTAATTTAATTTGATCTTGATTATTATTTAATTCGATCTCTTAGTTAAATTTTGACCTCTTAATGTCATTAATGCCCTATTGCTTTGAAGACCTGAAAAGAAAGATCCTTTAGATATTTTAGAACCCTAAGACCCTTAAAGACCCCTGATACACCTTGGAATGCAAAGACCCATAGGATCCTTTAAAGCCCTAAGTCTCTTTAAGATCCCTAAGACCTTTCGGAACGCAAAGACCCCTAATACCCTTAGGAACCTCTAGACCCTTTAGAACCCTAGTATTCTATAAACCCTAAGGCCATATAGGACCCCTAAAACCCCACCTATCACCTAATGCAGCCCGAATACGACCGCCTCCTTCGGGAGACGAGCATCTGCCCAACAATTGGGACCATTCATTTTGATATTGAATCGATCGAATAGACAATACAATAAAATGCTTTCCTGAGCTGGAGAACGATAGGATGTTAAAAAGAAGTCTTTGTAAATGTCATTTTAAACTCGTTACGTAAACCCCGCATGAAGCATCTAATAATGAAGTAACGACACTTTAATAGAAAGTACAAACTTGAAGCCATGAAATAGTAAAGTAGGGGAACCTGCGAGGCAAGGACGATGCTCAATCCGAGGCTTCCATCGACACCTGGTTTGAGTGTCTCCGCTTTAAGCACGCGCGCACACTCACATAAACAATGCACGGGCAGGTACTTTTGACGAGTGAAGATGGGCGTGCCTGGATTACGTACGGCCCTTCGGAGTCAGCCCACCGGCTCTCCGTCCGCTTTTCCCGCCTATAAATGCAGGACCGGGTCTGCGGACGGACAGTGAGTGGGTGGAACGCACAGGCAAGGGCAGGGGTCGCTCCAGAACCGCACCTGCACCGTCGCTCTGCACACTTGGAGAAAAGAACCACAGGGACAGGTAAGAAACACCTTGCAGCAGTCACATCCACAAGTATCTTCTGCACATGAATGGCATGTCTATTTCACGTGTTGCTGCTGGAAATTACCTGTCTGATATATCTACACGAATACAATAAGAGAACCGTTTGCCTGTCTGTCTGTCCGTCCATCCGTCTGTCGCCATTTCTCTCAGAGATGGCTGAACGAATCTTTGTCAAACTTTCAGAGATTCATCAGTGAGTGTCGGGGAGTGTTTTAGGTTATAAAAAATTCACAAATTGGAAAAAACAAAGGTGGATTTTTGGGGATTTTTAAAACTCACTATGTCATGCCTTCTTAGCCTTCCTTGTATATATGTGAAATGTAGCATTAAATGGTCACTGCCCGCATGTATTTGTGGATGTAGGGAAGTGTTTCAGCCACTCACAAAAAAAATAGTAAAAACAAAACAAATTTGATTTCTTCAAAATGCCACCTGGATTAGAACAGCAGCGGGCAACGCCGGCTACTCGTATATCACAACATTCCAGTCGAAATCCTCCTCACACCGTCAATTCTGGCCAGCTGGTTCAGAGAAAGTCTCGGGCCAAAAACGTTCCCTGGCCGACCCCACAATAATGTGGGAATTAGTGGTGCCGTTACAGAAGCGGTGGAATCCATATGGTGCTTCATCTGCCATTCTGTGATGGGTCTGATCCGCAACCCGCAATGTGGATTGTTACCTTCGCCACCAGAGGTGGATGGAGGTTATGTTTTCACCCCTGTCTGTTTGTCCGTCCGTTTGTCTGTGAACAAAATATCTCAAAAAGTTGTGGACGGATTCGGACGAAATTTAGCAGAGATGTAGAGTATGTGACAAGGACGAAATGATTAGATTTTGGTGAAGATCCGGATTCGGATCCGGCCACGAGAATTTTTAAAGTAATTCTTCACCATCGGGAGATAGGGCCAAAAACGATACACAGCAGGATATCTCAAAACGTTGTGGAAGGATTTGGACAAAACTTGGTGGACCGGTTGGGTGTCTGACAAGTTCAATTTTGGTGAACATCTGAATATGGATTCGGATATGAGAATTATTTAATTTTTAAGTGATTCTTCACAATTGGGAGATCGGGCCAAAAACGATACATAGTAGGATATCTCAAAAAGTTGTGGACGGATTCGGACGAAATTTAGCAGAGATGTAGAGTATGTGACAAGAACGAAATTATTAGATTTTGGTGAAAATTCGGATCCGGCTACGAGAATTTTTTAAGTGATTCTTCACCATCGGGAGATTGGGCCAAAAACGATACATAGCAGGATATCTCAAAAAGTTGTGGAAGGATTTGGACAAAACGTGGTGGACCAGTTGGGTGTCTGACAAGTTCAATTTTGGTGAACATCTGAATATGGATTCGGATATGAGAATTATTTAATTTTTAAGTGATTCTTCACAATTGGGAGATCGGGACAAAAACGATACATAGCAGGATATCTCAAAAAGTTGTGGAAGGATTTGGACAAAACTTGGTGGACCGGTTGGGTGTCTGACAAGTTCGATTTTGGCGAACATCTGAATATGGATTCGGATATGAGAATTATTTAATTTTTAAGTGATTCTTCACAATTGGGAGATCGGGACAAAAACGATACATAGCAGGATATCTCAAAAAGTTCTGGACGGATTTGGACGAAACTTGGTGGAGAGGTTGTGTGTTTGACAAGGAAGAATCGATTCAATTCTGGTGAAGATCCGGATCCAGTCAGTATAATTTTAAAGTGATTCTTCACCATTGAGTGATATGGCCAACCAGGCGGAGCTAGGTTTGCTCTCTACTGAGTGCCGTTCTAGTTTCATCCTGATTTAATTAATAAATTCCAAGAGGAGTCCAAAAGGTTATCGGATGAAAGTCTTGCAATACAGTAGTCCAAGAAATTGCGACGTTTAAATTTATTTATTTTCAATCTCTGTGCCACGATGGAGGGCGCACTTGCCTTGTGGGTTGTGTGGTCTCCATCACGTGCCGTGCTGTTTGCGGTCTTCGCATTAAACATAAGTGGATCTGAGCTTGACCATGTGGCATCTCTTTAACAAGTCCTGATGCTCTGTCTATTTTTGGATCCCTTGGAGCGTGTTGCGCGCACACAGCCCAGTGTTATCGAGCAATAGAAGTTTGCAAGGTAGATGGTAGATTTGCAAGGTAGAGGTTTGCAAGGTAGACAGAATTCCAAATGAACGAACGTGGTTAACGAACGTCGTTATTCAACCGTATACAGTTGTCAAATTGGGTACGATTGTTCAAATCAGGTTTTGCAACATTTTTGAGACAAATCTGAAAAATACGTGCCAACATGACCCAAATATTATAAGTACCCTTAAGGCAATTGTCACTTCTTCCCAGTTCTTGCTCCAACACCCAACTGTATTGTATATGTTTGAGCCTTTGCTCTTCTACAGCTAGTTGTTCTTTGGTAACGTTAACGTTGTGCTGCTTTCCATACATAGTGCGACCATGAGCGGCAGTGTATATCTGTTTGCACTGGTGCTGCTTCTTGGACTTGCTGTATGCCTGGCTCGTCCAATGGATACGATGGGAGACGGCCGGAGGGCGGTGATCTGGGGGAATCATGGCTCGCCCCGCAATAATGAAGCCCTGGGGGCAATGCAGCTGCAAGCTCTTCTCGAGCGTTATCGGCCAACACTGCAAGATGACGGTAGGGCACCAATTTTGATCTCAGATGTTTGTGGAGATATTCGCCTGAACGAGGGAGGGTATTTGTTAAGAAAGCAACACGTGCAGCCAGAGCAGTATGTTGTAAAATATGACAGGATCCAAACCAAAGTGTACGAATTGACAGGATCCCACTGACAAACAATGTAATGGTACTTGGAATTTGCTAAATTATTTACACTTTTTTTTTTTTTCTTCGTATACAAGATTGAGGCTCGTGTAAGAGCTAACATTAATCACAAAAAGACAAACTGACACATAAAACATAAGATAAAGGGAGCGGGAGACAAGATGGGGAGAGAGGGAAGCACACAAGTACAACATTTGAGAGCAGGGACATCGGGAGATCTGTGGGAGGGAGAGGGCTTGAGAGGAGGAGGCACGGGAAGGGGGTGGGGGGGAGGAGAGGTATAAACCACATTGACATTGCTAGGACTTCCAGGACAGAAGTCAGAATTTCAAAAAAGTGGATCTGGGGTGAATTAACGGGGGTAGAAAAGATCAAGGTTTTGGAAAATGCTTTTCGGTATCGGTATCAGAACTACAGGTACCAGTGAAAATGAGGTGAGATGCAGATACTTTTCTCAGTTATTATTATTTTGTAGGCAGCTTGTGGCTGCTGGTTGGTAGTGCATAGCACCGGACAGTTGTGTCGAACAATCCCGCTGCACAGAGACAGCCAATTGATCTCTCAGGAGCGACCCAGAGACCCCCGCTTCCAGGATGGTGTACTCCTGCCTTCACGAGGTCAGGGCCACGACAGAGTGACAGAGAGAGAGAGAGAGAGAGAGAAAGAAAGGGAACGGGCCTGTCCATGGGGACCGATTGGCACTCTGGCCGTGACCGCACTGCCCTGACGAATTTGGCCAGTACGGAAGAACGGGGAAGATTTGGCCCCGAACTTGCGTTGCGGTGTACAACCACCGATAAGACGTGTCCCCAACAGTTGTATGCTGGTTGCATCATTTCTGGGAACACAGCTGTGCCACCTGTTGCAATACCCCATTTCCAGTACACTGGTACTCATATTACCGACCTCAGAATGACGACATCTCAGTTCTCAAACAGCCCTAAGTTAACAAACATGTTCAGTTTGGTCAAACTGAAGACCCTAAGATCTTAAGGCAGCCACCTTCACCATTAAGCCAACACCAGGTTTTCTTGCTCACAATGGGAAGGGTCGACTATTTCCAATTGAAGGGTGGCCCCCAGGATAGCAACAAGTTCTGCTGGTTTCAATCGTGCAGCTTTTGACATTTAGGCATTCCTGTAACAATTTAGAAAATGTTTTTTTTGTATAACAGAGAATTTGTGCACAATTTTTGTAATTTGAGAGTCATCTCTCAGAGAGCGTATACAGTACACAAAGTCCGTTTGAAAGACTGTTGGTCTGTCAATTTCCTACTTATCCCAATGTCAACTGATATAAGTGTATGGCGATGGCTCCCTGTCCATCGCCTTCCTGTATGTATGGGTTGTATATCCAAAGGTCCTCTATGAGCTTGGTAACCTACAAGTGAGAGGGTTGAGGGAATTCTGGTAAAAGTGTATAAAGGATCATGGCAAGGGATAGGGGATCACGCACATATCATGAGTGTAACGCACCACCTACCTGAAGTCCTGGAGGGAAGAATGTGATCAAACCATCTCAGGAAGGCGTTTCTCCAAATGGGAGAAAAGAAGCACAAAAGATGTGGAGCCTGGATTTTGGAAGTTTAACCAGGAGAGGTTACTGGAAGTACAAGTGCCTGCTGGAGGAGCTTGGGAAGGTCGGAGAACTGAGAGAGCAGAGGGAGCTAGACTATGGAAGAAGTAGTTTAAAAAAAATAGATGCCGACCTGTCTATGATGTGGGAGCAATCCTTTCCTTCGAACTTCTCATGTAAGATCTCAATAGTGTTGAGAGATTTAATTCCACAGAATCCAGGAGTGCCAGATGCCAGGTAACTTCTGGACAAAGGCATTGAGATATGAACAAAGGCTTTGTAGGTTATGAGTACTTCTAAAAATTTAAGTAATGGCTTGGAACGATAGAGGATGCTCAGTTTACGGCTGGGTTTGGAGCCCAGCTTTACGATATGGTCAGCCCAGGAGAAGTCAAAGCTGACGGTAATATCTCGAAGAAACCAAACCTCCTCCAGTATCTCTTTATGTTAAAAAAAACTATAGTACCCCTTCCATACTACACACTGCTTGTGTCGGGGTATACTCACTCCATGGTTCTTTACCCCTCTTTCTCTTTCGCACTGGTTTCACTAACCCTGTGGTTAACTTAACGTGGGACAATCTTCTCTGGGGTATTTCAGTATCATTTCAGGCGATACATTCTTGATTACAGTCCAGTGAATCGAGTTGAACCCACAATGCTTTAGCCTCCAACCTACTGCCACCCACATGCTCCTGCCAGCCATGCCACCTGCTTGTGACTTTTTTATGGACCCTAAAGGCCCAAGAATCACCTTTGTGAAAGTCCACATGGACCATATATCATTTTTGGTGTTGGGCCATAAAGGCCATGAAGAATCACCTTCATTGAGAGGTCACATGGGCCCTGTGCAATTTTTGTGGGCCATAAAGGCCGAAGATTCATCTTTGTGAGAGGCCACATGGGACATTGTCGAAGGGCCATTACTGGTTTTGATAGACCCTGCAGTCACCAAGGACACTTGTAGTGCCAGGATCCAGGGCCCCAATGGATAGCGTTGGGTGAGAGAGGTGCTACCAGGTTGGTGGGTCCAGAACCAATGGACTTCATGAACTCCATCGGAGGGAGAGGAAGGTAGGGCGTATAAAATTACGAGTCAGGTAGATCTGAATAGGTAACATGCTTTGTCTGTCGCGATAGGGAATCTCCCTGTAATAAGTTCTGTGTAATCCGGTTTGTCGGGTTAATATGTCTGCTTGTGAATATACCAGGATGTTCATGTGCTAGGTAGTTAGGGATTAAAGATAACAGCCCCTGTGTGTCAAACCTGGTTGTCAAACCTTTGTCCCTCATGGCAATGCACACCTATAGACACTTAGACAGGCCTTTAGCGCAACATTAAATAATTCCCTTCCCTGACAAGGATTTCGGAAGAGAACAGGCAAAAGTAAACCAGGCCAGGACACCGCCGATGATGGCCACCACCAGCTACACCTCCGGCAGGCCTAGCCACCTCGAGTAGCACGCGCTATGACCACGCTACAGGCCTGTGATTCGGTGGACGGCACTGATTGGGTGGCGCGCCGAGGCTGACGTCACCGCCGCAAGGCTATATAGGGGCGCGCTGAACGACATTTTCCCTCTTGGAGATCCAGCAGTTCGTCTTGCACGTCCGGCGTTTCTTGCTTGCGCAGCTTCGTCTTGCACGTCTGGTGTTTCTTGCTTGCGCAGCTTCCTCTTGCAGCTCGAACCCTCTTGCAGCACGTCCTTCCCTGGCTGTCTTGTGCTCTCTGCGCTTCCCTGCTTGGTCTTGGGAGGTCCCTGGTGGTCGTTGGCTCGCCATCTGCGTGGTGCTTGGAACGGGGCTCCGTGCTGTGGTGCTGGAGCGATGTACCTCGTGGGTGCATCGGGGCCGAACGGAGCCGTGTTGGACGGCAGACAAGACAAGACGAGGGACAGTTAAGACGCACCACATTTACATTACACGACGAGACAATTATTTTCCTTTAATTCATTCCTGTGTCTTGTTTCCGAAGTGAGGTGTGTGGGATCCTAATTTAGGCCATTTATTTGATTACAGTCGCGTTCCTTGTTATCGGGTCCGTGAATAAATCTCTATTTTTGTACGATAAATCTGGTTTGTTGAGTTCATTAATTCCCTGCAGGATCGAAGCTGCCGTCGGTTCACCAGAAGGTAAGCGCTTTTACCACAGCTTTCCACTTCCCTTCTTCCTCCCGCGTTTATTATAGCACAATCCGTGTTTGGTAGTCGCCTTGAGTAACTCCATTCCGGTCCATCCGCGAGCCCTGGTATTAACCGAAGGGTCCGTGCGACACCAATGGATAGCGTTGGGTGAGGGAGGTGCTACCAAGTTGGTGGGTCCAGAACCAATGGACTTCATGAACTCCATCGGAGGGAGAAGAAGAGGCCCGTCCTGATACACTCACCCCATCCTAACCACACGTTTGTTATGAAAATGCATCCAAATATAGTTGTACAAATTATGTGGTTTAGTGAGATTGTGTAGGATCAATGGAACGATGCATTCGACTTGGGAAGAACTGTTTTTTAAATAATTATTGTATGCAGGTTTTAGACTAGGTTGGGAAGTTATATTGTACGATATGTGAAGATGGACGTAGCGCTTCTCTCCATTCTGGATGCAGACTCTGGAGAGTCTAAAGGAGGGAAGTGGGGGGTAGTGTTGTGGGAATACCTTCTTGGGGGTAACTATGTATAGTATAGTGATAGTTATTTCCCATATTGCAAGCGTTACGTAATTTAATTGTGGTATTTATAAAATATGCGTCGTTTTATTTATAGAAACAAAGATGCTGTATACCCTCCCCCATTGTTTCTAAAACCGCCATCCCTTCTTTCCCTTTTCATGTTTTATCCCTTTGTAATCTGTCCTAAATATTCTTTAAAGCATCTTGCCAGGCCAACAATTTAGACGGGAGAGCTGTCTTTACATGCCAGTTTAGACCGGAGAGCTGCTATCATGGCAAAGCATGCCAAAGTCCAGGGTTAAAGGTCAGGGTTGGGTTCACCCCACCCAGACGCTGAGCTGCGGGCCAATAGTGGCCGGGAGGGGGGGGGGGGGAAGGGGGAGTTTAGTGCTTCAAGGCTGAAGGTGGAGGCCATCTCTTTATAAGGGCATGTTACATACGATAGGGTGTGATTAAAGACGGAGCCTGCAAAGGTGCCTGCATGTGAGCTGCGTCGAGGTTTTTACCCAGAACGAGCAAATGCTGCCACCTCCCCCATCCACGCCCCCTCACAGCAAGCCACGCCCACTGCACCCCACCCCTCGTACTAGCTCAGTTCTGCCTCCAGGACTTGTTAGCCTCTATTTATCATCATCTCCTGTGGAATGTCAGGCCTTAAAAGTCCACAGACACAATGTTTTGTTTTGTTTTGATTATTTTGATTTTTAAGTAATAAACAAAGAACTGAGCATGATTTTTTGAGGTGTTACACTTTTTAAAAAAATCAAACCTCCGCTAAAAATTCCGCGATGGTTATGACATCATCTTCATGACATAATCAAGGGAAGAATTGTCTCAACACGCCAATGTACAAGGGCCGCATAACTCGCATCTCATTCGTCAGAAAGTGAATTTAACGAAGATTTTCTGATCAAGAATCTTCAGATTAGGTTGGAGACAGAAAGTGATTCGGGCTGGAATTTGCAATTCGTTCAGGATGTCGGCAATAACTCGCCTACTCCGCAAAAGACAACGTAGGATATTTAACGCCCACCAATGCTGGAAGACGAAACACCAGGCTTAAGAAATATTAGTGCAAATCTAGCGAAGGATATTTAAATGATCCAAGGGTTGGGTATACTTTGTGATGTGAAGGTGTTTTTCATGTGAAACATGAACCATGAAAACATGAACCATGAAAAACAGCCCCAGACCATTATTCCTTCTCCACCAAACTTTACAGTTGGCACCATGCATTCGGGCAGGTAGTGTTCTCCTGGCATCCGCCAAACCCAGATTCCTCCGTTGGACTGCCAGATGGTGACGCATGATTCATCACTCCAGAGAACGCGTTGTCACTGCTCCAGAGTCCAATGGCGGCGATCTTTACACCACTCCAGCCGATGCTTGGCATTGCGCATGGTGATCTTCAGCTTGTGTGCCATGGAAACCCATTTCATGAAGCTCCCGACAAACAGTTGTTGTGCTGACGTTGCTTCCAGAGACCATGTTTTTCATGTTTTTCATGGTTTCATGGTCCAGCTTCCGAATCACCAATCTGATAGTTTGTCGTCAGGTCAGAATCCCACCCACATTGGACAGCCAGCACACCTGTGCACCATCTGTCAGACCCTACATGTAATAAACACAAGTTCTTACCCTAACCTGCAACACCTCGCAATGGAGTGGTGACCCACATGTCCAGGGGTCTGTTCCATTACCAAACAGCTTAAGCACTCACGCAAGCACTCCAAGCAAATTGATGATACGGAATGGCTGGCTTGGCAAGCGATAGCAAGCTGATTGTTAATCTTACTATAATTCACCAAATGTCTGTCTATCCGTTCCCAGGTACCGCAAAAACGGCTGAACCGATCGCAACGAAATTTTGGGTGGGTAATCCTGGGACCCCCTAGAGTAAAATAGGCTATATAGTTTTTCCAATTTTTCCAGTTTTTCCAAACATGATGGAATAATATTTATCGATATGAACAGTGACGTGGCTTTTATTGAAATTCTACAAATACTGTTTAGATTTTGATGATTTGCGTGTGATATGATTTAACGGATGTTTATATAAATCGTTTAAAATAAAAAAAGCCTTCCATTTCTGATATTTTGCCTTTTCATTTGGGCCTCCAAATTGAAGCCCCGCCCGTAGGGCAGGTACCGTTGCTAGTGAATGGAACACACCCAAGGGTTTGTTCTCGGCCAACTGCCGTGCAAATGCCTGGGAATCCCAAGACCTTGATCTAATAAGGGTGTGGGGGGCAAGGGATACGGGTGACACAATCATCACTCTACTGGCAATGCGCTGGTAAATAATAAGTGACAACACTCAAAAGTAGAAGTCAGACAATAATTGTTGCAATTTCCAACTGGAAGACCCTCTCAACGTCATATGTGTATCGCCATGCATCACGCACAGTTTCTCCATCCATGAACGTTTGTGCCCCCCATGGCTGCATGCCCAGCCCATGCCACCCTGCGGTGCACGGCCGCATCCACAATTAACGGGCACTACAATTTGTTTGTTGCTGTCAAATTATGCACCATGGTTATGGAGATTAAACATCATTTTTTCATAGTTTTCTCCGTTTCTGTAGATTTATATCTATTTATATTTCATAGACACCAAATGTTAAGGGTGTGTTGGCCAGGTCATGAGTGGCCTCTCGGACTCGCTTCCCTACCTTTGACTCGGAAGCCGACGAGCCAAGGATAACTCTGTGACCGGATGGGTTGCTAAGTAACCACAGACGCCATATGAGGTGACTAAATCTGGTAGGGTCCCCGTGCCCCAATCTCACGTTACCTCACTGCTGATTTAGTTATCCCAGATGGAGAACAATGCTCTTGACACCCCACCTTTATATATTAATTATGTACGGCCGAGCGGAACCATAAGCGGGACGTAGGCTAGGCTAGCGTAGCAAATCAATGTGTCACAACCTTCCATCTACTTATAGCATGATATGTCTAACCAACAAAATAGAGAAAATAGAAGGAGAAAAATAGGATAAAAAAGACAACAAGCAGGTTTAGAAACAACTGCTTCCATCAATAACTGAAAGCTTGTCAGGATAGAAGTGACAATGGATGGTGCAAAGTACAGGAAAGTCCTTGATGAACACCTGCTTGAGTCAGCCATAAATCTGAAACTACAGACTTGGCATTTAAGATGGAATATTTTATTTTCTTGACTTGGGTTTACTTTCTTAACTCAGTATATCAATCTGGTGAGTTTCTTTCACACTTTGGTGATTTATTTGTTAAAAGAACCATGTCACTGATTGTCTGTCGCAACAAGAAGTCAACAACAGGATTATATCACAGGTGGCGTGGCAAAATGTACGGACATGTGCATTTGATGATTGGCTTCACAGTCGGGCATACAAGGGTTGTTGTGTTCTGTATTAGTGGAAAACAACTGCTGCACGTCTCCAAAAGTTATTGCCGCTTCCTCTGGAGATGGTCCGTCAACTCGACAATGCTGTTTGTCATGGAGTGGTGGCTTTACGAAATTACGGCATGAAACAGCGTGCTATTGCTCGGCAGTATGGCATCACTCAAGGTCAGGTGTCAAAGATCCTGAAACAAAATGCTCAGAGGGGTGTCCCTACACCAATACCGAGGCCAGGACGTCCCCGCAGAACCACAAGGAGGGATGATCGCCAGCTAAACCAGGTTAGTCCGCAATGGCCGTACCAAATCAGCTAATGGGCTTGGGGCTGAGTGGCAGCAACTGACAAATGTGCCTGTATCCAGAAGGCTAGTCAACCAACGACTGGTTCAAGCAGGCTATCGTGCCAGGCGTCCCCTGAGAAAGCCACGCCTGACCAGACAACACCGCCAGCGCCGATTGCAGTGGGCCAGAGAGCACCGTCAATGGCAGCCAGGACACTGGAATCATGTGATCTTCAGTGATGAGCCTAGATTTCTGGTCTATCGTCAAGATGGCCACGTCCGAGTGCACAGACAAGTGCATGAAGCCTACAACAAAGATTGTATAGTGCCAAGAGTCCAAGCTGGAGGTGGTGGGGTGACCGTTTGGGCTGCTTTTCATGCAGGGGGCAAAACTGACCTGGTTGTTCTGAATGGAAATCTGAACCAGTTCAAATACAGGGCCATTCTGGAAGAAACATTGCTTCCATTTGCTCGTGCAGCCTGTCGAGGAAACTTTGTCTTCCAAGATGACAATGCACAGCCTCATCATGATCGCATGATCCAACCCTTTCTTGCTGACCGTGGTGTAGAGCATATGGAGTGGCCTGCCATGTCCCCGGTTATGAATCCGATAGAGAACCTGTGGGCAGAATTAACGTGTCAAATCGACCACTTGGACCAGCAGCCGACCTCTGTGCGTGAATTGCAGCAGGCTATTGTCACTGCATGGCAAGCGATTCCTGTCCAAACCTTGGCAAATCTCGTGAACAGCATGCCTCAACGTGTACGTGCTCTCCTGAATGCTCGTGGGGGTTACACGAAGTACTGAACTGTAATTTTACTGTCCGTAATCCCAGTCGTAATTTAACTTTTGTTTTTGTTTTAAAAAAATTTGGCTAATGTGCAAAATAAAGAGATACTTCTGGAAAACGTACAGAAGTTTAACACTGAACTGTCCATGAATTGAGTTCGATATCAGTTTACATCACTTTCAAGGGTCAATTTATTTGTTTCGAAATGTCAAATGTGGTTTTTGTTTCTTTTAAAGGTCACATTAACAAAATCTAGAATAATTTCAACATAATTCCAATGAACTTTTGGTTCTAAGACATCTTGAAAAGTAAGTTCACCCCCACAAAAAAAATATTCCATATTAAATGCCAAGTCTGTAGGTATGAGATTCACAGTTCAGGACAATGCTCCAAAGCACAAAGCTAAAGCTACACTGGAGTGGCTGAATAAGAAGAAAATAAATATTCTAGAGTGGCCCAGTCAGAGTCCTGACTTGAACCCATCCCATCTAAACATTTATGGCAAAACATGAAGAATGCAGTGCAGACAATCCCCCATCAAACTTGGCAGAACAAGAGCAATTTTCATGTGAAGAATGGGCAAAGACTACTCCAGAGGTCCTATATATATATTTCAGCGTCTCACTGTGCAAAGCTGATAAAGACCTACCAAACAATACTCGTAGCTTCCACCAAGTACTGGCCTAAGGGCCTGAATACTTTTGCAACCAGTACATTTTGATTTGTACATGTTTTTTTGTAGGTGTTCCTGACATGTAACCTCCAACTTCAAGTGTTTAGTGTGATCTCTTCAGTTATGAATTAAAAAGTTCATTTGGAAAAATTGATTCCACATAATTCGTAATTCATCTAAATGTGGCATTATTGATAGGGGGTGAATACTTTTGCAGGCCACTGTATATACAGCGCCTTCAGAAAGTATGCACACCCCCTTGACATTTTTGCATTTTAACGTGTTACAGCCTGAATTTAAAATATATTAAATTGATATTTTTTTGTCACTGATCTTCCCATAATGTCAAAGTTGAATTTTATAAGCTGAAATGTCTTGGGTCAATGGCTATTCAACCATTACTCCAAATCGACTTCGGGTGCATCCACTTTTCCTTTGATCATCCTTGAGATGTCTCTACAACTTCATTGGAGTCCATCCAATGGATGGCCCACGGGTCCTAAAATCCTGTTCTTCCGCTCTTTCACTCCCTCTCTCTGTTCTCTTCACCCTCTCTTTTGCTCAAGGTCATCTTCCATCTGCTTGGAAATCTGCCAACATCACCGCTTTGCACAAAAAAGGTGCAAAAACAGATCCCAGCAACTAGAGACCAATCAGCCTTCTCCCAATTATCAGCAAAGTCATGGAATCCATCATTGCTTCAGATATGAAATCTTTCCTCTTCTCCAATGGCTTGATCTCTGATCATCAATTTGGTTTCAGACCTGGACACTCTACTCTGGACATGCTGCTTCTGCTTTCTCAACAATGGATGGAGGTCCTCAACGCCAAACAGGAAATTCGAGCAGTCTCCCTTGACATATCACGTGCCTTCGATACCGTCTGGCACCCCGCTCTGCTCACCAAACTCTCCTCTTTTGGTATCCATGGAAATCTCCACGCATGGCTGGCGGACGTCCTCTCTAGTCGTAGTCAACGTGTGGCCCTGAATGGGTTTCTCTCATCTCCTCTTCCTGTTCAGGCTGGAGTTCCACAAGGCAGTGTTCTGGGCCCTGTGCTTTTTCTGGTCTTCATCAATGATCTCTCTGACTCTCTTGAAAATCCTCTGTATCTCTTTGCTGATGACTCTACTCTCTGTCGCTCCATTCTTCATCCCTCAGATCGGCAGTCTGCAGCCTCCTCACTCTCTGCAGACCTGGACAAAATCACAGACTGGGCAAACAAGTGGAACATGTCTTTCAATCCTGACAAATCTCACACTCTTACGATGTCTCTCCGAAAAGACCGACTGGACAACCCCTCCCATCCACTTTCTGAATAATCCTCTCCAAGAAGTTCTGTCACTCAAGCTTTTGGGTCTCACTATCTGCCATGATCTTTCCTGGGAAAACCACATTTCAAATCTGGCCTCCAAAGCCAGTCGCCGACTGGGCATCCTCCGTCATGCGAAGTCCTTCCTTGGCACACCTGAGCTCCTCACCACATACAAGGCTTTCATCTGCAGCTCAATGGAATACTGCTCTCCCCTCTGGGCTGGTGCTCCTGCATCACACCAAGCTCGTCTTCACGCTGTTGAAACCAAAGCATTCAGAATCATTGGAATCTCCCGCGATGAAGCTAACTCCAAGGGCCTCTCATTCACTCACCGCAGGCAGGTTGGTGGTCTTTCCGTCTTCTACCGACTCCTCTCTGGCCTTGCCCCCCCAGCTCTCTCTGGGCTCTGTCCCGCAAATATTCCTACAGGTCGCACAAGATCTGCCTGCAACCCTCTTATGGTCAAACTGCCAAAATCAAGACTCTCTGCTCACCTTCACTCCTTCATTCCTCTTTTCTCCCACCTCTGGAACAAACTCCCTCACTCTCTTCAATCCCACTCCACCCTCCAGGTCTTTAAAACAGCTGTTCACCACCATCTCTTATCTTCCCCCCATCCAAAACCTTGATCTTTTCTACCCCCGCTAATTTCACCCCAATTCCACTTTTTTGAAATACCAACTTCTGTCCTGGAAGTCCTTGGTGTCCTTGTGTTTTATACTTCTCCCTCCCCCCTTCCCACGCCTCCTCCCCCCAAGCCCTCTCCCTTCCACACATCTCCCTGCTCTCAAATGTTGTTTGTGTGCTTCCCCTTCTCTCCCCATCTTGTTTTCTGCTCCCTCTTTTTATATATTTTGTTTGTCTGGTTGATTTGTTTGTGAAGTAAATGTTAGCTCTTTCACGAGCCTCGATTCAGTATACAAAAAAAATAAAAAATAAAAATAAAATCTGTGGCCAATCCAATTCATTGGACATGATTTAAAAAGAAACACACCTTTCTATATAAGGTCCCACAGTTGACTATGTCAGAGCAGAAACTCGACCATGAAGCTCAAGGAGCTGTCCGTAGAATTCCAAGATAGAATTGTGAGGAGGCATAGATCTGAGGAAGGGTATAAAACAATTTCTAGAGGTCTGAAAGTTCCCAAAAGCACAGTGAGCTCCATCACTAGGAAATGGAAAGAATATGGAACTACACAGACTCTTCCTAAAGCTGGCCATCCAACCAAACTGAGCAACCGGGCAAGAAGGACCTTGGTCAGGGAGGTGACCAATAATCCAATGACCACTCTGACAGAACTACAGAGTTCCTTGGCTGAGATGGGAAAACCTGCAAGAAGGACAACAGTCACTGCAGCACTTCCCAAATCTAGGCTTCATGGGAGAGTGGCCAAACAGAAGCCACTCCTGAGAAAAAGGCACATGACAGCACACCTGGAGTTTGCAAAAAGACACGTGAAAGACTCTAAGAGCACAAGGCAAAATATTTTGTGGTCTTATGAGACGAAAATTGAACTCGTTGGCCTGAATGCAAAGTGCTACATCTGGCGGAAACTGAGCACAGCTCATTACCCATCTAACACCATCCCTACCATGGAGCATGGTGGAGGCAGCATCATGCTATGCGGATGCTTTTCAGTACAGGGACTGGGAGACTTGTAAAGATAGAGAGAACAATGAATGGAGCCAAATACAGGCAAATCCTTGAAGAGAACCTGTTTGAGAGTGAAAAAAACCTTAGACTGTGGCAAAATTTTCCATTCCAACAGGAAAATGACCCCAAGCATGCAGCCAAAGAAACACGGAAATGGCTTTAGAACAAGAACGTGAAAGTCCTTGAGTGGCCCAGCCAAAGGCCAGACTTGAATCCCATTCAGAATCTGTAGAAAGACTTGAAGATTGCTGTTCACTGATGCTTCCCATCCAATTTGATAGAGCTTGAGCAAATCTGCAAAGAAGAATGGCAGAAACTCCCCAAATCCAGATGTGTAAAGCTGATACAGACATACCCAAGAAGAATCAAAGCTGTAATCACCGCGAAAGGCGCTTCTACGAAGTATTGACTCAGGGGGTTGAATATTTCTGTAAATTTGATATTTCTGTATTTCATTTTTAATCATTTTGTAAGAATTTCTAATATATTGTTGCAGTTTTGAGAACCCACACAGGTAACATCATTAAAGGTTAAAGGTAACACCCCATAGTTAGGCCACAAGCAACATGTAGGTCACCTTAGAACGTTGGTTATTTCTTAGTATATGTGAGATAAGGCCATTTCCAATAGTTATCATCTGCGTTGTGTAAAACAAATAAGAGTAGGCCCCGTTCAGTTTGCAGCCCTCCCTCCAATCGACTCCATTGCACACCATCCAGTCTGCACCCCATTGCTCCTCGCATTAGGATGCTCGCAGTTTGTTACGCGTTGGGCCGGCAGCGTTAGCTGCCAGTTGCTCGCTCAAACCAGCCAAATGCCACGAGGTAGGCCTGGAAAGGGGGCGGAGCGCAAGGTCGGGGGTATGGCCACGTCAAGCAGCCATCAAGGGCGGAGCGGGTAAGACCCCAACAACCAACCAGGGCTCGGGTGAGATCGCCTGACAGGGTGTGGCGAGAGATTTCAGAGGGTTCGCTGGGCGTGGCAATAAAACCCCTTGCGCGAGGCCCCCACCTCAGTTATAGTCCTTGAGCCAGACCAAAAGTAATGCTCCGGCGGGGGGAGTAATTCTCATTATGATTTTCCATTAGACCAATGTCTCAAGTGTCAGAAAAGGTGTGATGGACATCTGAGAACGGTAGCTTAGTGCCCGGATGGACGCCATCTTTGAAACCACCCAGCTCGAAAATGCCCATTTGGTGGGGTACATTGTTGCACGTGTATCTGGACTTCTATACTAGCTATCGATGTGCGGTTGACGACTAAATATACGTCCGATGTGTACCGTCTAAATAAAAAATAATATGAAGCATTTTGTTTTAGATTAATTATTATAAAAATCAATTATCGAAAAAAAATCATATATTTTTCAATATTTTATTATTAGACTTGTACTTTTTTTAGTGAAACAACACTGGTATGATTTTCCAAATTATGCATTGTGCTACACCGTTTATCTGTCTATAAAAATAACTCAAAAACTAAAACATATCATCCACCACGAGTTTACAACAAATAAATGTAAAGAGGCATAAAATGACTTAGGCCGCCGCTGGCATTATCTATTCTGACGATAACGCAAGTTAGGAATGTCGTACGGAGAGGATTTTAACACCATACGATATCTAATAAGCAGGCGGAAATTGTTACATAGGAAATCTGCACTTTGGTGGCCATCTTGGATTTCAAAATGGCCGCCAATTATATTAATTATTCATTACTAGAGTTTGGAAAGACGTATGGAGCTGATTTTAACACCATACGATGTATATTCCTAATAAGCAAGCGGAGGTATCATTGAACATGTCATGTTATAGTCAAATAACACCGGTATGATCTTCCAAATTATACATTTTGCTAAACCGTTTATCTGTCTATAAAGATTTTCAGGCAATTTGGCCTGCATTATAATAGAGAACAACATATGCTATACAATATACAGTGCACACAAAGTTAATCATCAGAGTCGCCATCAGAGTCATTGGCATCCTGAGCCACGAGAGCATCATCCTGCACCATGTTGGAGCATCCCTGCAGCTTACACACAACAGTGCACTTCAACCCATTCAGTATGCAGGAGCAATCTGACGGTCGACACGTCCTTCTGCATGTGCATGAGATGAGATTCAAGACGACATCTGGAGCTGGTAGACCCGCCATCCATCGGATTGTGAGCGAACCGCCATCATCGAGTTCCCAACCATGTCCTGCTGATGGTGTTGGGACGTCTGGTAGGTTTTCAAGGCTGCGTCACCAGATAGCCGCCTGATAGTTGGCCCTAAGCGTATGCTGCATCAAGGAGTCTTCACAAGGCGGCAATTGTCCAGATTCGATCTGGCCCTTCTTTGCACAGAACATGTGATAACGGAGCGAATTAACACCGACGATCTTCATGTTCTTGGCGTACAGCTGACACGTGAAGGCCTGAATGCTATTGAAGACGTCTGTTGGTACATTCCACGAAGATCCCAGATCTGTGAATGCTTGAAGATACAGCTCATTCGCTTGCACAAGCTTCAAAGCCTTTATCTTTCCTTGGCTAGCCAGAGCACTCAGTGTCACACCCGCTCCATGCATGAAGCCCTGGCAATGCACTGCAAACTCCAGACCCCAATACCGCAGCCAACTTTCCAACGTCGATCATTCTGACTCGAACCTTTGTTCCTCGTCTGATGAAGAGCTGACTATCGATGGTTCTGCTGAGATGAAGACTGATGATCAGAACGTCGGTGTCATCTGCCACTAAGATGATCGTCTTGTAGTGGGTAGCGGCGTGCTTTGCGTGGAGAAACATACGCGTGTCTGCTTCCTCGTGGCTACATTCGAGTGCTTGCACCAACTTCCACCTATCGCGGGTCAGTACCAGACATTTTTCACCACAGGTGACATAGTGTTCTGTTGCCTAGCTTTTCGCGATTTGTTTCATGTTTCCACGACTCCGCCAGAAACACAACCAGTTTCTCCTTTGTCTGGCTGCAAGCAAGGAGACGCCGCCAGTTCATGATTTTGTGTGCGGGTCTGATCTCGCTGAAACTGATGCCTTCATTTGAACCGCGGTTCACACGCTCAGCTGCTTTGATGGATTCTTCTGTGTATGTGTCAAAGACAACATCGATGCGCTCACTGCCTTGACCAGCGTGAAGCGCTGCAGCAAGGATGCGGTCAGATAGTTCTTCGAACGTGTCGTTCTCGCCATGCATCTTTTGTATGAGAGCCATCGCATCAATTATTGTTGCACTTCGCTTGTCAACGTTCTCGGCTGGTTCCACAAGACCTTCCATGTGTTTCGCAAGTGCAGCTTTGTTCGTTTTTTTCATTGACCCATCAACGTTTGCCAAAGACCATGGTAACGGCCCTAGTGGGTGACAAAGGACAAGTTGCATGTCGAGGTTCCTTGTCTTGGCGATGAGTATCATGGTGGCAAACAGTTGTCTGTCAGCTCTCAGGACGATCTCCTTGTTTGTGCCCTTCACAACTTTCTGCTTGATCTTACCAAAGGTCTTCAAGTTTAGCTTGTTCAATGTGTCATGAAAGCCTGTTCCCTCTTCAAGACGTTTCTGGAAGCTTTGATACGCCGCTTCCCCCTTTTGCAGGGTGTTGAGTAGGTCATTAGAAACGTCCTCCCTCGCAGCCGCTCCGGTAGATATACTGAGAAGACATGACGGATCATCGGCGAATGGATTGGTCCAGTCATTTTCCAGTAGATCACAGATAGCTGTGACGCCAGACTCATCACGTTTGATGCGAGAAGTAGACAAGTCAGGGTGCTTGGCGTGAGATGTGTCGCTGCCATTCACAAGGATAGTTTCTCGTAGTTGCCTCAGTGCAGTAGCCCGATTTTCTGCAGTTAGATAGTATCGTGACACAGCCCCTTGTCGAAGACTAAAACCTCGTGTTCCTCCAGCTGTTTGCGTATCTTTGTTTACTGTTTCTTCTGTTGTCTGATCAACAGCGATTCTGGCAAATGGATTCCCTGGTCTAAGCTGTACTTGATTGAAATGCCTGTACAACTCGGGGCATGTTTCGTGGAGTTGCGTCATCTGTGCATAGTACACTGGTAGATATCTAGCATAGTTCACCTTGTTCATTGCGAAACACCAAGGGATCACTCTTCTGACACAAGCCAAGTGAAGCATCCAGTCGCCTTCTCTATCCGCATGAATCAACCCCAGCAGGGTCTCTACCATATCAATATACATCATCCAGAAGCGAGCCAGGTCTCCATGTTTGGTTCGCAGAAAATGTAGGTATTTCGCGAACATGTCAAAGCTCTGTACACATGAATCATCATCGAGAGCAGCAGCGAGAGTCTCGTGGCAAACATCCTCCTTGATGCTGCGAATTTTGAGGTCAGTGCTTCGAATCTGGGGTTCCTTGTCAGGATGATTGCTTTCTATCCACACCTGGAAGCCCTTCCAAATGATGCGCATTAGTGCCTCGTACATCAACTTGTGGAGTCGCACAGCACGGTTGTATTGCTTGCCTTCCAGAACCCTGTTGATGGAACCTTCAGCGATTACTCCTGACTCAACAGCTACATCCCGAAGGCCTGCATCTCCAAACATTTTCCCAATGCTCGACATGAAGTTACAGATGGTATGGAAGTTCCCCATCATGAGCACGATTCTTCCATATCGATCGACATCTTTCCATGCTATTTCGGTCGCCTTAGCAAATAGTGCCTGGTCTAGCACCACCGGTATACGCTCAAGCTGAAGTGATGACATGATGTTCAGAGCTTCTCTGAGGATTTCTTGCACTGTTGCCATATCTGTGGCAGGCGCGTTTATAGTCGGCAGGTAGCCAACTACATCTTCCGTCACCTGAACACGATCTCTAGTCATGATGTTGAAACCAGTCCACGAACTGATTGTCTGATCGCATGGTTCCAGCATGCGAGTCATAATCCATACGTGATTTCGGCGCTGCGCAAGGGATGTTGCGCCTGCAAGAGTGTCAGAAAGATCTGCAGGCTTGATTGCAGGTGGGCCCTCTCGTTTCCCACCGCTGTATATTGGAACTAAATCGCTGGATGACGGGATAGATCGCTTCTTATCTGCTTTGGATACTGCCGATGGAGGTTGGGGCGGCAAACACGACTGCGACTTCGGTTGGACGATGATACCGTTGACGCGATGCGATGTTCCGCCACCACTCAGCGATTCCTCTAGCCTGTCGATGTTATCGAATGCTAATATAGTCGGGACCGAAGGGTGCACATGTGACGGAAGTGGTACTGTATCTTTCTCCACACTTGCTAATTTGTCTATGCATAGCGCTGTCTCGATTTCTTCCAGAACTGTGTACGAACATCCGTGCCCGAGTCGATTCAATATTCTGATGACCTCTGTATTACCGGTGAGCGTTTTCATGACCCACGGAAGTAGGACATGCTTCGATGTTCTGATGGTACCCCGGTGTACAGCATTGATGATATCTTGAGCCATCGACCATACCAGTGTGTCGGCACGCGCAGAGCTACCCCCACTCCCGCAAATCAAAGTATGCAGAAATACACGAAGAGAATCTGGTATCTTCACGTAATCTGAAGTGAGTTCTGCTGGCTGAGGCGGCCAACGTTCATTGTAATGAGCATCTTTGATCTGGTGTCGCAGTGAAGTAGCTGCACGCACAATGTTACTTTCACCGTCCGTTCGTTCAAATGCTTTCACTTCTGCTTTCAGGTTTACGCACTCTGCAGCAATCTCTCGCTTTGTCAGATTATCGGGCATCAAGTATACACGGTGTTTCACATTGAAGAAGATGAGCGATTCTCCAAACTCTCTTTGTAATGTGCGCTGCAGATTCTTCTTGATGGAGTCACGAACATCAACTGAAAATGTATCTGAAGACAGGATATCTGTTGCAACATCAACTATTGGAACAATCCTCGGGTTCAAGAACAAGTCAGTGCGAATGAAATTGAATATACATCGTATCATTTCTTTTTTCTTGATATTATCTTCAATGTCAGTTTCTACTTGAGGTTTTTGGGGCCGTGTGTAGTTTCTATAGCAGGAGAAGTGGTAGTGAGCCTCAGCTGCAACCATATCTCGTGTAGTCTATGCCAAAACTCTCTCATCATTGCGAGCTGTCACAGCATCTCTTATTGTCTTATCTGCTCGAAGTTCAACAGCCAAGACAACTGTTTCACGGGTACGACTGCCTTTTATGAATTTTGAAGCACGCTGGCAAAAAATGCATTTATCATCGTAGACCGTTGAAGTTGATCCTGTCTCTTCCCGTGATGATCGCCGTCGCACCGCATCGCCAGTATCAACTGAAGAACTTCTAGCTGCATTGGTCAAAGTAGCTAGGTGGTTTTTGTGAGTGAAGTCTGATCTACAAGCCCTATGGTATAATATTGGAATATTAGGAAGTTCAACTGCGCCTTCTTGGACTAGCTTTAGAATTGGATAAAAGTTTCTAACTGCGGCTGCGTCACACAATGTCTTCCAAGAACTGTTGCCCGCTGCCTTGCTTAGTTCAGAGAGTGGCGACTTCTTGCTGCACAGGATGCACGTTCCGGACTCAGGTTCAATCTTCGCCCGTTTCGCCTCGACACCGGCCATCTCAGCTGAAAGAACAAAAAGACTGACGTTAGATTACTCCGATATCCGAAAAGCTCGCCAGCTTACATAGACATACTCATCCAAGTCAGTGAACATGTTAGATGGCGCCACAATACAACTCTATAATAGAGTTGTATGTGGCGCCATCTAACATGTTCACTTTTAGTTCGTAAGCCACCCACCCCCCCCCCCCCCCCCCCCCCTCAGAGATTAATCAGGTCAGACTGAGATATAGAATATAGAATATAGATATAGAATAGACTGACGTCACTTTCGGCACTGGGTTCTGTGGGTTGATTATCGGCGGGAAATTCCAACTGACATAGTTTCGGTTTGTGGAAAGTGCATGCCTTTTCATATATTTTTTGTGTAAACTCGTGGTGGATGATATGTTTTAGTTTTTGAGTTATTTTTATAGACAGATAAACGGTGTAGCACAATGCATAATTTGGAAAATCATACCAGTGTTGTTTCACTAAAAAAAGTACAAGTCTAATAATAAAATATTGAAAAATATATGATTTTTTTTCGACAATTGATTTTTATAATAATTAATCTAAAACAAAATGCTTCATATTATTTTTTATTTAGACGGTACACATCGGACGTATATTTAGTCGTCAACCACACATCGATAGCTAGTATAGAAGTCCAGATACACGTGCAACAATGTACCCCACCAAATGGGCATTTTCGAGCTGGGTGGTTTCAAAGATGGCGTCCATCCGGGCACTAAGCTACCGTTCTCAGATGTCCATCACACCTTTTCTGACACTTGAGACATTGGTCTAATGGAAAATCATAATGAGAATTACTCCCCCCGCCGGAGCATTCACTTCAAAATATGGCCGGTTGGCTCAAGGACTATTATGAGAAGGGAGAGGACTTGCACGATTGCGTTTTACCAAGAGGACTGAACGACACTCGATATATGAGAAGGACTCGCGTGCATATGGCAGTGGCAAAGAACTGGGACTTGGCTTGGCTTTAGTGACACCATTGGGAAAGCATTGCCGGAGCGACGCCTTGCAGAGGACTTGGGGAAGTGGCGCATTGTACCGAGCTATACCGGGAGCGCGTATAAGGCACCGGTACAACTATTACGTACGCCAGTATAATCGCCAGCTTACCGATCCCCCCCAGTATAATTGTCCGATCCGCGCCACCGACACGGGGCAATCTTGCCTGCCATCTACCATCACCATCTGCTTCGTGGTACGAGTCGGGGACCGGAGCGAGCTGTGGACGCCATCGGTGGACCCTCAACCCGACCATCTACAAACCCCGTGTGAGTCTGAGCCTGAGTGCGAGTGGGCCCGTGTCCAGGGATAAGTAAGACTGTATAAGGCTGCCCTGTGTATCTGCTTCTTCTTCTTCGCTGTACATTTCTGCTTCTTCTCCCTCTTAGTTGTACAAAGTGTGTAATAAATTCCCTGTTCTTCCTGTTTTCCTCTTCATTCGACCGTCTTAGTGATTTCTCCATTGGATAAGCGTGGCACGATCAGGAACCGCTCCAATTGGGTTAGTTCCCATTAACGGCCCGAATCGCGGCTCGCTTTTGCTCGGCGTGTCCACTGAAACCGTGGTTCGGGTGAGGTTATTTCCTTGCTTCCCGGAAGGTGTTAGTACTTAGGTAATAAGACTAATTCGGCTTATAACCCTATTTAACAACGACCGGAAGGAACGTGATAGCCCCGGATCGCGTCGGCTAGTAAAAAGACAAGGGGATTCATCCCCCCTTGGTAAGGGGAAGGCCGACGTTCTGAGATCCGCAACAATTGGAAGTCAGGAGTGGGGATTTGGAACCTGGGAATACATTTTTTAGACCAAATTTTGGACACCAATTGTGCATATTGGCCGCAACAATTGGTGTCGGGGAGTGGGATTTGACCCGAAGTGCGCCTAACGCACTCAAAATTACGAGCGGCCAAAATTTTATTATAAACCTAAATTAAATCATGCCATGGATAGCCAAGGCGGTCGGATGCCGGTGGGGTTAGATGAGGAGTTAGAAGTAACCCAGGACCCCCAGGAAGAATTTGGACAATTGGGAGAAATGGAAGAGGACACGGATGAGGGTGCAGCGGTAGGGGTGGCAAGCAAACAAAATGGCAGCGCCTCGCACATGACGACGAGGGCTGCGGCCGCTGCGCAAGTGGGGGGGGGGGGGTACACATACAAACCCTAATGGCGCAAATCAAAGTGTGCTTCACGGCGCAGAGTAAAGAAATGAAAGAATTTGAAAACCGAATGGGTGTGCACGGTGTGGGGAATGGGGAAGAGTGTGCACGATTCACGAATACCCGGTGGCGGAGGTGCGCAGGTAAGTAGGACCTGCTGGTAGAGCCACGCGACCCAGCCCCGAAATTGTGCGAAGGCACAGACAGAAAAAATGGGGTAGTGAGACCCCAAATTTGGGAGGCACCACAGGATGGTTGGGAATTGGTTTTTAGAACCGCATAGTTTAAAGATGCCAATTGGCAGGGCAAGACCCCGGGCAGGGCAAGACCCCGGGCAAATCAAAGTGTGCTTCACGGCGCAGAGTAAAGAAATGAAAGAATTTGAAAACCGAATGGGTGGCCACTGGCCACATAAAAAAAATTGGGGAGAACATAGACCGCAGGTCGGGCGGAAAAGGCACACTGATATGCGACGGGGTAGCGCGACTTGAGGAACGCGGGGAAAGCGAGCCTGAGCAAAGCATAGTTACGTGGACCGGGGTAGAAATCGCAACATGGGGTATAGAAAAGCCGACGGCCGCTGAATTGGAAAATCTTGTTTTATGTGCACCAGCGGTCGTCGAGCTTAATAAAGAAAAATAATTTATAATTAAAATTGGGGTTGAGGAGACGGCATAGGTAGTACATGAATTGAAGAAAGAAATGGAATGTACACAAAGTCTGCATTCGCATTATGATGTCGTGCTGCCTAACCAAAATGGAAGTTTGCAGTTTGTGCAGGAGAGGAGGATCCCGAAGGTAAGCAGGATTGTGTATGGCGCGAAAGTGTTTGGCGCGAAAATATTTTTTGCGCGCTTGGGATCCCAACGTCACCCAGGCGCTTGTGGAAGGTCCGTGGTGAGGTGTATGAAGGTGAATGGCGTGCGTGTGCAGACGGCGCCGGAGCGCAAGTATGAAACGGATAGTGAGAATTAATGTATAGCGGAGTGTATGTGGGAAGAGTGTGAAACGGAGTGTGACCAAGAGTGTGCAATGGCTGTAGAGAGTGTGCGGGAGTGCACACCAGAGCGCGTTGGAGAGAGTGTGCGAGAGTGTACACCAGAGCGCGTGATTGGGTGTGCAGCGGGAGATTGCACACCCGTGGGTAGGTGTGCGCTGAGTGGGTGTACAATAGAGTGCACCCCCGTGGTGGTTACAGAGTACGTAATGGAGGAGAGCGCACGAGAGGAGTGCGGGGAAGGTGTGTTATGGAGTGCGTGGAAGAGAAGTGTGTAACAGAGTGTGCGAGAGAAGAGTGTGCACGAGCGAGTCCAGTAGTAGAATGCAGGGAGTGTATGGGATGTACGAGTGAGAAATGGGTTGCTTGGTGTGGGAATGCGATTCGGGCATCGATGCGGACCGGGGCAGCGTTTAGGCCGACGTATAGCCGACGCGAGCTCTCGAGGCGTGGTGTTCTTTGTGTGCCGCGGGAGCCGGCGGGGATCGTTGCCGCGGCTCTCTCGCAAGGAGCGCCGTGCATGATTCGGGCCGGGTCCCGCCGTGTATGGTCAGTGCCGTGCCGTGGTGCAAGAGGCGAACGGCACGATTCCGGGGGAGGTAGGCCAGGTCGGACCTTCGCCCCCTGGCGGGCGCTGTGCTCCAGCCGGGGGAGGTTGGGTCATCGTGCCGGAGACCGGAAGGCTCCGTGCCGGGATGGCGCCTGGAACCTCGGTCTGAGTATGCCTCCTCCCCAGAATCGAAAATGCCGGACGGACCCAACCAACAGTAGACCAACTACCAGTATGCATTGCTCGGCTTTGCGAAGCCGAGCTGTAATGAAAATGTATTACGGCGCACCGAGAGGCTCGAGAGTAGTGGACTGGAAGAGCAATAGTGTTGGCGATGGTAGCCGGTGTAGAGGGATGTTAAACCTACCATCCCTCACCATTGGGGCAAAGGAGCAGTAGAGTATGGGGTTTGGCAGTGAAAACTAGCCAGGGTGGGCTCGGATAATTGTTAGGGATCTAGAAAGATGACTTTAGGAGACAAGATTTAAGTAGTGACATTGATACAGGTAGTGGGGACGTAGTCAGATTAGGTGGATGATCATGACGAGGGATGTGCTTGGTATAAGGGAAGACGGGGAAAGCACAAGTATTAGAGGGAAGGAGTTAGGTAGATGATGCTGTGTGTGTAAGCTAGAGGATGCGCTTTCAGCGCAAATGAGGAATTGAGAACGAGAATCTTTGTGGTGAGAGTGAGCAAATGAGGCAATGGTCGTGAATGATGTGTGTGTGTGTGTAAAAGTGTGTGAATGGAGTATTGAGGACATGTGTAATGGTGTTGAGTGAAAGAATTGCATGGGGTGCAAGTGAATAAATGGTGTGGAATAAATGGTGTGGAATAAATGGTGTGGAATAAATGGTGTGGAGTAAATGGTGTGTGGAATGAGTAGTGTGGAGTGCATGGTGCGACGGAGTGGATGGGGGAAGATGGACTCCTTCACGAATACCCGGGGAGGGTAGTTTAAAGTTAGGTAGAGGGAGTAGGTAAATTTGTTGGATATTGACATCTGTGGTGCGTGTAGTAGCAAGTTGTTGCTTTGAGGGGTGCATAAGTAAGTGGAATGGCTGGGCGTGTGAGCCTGTTAGTGAGTATGGTTACATGGGCACTCCGCCACTGGTAGTCTGTCGGCCAGGTGAGGCCGCAGGTAGGCTCTGGGAGCCAGGTAGAGTTCAGAAGTGGAGTTCAGCGGGGCCCGAGGATCCGAGGAGAGGACCCGGGTAGCCCAATGCCAGGGAGGGCATCACAGGGTGAGAGAGCCAGGAGGGCCTTCCCCAGGTTAGGGTAGTTGAGGAGCTAGGCAAGCTCGGGTGGCGACGTCGGTGGCGGAGGTGCGCAGCTAAGTAGGACCTGCTGGTAGAGCCACACGACCCAGCCCCGAAATTGTGCGAAGGCACAGATAGAAAAAATGGGGTAGTGAGACCCCAAATTTGGGAGGCACCACAGGATGGTCAATGGGAATTGGTTTTTAGAACCGCATAGTTTAAAGATGCCAATTGGCAGGGCAAGACCCCGGGTAGTTTAAAGAGTTTGTCAATTAGAAGGATAGTTAGGATGAAATCTCTTCGCACCATACACATCCACTCGCCAAGGTGCCAGGACTCCACACCAGGTTTTTGCAAATGTTTGGATGGAAAGACGCATCATGACGTGGGTGAGACATTGTGTTTATTCCATCCCTTCCTTCTTGGGAGGGATTGGCAACGAATTTGGAATTAGGGGGAGATATGGGAGACAAGACGATAGAGACGGAATTTGTAAATTGTAAATACGAGGAAGGGCAAGGGTACAGTAGGTTGACATGGGGGGTCACGAAAGGCGAGGGACGAGCTTTCTCCGCTCGCTCTTCCGCGCCCCTCATGTTGCATTACCTTGTTTTGACGTGTACCCTTGCGCCCTTGCCCCCGCTAACCTCTGCTTGTCTTTCCTCCCCACCCATGGACCCATTACCTTTTGTTGAGGGGAGTGTGCAGGTGTCCTGAGCTGTGCGGCTGCACTCTTGCGCTGCACCCTGCTGCCTGCACCAGTACACCATATGGACCACACGTTCTGTGGCCTGGCACCTTTGCTGGGCAGACAATCGCGGCAAACGTTATCTTGCCCTGCGGACCACTGTGTTTTTAAGTGGCATCGATGCCATGCACGCGGACCACCTAAGATGGCCCTGCTGGCCATAAATAAAAAGCGGACACGGTTTGTGCCTTTTTATTAATCTTTGGTGTGTCAGGGACAAGAAGACTTTAAGTATGACGATGGCACATGGAAGAACATGAAGCAAGAAGACGTCGCAGCCCAGCAGCCAGTGTGGGTGTACAATAGAGTGCAATAGGCATCAATGATATATTTTGAAATGTTTTTGTGCATTTTCATGTTGGTGCTTTTTGTGCATTTTTTTTTTGGTGATGGTGCATTTCTGATTTATTATGGGGTATGGTGTATTGGTGCAGTGCATGGCATTTGTGTTTCCTCTTTTCAATATTTCTTCCCACAAAAGACAGGTCCTGGGTTGTAGTATTGTAAATAATTAGTAGTCTTGTAAATAACATGCTCCCCACCGGCTTTATGTGTAGTTTGAAAATAAATCCGTAATTCGGTTAATTGTGGGTGTGAGTCTGATTAGATAGTACACAACGCAGTAGGTGGTGTTACGTGGTCCTCCCGGTAACTACCTGGTCTTGGTGACCCCCGGACCGTGGGAGGACCCCGCCAGAAAGATATCTGATTTATACGCTTTCGTAGCGCAATCAATATGAAAGACACAATAATTCAAGTCAATAAGAAACCCCACACCAAGGATCCGGATTACTTAATAATATATTCTCCATCCATCATCAGCAATCAACAATCCATCAACAATCTTACTAAGATGGCCATCTCATAAATTTCCCCCCTTTCCCCACTCACGACCCCTCAATGGTCACTGTCCCTCACAATGTCTCTGGGCCCCTCCAGACCAAGGTGAAGGTCGACTTCTCCGCACACGGGCGGTTGAACGAACCCCTGGCTGACGTGTTCCAAACGTGCACGTCGCGTACCGGGAACAGCTGCTGCAGCGCACACCTCCTTGCAAAGCAAAGCGGGCAAAGCACAGCGCGGCTTGCAAAGCGCGCGAGGCCCAAGGTGCGACCCGTACGCGTCCTTGTAGACGTTGAGGCGAACTGTGCCGGACGCTTGGTTCCGTGCACGAACCCACGGCAACTTGACGTGTAATCGGTAATTACCCCGCGCAGATAACTCCTTTCGCCAGACGGGCTTTCAAAACGCAGCGTCCCCCAGGCAGCTCAATATCGACACCGCTCGTGTCGGAGCTGGGCGAGGAAGAAGAAGATCGCCGCTTCTCCCGGACCTCGTGTCTTTTTCTTCTTCCGGTTCACTATCCCGTTTCCGGTCTCCTGTTATCCGGAGCCTCACTAACCCTTTAACCACAACAACCTTTAATAGAATAAACATTAATAAGCAATGACATGAATAGTAACTCCTCTAAATCCGGGATCCGTAACAGTGGGACATATCTAGTGTTTAAAACTGTCGCACTCAGGGTGTTAGGTTAAAAGTAGAGGGTAACCACACCTAAGTGTCACACTAATTTAAAAGGTAGTCCTGTCCCTTGCTTGAAGCCGGCCGTCCTCACTGGTATGTGGTTCGGCTCGGGTACGAGCCTGGCAAAGGAGGGGTGCAGTGTTGCGGTTTTGAGAACCCACACAGGTAACATCATTAAAGGTTAAAGGTAGCACCCCATAGTTAGGCCACAAGCAACACGTAGGTCACCTTAGAACGTTAGTTATTTCTTAGTATATGTGAGATAAGGCCATTTCCAATAGTTATCATCTGCGTTGTGTAAAACAAATAAGAGTAGGCCCGTTCAGTTTGCAGCCCTCCCTCCAATCGACTCCATTGCACACCATCCAGTCTGCACCCCATTGCTCCTCGCATTAGGATGCTCGCAGTTTGTTACGCGTTGGGCCGGCAGCGTTAGCTGCCAGTTGCTCGCTCAAACCAGCCAAATGCCACGAGGTAGGCCTGGAAAGGGTGCGGAGCGCAAGGTCGGGGGTGTGGCCACGTCACGCAGCCATCAAGGGCGGAGCCGGTAAGACCCCAACAACCAACCAGGGCTCGGGTGCGATCACCTGACAGGGTGTGGCTGGAGATTCCAGAGGGTTCGCTGGGTGTGGCAATAAAACCCCTTGCGCGAGGCCCCCACCTCAGTTATGAAAAGGGAGAGGACTTGCACGATTGCGTTTTACCAAGAGGACTGAACGACACTCGATATATGAGAAGAACTCGCGTGCATACGGCAGTGGTAAAGAACTGGGACTTGGCTTGGCTTTGGTGATACCATAGGGAAAGCATTGCCGGAGCGACGCCTTGCAGAGGACTTGGGGAAGTGGCGCATTGTACCGAGCTATACCGGGAGCACGTATAAGGCGCCGGTACAACTATTACGTACGCCAGTATAATCGCCAGCTTACCGATCCCCCCAAAGTATAATTGTCCCATCCGCGCCACCGACACAGGGCGATCTTGCCTGCCATCTACCATCACCATCTGCTTTGTGGTACGAGTCGGGGACCGGAGCGAGCTGTGGACGCCATCAGTGGACCCTCAACCCGACCATCTACAAACCCCGTGTGAGTCTGAGTCTGAGCCTGAGTGCGAGCGGGCCCGTGTCCAGGGATAAGTAAGACTTTGAAGGATGCCCTGTGTAGCTGCTTCTTCTTCTTCGCTGTACATTTCTGCTTCTTCTCCCTCTTATTTGTACAAAGTGTGTAATAAATTCGCTGTTCTTCCTGTTTTCCTCTTAATTCGACCGTCTTAGTGATTTCTCCATTGGGTAAGTGTGGCACGATCAGGAACCGCTCCAATCAGGTTAGTTCCCGTTAACGGCCCGAATCGCGGCTCGCTTTCGCTCGGCGTGTCCACTGAAACTGGGGTTGGGTGGGGTTATTTCCTTGCTTCCCGGAAGGTGTTAGTACTTAGGTAATAAGACTAATTCGGCTTACAACCCTATTTAACACCGACCGGAAGGAACGTGATAGCCACATATCACGTCGGCTAGTAAAAAGACAAGGGGATTCATCCCCCCTTGGTAAGGGGAAGGCCGACGTTCTGAGATCCGCAACAATATATATATATATATTCCACTTTGACATGATGGGGTATTATGTGTAGATCAGTAGCAAAAAATCTCAATTTTATCCATTTTAAATTCAGGCTGTTGCACAACAAAATGTGTAAAAGTCAAAGGGTGTGAATACTTTCTGAAGGCACTGCATACACTAGAAAAAATTGGAACCTCTCCTCCACTTCACTCTTCCTTCCCTTTTCAAAACCTTGAGTTCACGTATTGGCAGGGAAGGATTCACCTATTCACTCTCTGTGTCAAATTTTCATGTGTTTATGGAAAAATAGACGAAGGTAAGTAATGCAACACATGTTTGGTGTTAATGGTGAAAGAAACCCTTACTAAAGCTCTACCTTTTCATCCCCTTCAAGGTGCTCATTCACAAGAAAAGAATCACAACCTGAGAAACAGTGACTACTTAGGCTGGTTGGACTTCCGCAAGAGGAAAACACCTTTTTACGACTACTAAGCATGCTTTGTAACCTCAAAAGTGTTAAATCCACAATGTACGCTAATCTGAGATTTGTTCCCTTGTATTTTAGTTCCATTCGCAGAAAAGGAAGTTCCAATGTGGGAGAAAATGGTGAATTCATCCTCGTCGTCACAAACGACAAGAGTTGTCAGTTGATTAATTTGGATTTGGAAAGGCCTAGAATTTGACTTTCATTATGTTTTTAAGAAAAGCCCAAAACATTTTCTGCTCCTTTATTACCAATGACTGACTGCAAGTGTTCTTATCCCAGCTTATTTGACATTAGGTGAATGCAAATCTTATTGTAATTTTCACCTTTAATACCCATTAAAGCTCATGTTAAACTGCTCTCTGCTGTGTGACTACTTCATAACATGCTTAAACAGGGTAGTATTACGACCTCGCCCAAAAGAGATGGCACTCGGGGTACTGTAAATACTGGCTCCGGAGGTCCTAGTTTATGTGCTCAGGAGATCACTAAGTTGCCCGTTTGTGGGTCGCACCATGAAGGTAATCGGATGTGACCGAGCAGAATTATAATCCGAATACTGCCACTGATTTAAAATAACTGTCACCTAAATTGCACATGCATGCTATTCAAGCAGAGTTGCGCTTGAATTGCTGTTGAATAAATAGAAATCCTTCACTTGAGATTAGGAAACAGGGTAGGGAAGGTATGCAACACTCGAGATACCCATTGGCACCCGGTAGTAATGAAATAATTAAGTAACTAACACATAGGCCACAACGCGAGGGCCGACAATTGCACAGCACAAACGGAAGTCTCTAATTCCAAAGGGCGTGGAGTGGATGGGAAAGCAAAATAACAAATGAATATTTGCAAGGACATAAAGGAAAATAATGAGTTAAAGGAGGAAAGGAATTCAGGCCTGTCTGAAGTGATGTTCGAGCAGTTTCATCCAAGCAGCAGGTGACAAAATCACATCGTACCTGTCGAGCACGCCACTAATCACAGACACATCGCAACAAGCCACAAAATGTCAGCTTCTTCCAGGCTATTCTATCGTCTCTCTTAGCAGGCATCTTTGCATTGAGCATGGTCTTCTCCACCACGGCTCATACTCCCATATGCGGCTGGTCTAAAACACGGTTTTCTTCCTTAGTGTTTCTTGTCTCTTACTGTCCGATGCCGTTTCTCAACACAATGGTTTCTTCTTCCCTCCAATCTCAAATAATCGAAAATCCAAAATGCTTTTTTAATATGAATCTGCACTTTTCAGATGATCCATTATGTGAAAATGTAAACTTGGGGTATAATACTACTTCACTTGAAATATAGCATCTGGAATATTCCCCCCAAACGGAACCAGTAACTCAAATTTGAGGTTTGCGCCCACTGATACTACCTGGTGGAGGTATGCGCTCTACCGAGTGCAGGTCTCGTTTAACCTGATTTTGTATAGGCTCAAAGAACAGGTTACCCCACGATTGGTTTTGGTTGAACACCGGTATATTTATGCAGGTACAAAGCAGCCATTGACATGTAAAATGGTTATTGTACAGTGTTTGTGTCCAGACGTTATGTCAACTTCTACTTGATGGAATATAAAAGTAAAATGTCAATTTTACCTCTCCTCCACTTTCCTTCACAGGTTGTGTGAAACAAATACATAGGTTGTGTGAATACAGGTTGTGTGAATAAGAAACAAATACATTCCTTCACAGGTTGTGTCGCAGATGTTATCCTGGGACTGTCCTTGCCAAAGAAGATAAAACTACTTAAACGGCGCCCCTTCTTGTCCAGGATGTATAAGCACAACGGAGCACTGGGCTCCGGGCCGGTTTACAATGGCACCAGGTCCACACTCAGAAAAGGACAGTAAAGAAAAAAACTTACTTTTTAAAACAACTTTTGAAAGGTGCACCATAATACATTTTTCAGTGTGGTGTAAACGGCATGCGTTTCAGTGTGGTGTAAATGGCATACGTTTCAATGTGGTGTAAACGGCATGCATTTCAGTGCGGTGTAAACGGCATACGTTTCAGTGCGTTGTAATCAACTAGGGCATGCCCGTACTATATCTATATCTAAAATTATATCCCCCCCCTCTATTTACATGAAATGGTTTGGTCCAAAGCGAACGGCTTGCGAGTACGGTGACAATCCCCCCCCTCTATTTACATGAAATGGTTTGGTCCAAAGCGAACGGCTTGCGGAGTTTGGTAAAGAAATCGCCATAGCATGCACAAACGCGCAGGAAAGCGAAAGAATCGCAAATTAGTTTTAAAACATCGTTTAACGCCAACATAGCGGCAACATAGTTTGCCAACGTGAAATAAATGAATACGCTCTCAAATGTGCCGTCCGAGGCAGAGTCTGTTCGCCACGTTCGGCACACGTGATAGCTCGCTGCTCTCTGATTGGTTGAATCGTTTTTTGGACATAGCTCGGTAACTACTTCTCCGATTAATATGAAACCTTGAAAAGGCACATCCTCGGGTCCCCAGCAATATACCTGGCAAGTTTAAAGTATATCGGACCCGTGGTTGTCGAGAAACAGCGGTCACAGACATACAAACATACAAACATACAAACATACACACAGAGATTACTGGAATTATAGATAGATGTAGGTTTCAATGTGGTGTAAATGGCATACATTTCAGTGTGGTGTAAACGGCATAGGTTTCAGTGCGGTGTAATCGGTGTGCGTTGCAGTGCGGTGTAAACAGTGTAGTTCGTCGCAATACAAACACCGTTTCAGACGTAGGTGAGAGGCAGAGCAGACGAGTTCGTTTAGAGAAGTGGTGACAAAAATTATGAAAGAACATTGAAGTGGCACTCAGAAACACAAGCATAAAACAGAATTAGACAAACGTAAAACATAAAACTTCAGTAACAGTGCATCGACTGTTGATGCGGTTTCTGATGACATTATTTTGCTGAACAGAGAACACACTAAAACCTACAGGAAGATAGATATAACCATTGCTGGTACCCAAGTGGCAGTCACGTCCATCTGCAACTTGAACTAGTGAATATTGTAAGTAAAACCTGTGTGCTGTTAGACACTTTTGTGTCGATCTCCTATGTCTTACAACGTTTCTCCAAATTAGTTTGGTGCCAGGCCCCACAAAATGTTAATCCAGAAATGATTTTTTTTTTTAAACACCTAATAAGTAAGATATTTGCACGGTTTATTTATTACCCTCTAGTAAGCTGGTTCTCATTTTGCCGACCTCAGAAGGATGACAGACTGAATCAACCTACCTAGTGTTATTTAACAGTCGACAGGGGCTCCAACTCAGGACATTAACATGTTAAGCCAACACGAGGCGTCCATGATAAGGGAAGAGTTTTCATTTCTCCGTTCGGCTCATAAAAAGTGATATTTGTTGGAAACAGTCATTTATTCCGAGTGTTCCTCATAGCAGGATTCGGAGATTACACTCGCTTACGGATACATTCCATACACTGCAAATAAAAACTGAAGCAGAAAATAATATTCAACGAGAACGGCACTCAGTATAGAGCATACCTCCACCAGGTGAACAGTTTACATTTTGTATCCCAGAGTTTTGTGCCAGTCTGCTCACCAGGTCGATGTCATCCACGGTAGTGCTCAATGTCCTGTTTCCGGTTGGTTTTTATTAAGTGTGGTTAATGGGTGATTTCTTACTATTTGTGTGTGCTGTGTGTGTCATAAGGAACAGAGGAAAATAGCAGAGGCCATTACATACGGGGGATTAATTTACCCATAATCCCTAGCTAATTAACAAACCCTCGTGATGGGAACGAAGACACTCTGCCACGACATATGGTCTACACAAATTTCCTACTTGTTACATGGGGTTTCTTCTTCTTCACGACAGTCGAAGCACACCACCTATACATTCTACCTGGACTAAAGTATTGCCTACTCCCTACAAACGTAACACAGCCCCCCCCCCCCCCCCCCTGGAACCGTAGCTCCCGCAAGGTTCATTTCACGCCCTACCATCTCAGTCTTAACACTTACCGACTCGCAATTAGCCTATGAAATAAATCAGGAGGGCTGTGGGAAGCAAGCCATAGCTACTCTCCTTAGCATTCTACCCTCTTAAGCAACAATTCACATATGTACAAAACTTTAATTTAAAAAAACAAACATAGGAATTAACAATTCTGGCAGATTATTTATATTTGCACAATTTTCTCGATATTCCAGAAATTTCAAGGACTCTGTGAACCCTGGTGAATGGCATCATTAACCCAAACCCCCCCCCCCCAGTCCATGACTGACAAAAAAAAAAAAAATTACCATTTATTTTAAACCTCATTTAAACTCAACGATTATTTTCCGAACATCGTCAATAATTCACTATAAACTCAAGTTTCAAGGAGGTTACAAGTCCCCAGACACAAAGTCCTGACTCCAAGTCTCAAATAAATTTCATCACATTGAAAGGCACAAAGTTTTGCGGCTCGAGTCCAAGTCGCAAACTCTGGTGTGTAATGGCTTGCTAGAGGGCTGAGTATCGCTTGTCTGTGCTTTGAATTATGTGGAAGAAACTCAAGTTTGGAGTTCACCCGATCGCTGGTTTGCACATTGATCGCTTGCGACATAATTAAGGATAGAGTGAAGGGAATGCTGAATGCTGGTGGCTTTCAACCAAATTATCTAGAACTTTCTGTTTAATGTGTGCGAATATGAAAAACAGCTTCACCCATCTATATTTCATGGGTTGTTTTGAGGACAGCCACACAGATATCGGGCACAAATTGAGGTAAATTGAGACTGGGGTGTTGAGAGCAAATGTGAGGTTGCTGGGAGAGATGATAGTCATCAATTCTGGGTATCGTGTATCAGGCCATTGTAATATTTATACTCGGCTTATTGTTCACATTAGTGATGGTACATTCACCACGTATGGGGGGTTGGGGCGGTGATGGAAACCACACAAAGAATGCTTTGATAGTCCTCGGCATGGATAGTGATGCACATTTAGCAAGTGTTCGGAATCTCTTTCAAATTGCGAGTTGAACAGGCGACTGTATCGACGGGTTTCTGTGAAGTCGATGATGGCACAATAAGAAAGCAGAAAATGTTACATACTCCACTGTTTTGACGTGGGAATTTCCGTTTGCCTTTACGAGCAGGAGGGCGAGAGTCTACCTTTTCCAATATGTCCGAGTGGTGCACCATCGCAACAGTGCTCTTGAGGGCACTGACTAAAGTCTGGAGGATCTTGGAGTAGGTTGGTACTCCAAATGTGTAGTGTGTATGGCCCTCCTTTGTGAGGACTTGCTGTGACACTCACCAATCCAACCAAGGTAGGTGGAGCTCTTTAGCCTTGGTAGGCAATCCACCTAAGAGATGGAAACTGATTGCAAACTCCCTGCTGCCTTGCAGGGTATGTCTCTTTTGACAAAAGCTGGGTCCACAGCTGATTCTGTGGTGGTGTCAGGAAGGGAATCCGACCACAAAAAAAATAATAATAATAATAAAACGTACCTCGAATATGTCTTTTGGACAAGCACAGCTCACACATGCAAGCATGGAGGCCATAAAACAGTGACGAGAAAGTCCATGAAATCCTACTATAATACAGACTGGTGTTTGTTTTTGCGCTACTCTGCCCACAGTTCTGGCCCGATAACAGCCAGACTTGCTCCATAGGATCAGCGTGACCCCAATTAATGTATAGGGGCATTTTTATATTTGCTAGTGGTCTTGCTTGGGGTGTGGGGTTGCGGGGGTTACAAATTCACGATGTAAATGTGTATCGTGTCGTGCTACCTTCACATGAGAGAGGGTATTACAAATACCCACCCATTACAATACATTATTCCTGGCCCAACGTTTCCATTATAAGCTGTCGGCATATGGCAAAGCCGTCTAGAACAGTTTGTCGATCTGTATGTCCTCTCAAATGTACACCAATTAGAGCAGAGGATCTGGTCACATGACAGGGGTGATGTGATGTCATTATGGCAGTACTGCTGACTCCAAACACCACCATTTAGATTCCTATGCCGTTCATATCGTTGAACCTGTCAGGTATCACAACCCTTTTTGCTCTACCTTTAGATTTTTAATTCAGTGTGAAACACATGAAGTAAAACACGTGAAAATAAGGATCTTTTTTTATTACACTAGATCGTTATCATGGCTGTGGTTGTTGTTGTTTGTGGGTTTTTGTGTAGTTTTATATATTTTTCGATTGCTTCACAAAATATCACTACTGTATATATAATTCTGTAAAATAAATTGTATATATAATTGTGAAAGATGATGGGAATAGAGCCTGTGATAGATGCTGTGAAGAGGAACAGGTTGAGAGAAAGCATTCGATAGGGTTCCACGCAAAGTATTGACATGGGCATTGAGGAAGTTAGGAGTGGAGGAATGGTTGATCAGAGTAGTGATGGCAATGTACAAAAGAGCGCGCACAGCTGTAAGGATGAAGGACGGGAACAGTGGTGAGTTTGAGGTGAAGGTGGGAGTGCATCAGGGGTCGGTACTAAGTCCACTACTATTTGTAGCTGTGATGGAGGTGCTGGCTCAGAACGTAAAGGAGGGTTTACCGTGGGAGTTGTTGAATGCAGATGATCTGGTGTTGATTGCGGAAAGTATGGATGGACTGAAGGAAAAGATGAACAAGTGGAAGGAATGTATGGAGACAAAAGGTCTGAAGGTGAATATCGGAAAGACGAAGGTGATGGCAAGTGGTAAAGCATGTGGTGAGGTGGAAACAACTGGGAAGTGGCCGTGTGCTGTGTGCAGGAAGGGTGTCGGAGTGAACTCCATTCAATGTACAATGTGCGCTGAGTGGGTTCATCAAAAATGTAGTGGTCTGAGGGTCATTTACCAGTGTGGCAGCTACATTCAAATGTAAGGTGTGCACAGAGGGAGCTGCAGATGGAGGAAATGTTGAGTTGGATCTTGGAGACGGCGTGAAGCTGGAAGGTGTGAAAACATTTTGCTACCTCGGAGACATGCTGAATGGAGAAGGTGGATCAGACTCGGCAACGGTTGCTCAAGTGAGATGTGCATGGAAGAAGTTTCGGGAACTGAGTGGCGTGCTGATGATGAGGGGAGTGTCGCTGAAGCTGAAGGGAAAGATGTATGCTGCATGTGTGAGAAGTGTTATGATTTATGGGAGCGAGACATGGGTAATGAACGTAGAGCAGCAACGAAGGCTGGAAAGGGTGGAAATGCGAATGGTTTGATGGATGTGCGGAGTATCGTTGAGAGAGAGGAAGACAAATGATGAATTGCGAAAGATGATGGGAATATTGCCTGTGATTGATGCTGTGAAGAGGAACAGGTTGAGATGGTTTGGTCATGTGTTAAGGAAGGATGAAAGTGACTGGTTGAGAAGAGTGATGGAAATTAATGTAGAAGGAAGTAGAGGACGGGGAAGACCGAGAAAGACTTGGCTAAAGATGGTGGAAGAAGAAATGCGGGCAAGGGGTTTAACAAGGAGAGATGCAGAAAATAGGGCAAAATGGAGAAGATTGTCATGGGGACCGCAAGGCTAACCCCCACTCTAGCAGGGAAAATGGCCTTAAAATGCATGTTGTTGTTCCTCTTCTTCAAACTCAAGGCTTTTCCAGCTGGCAAATTTGTGATTAAAGAAACTATTTTTTACGTCGTAGATGTTTGGTTCCTGTGCTTAGAGTTCGTCTCTCCATATGTATGTATGTCCCTCACATATTAATCCTACATATTGGGTGAGTTTTATACCCACAATTACACTTCTGAAAGGTAAAATGTAATGCTGTTTGGCTTTGCCAGTTCTGTTTCTTTCAACACCCTTTAGGGAACGTTCATATATTACATCATATACCTGGTTGGGGCAAATTATCATACTTGATTGGGGGGGAACTGAAATTATGGCAACAGGGTGATGATATATGATGGGGGGGTTAGGGGGGAAGGGGTGTATGCCCCCCAGATCGTATATAATTAAAACTTTGATTAAGGGCTCTTCAAACATTGAAGCATTTCTTTTGACTGCCTCCAACCACCCTAAGTCTGGTGTTGGCTTAATGGTTAGGGTGGAGGGATTGGGATCCTAGGGATCTGAGTTTGAATACAACAACATGCATTTTAAAAGGCCATTTTCCCTGCTAGAGTGGGGGTTAGCCTTGTGGTCCCCATGACAATCTTCTCCATTTTGCCCTATTTTCTGCATCTCTCCTTGTTAACTCCATTGCCCGCATTTCTTCTTCCACCATCTTTAGCCAAGTCTTTCTCGGTCTTCCCCGTCTTCTACTTCCTTCTACATTCATTTCCATCACTCTTCTCAACCAGTCACTTTCATCCTTCCTCAACACATGACCAAACCATCTCAACCTGTTCCTCTTCACAGCATCAATCACAGGCAATATTCCCATCATCTTTCGCAATTCATCATTTGTCTTCCTCTCTCTCAACGATACTCCACACATCCATCGAACCATTCGCATTTCCACCCTTTCCACCCTTCGTTGCTACTCTACGTTCATTACCCATGTCTCGCTCCCATAAATCATAACACTTCTCACACATGCAGCATACACCTTTCCCTTCAGCTTCAACGACACTCCCCTCATCATCAGCACGCCACTCAATTCCCGAAACTTCTTCCATGCACATCTCACTCGAGCAACCGTTGCCGAGTCTGATCCACCTTCTCCATTCAGCATGTCTCCGAGGTCGCAAAATGTTTTCACACCTTCCAGCTTCATGCTGTCTCCAAGATCCAACTCAACATTTCCTCCATCTGCAGCTCCATCTGTGCACACCTTACATTTGAATGTAGCTGCCACACTGGTTAATGACCCTCTCAGACCACTACATTTTTGATGAACCCACTCAGCGCACATTGTACACTGAATGGAGTTCACTCTGACACCCTTCCTACACACAGCACAGGGCCACTTCCCAGTTCTTTCCACCTCACCACATGCTTTACCACTTGCCATCACCTTCGTCTTTCCGATATTCACCTTCAGACCTTTTGTCTCCATACATTCCTTCCACGTGTTCACCTTTTCCTTTAGTCCATCCATACTTTCCGCAATCAACACAAGATCATCTGCATACAACAACTCCCACGGTAAACCCTCCTTTACGTTCTGGGCCAGCACCTCCATCACAGCTACAAATAGTAGTGGACTTAGTACCGACCCCTGATGCACTCCCACCTTCACCTCAAACTCACCAATGTTCCCGTCCTTCGTCCTTAGAGCTGTGCACGCTCTTTTGTACATTGCCATCACTACTCTGATCAACCATTCCTTCACTCCTAACTTCCTCAATGCCCATGTCAATACTTTGCGTGGAACCCGATCGAATGCTTTCTCCAGATCAACAAACCCAAGAAACAACTTCTTCCTCTTCTCCATATACTTCTCCTGCAACTGCCTCACAATGAAAAGCACGTCTGTCGTTCCTCTTCCTGGCATGAATCCAAACTGCATTTCGTCGATCTTCACTTTCTTCCTTATCCTCCTCTCCAACACCCTTTCCAATACCTTCATTCCATGCTCCAATAACTTTATCGCTCGGTACGAGCCACACTCCAGAGGGTCACCTTTCCCCTTGTATAGAGGGACGAGGGTACTCAGTTCCCAATCAACTGGAATGCGGCCTTCTTTCACCACCAGATTACAGATCTGTCATTCTCTTCACACCCCAACTTCCTGCTGCCTTCAACATATAATAATAATAATAATAATGCATTTATTTTATATAGCGCTTTTCAGGAAGCCCAAAGACGCTTTGACAGAGTGCAAAACATAATGCATAGCAAAACATAAAAACAATTGCAAAAAAAGAAGAATCAATAGGGAAATATTCAAAGCACAAAGGAGGGAGAAGGAGAGGAGATAATCAGGGGTTAGATGCTGTGGGTTAAATGTTGAATGCAGTGTTGAACAGGTGGGTCTTGAGTGATGTTTTGAATGTGGTGAGTGAGGAAGAGTCTCTGATGGTGTGAGGTATCGAGTTCCAGAGGGTGGGAGCAGAGATGGAGAAGGCCCTGTCCCCCCAGGATCTAAATTTGGTCCGGATGGGGGGGGTCAGGAGGTTGGTACCAGCAGAGCGGAGGTTGCGGGTGGGAGTGTGTCTGGAGAGGAGGTCAGCCAGGTAGGATGGGGCCAGGTTATGGAGGGCTTTGTAGGTCAAGAGGAGGATTTTGTACTGGATTCTCTGGGAGATGGGGAGCCAGTGAAGCTTGTAAAGGACGGGGGTGATGTGGTCACGGGTCCGGGAATGGGTGAGTAGACGGGCAGCGGAGTTCTGAATGTATTGGAGTTTATGGGTGATTGTTGAGGGTGAACCATAAAGGAGGCTATTGCAGTAGTCCAGACGGGAAGTGATGAAGGCGTGGATGAGGGTTTCTGCAGCCACGGAGGAGAGGGATGGACGGAGACGGGCGATGTTTTTCAGGTGAAAGAAGGCTGTCTTTGTGATCTGTTTAGTGTATTTGTCGAAGGAGAGGGTTTGGTCAAAGATGATGCCAAGATTCCAGATGTGAGGGGAGGTGGATACTGGGAAACCGTCGATGTTGAGGGCAAAGTTATGGGTGGACTTGGTGAGCGTTTTTGGGCCAATGAGGATTATTTCAGATTTATCACAGTTAAGTTTGAGGAAGTTGATTTGAAGCCAGGATTTTATTTCAGTGATGCAGTTTGTCAGGATAGAGTGGGTGGCGGTGGAGATGGACTTGGTGGAGATGAAAAGCTGGATGTCATCGGCGAAGCAGTGGAATTGGAGACCATGATGGCGGATTAAGTGACCGAGGGGGGACAGGTAAAGGATGAAGAGGAGGGGGCCAAGAACTGAACCTTGGGGGACACCTTGGGGGAGGGGAGCAGTGGGGGATTTGCAGTTATTGATGGAGATGAACTGACGTCTGTCAGAGAGGTATGATTTAATCCAAGAGAGGGCAGTGCCGGTAATGTTAAAGGTGGTTTCAAGTCGGGTGAGGAGGATGGTGTGATCGATGGTGTCAAAGGCGGCGCTGAGGTCGAGGAGGATGAGAATGTTGAGGTTGCCAGCGTCAGAGGAGAGAAGGTCGTTGGTGATTTTGAGGAGGGCAGTTTCAGTACTGTGGTTGGAGCGGAATCCGGATTGGAATGTTTCATACAGGTTATTGGCAGAGAGGTGATGTTTGAGTTGAGTGGCTACAGCGCGTTCCAAAACCTTTGACAGAAAGGGTAGGTTGGAGATGGGTCTGAAGTTATTTAGGGTGTCAGGGTTTAGTCCAGGTTTTTTCAGAATGGGGGTAACAGCAGCAATTTTGAGGGATGGTGGGACGATGCCTGTAGACAGGGAGGAGTTTATTGTTGCAATGATAAGTGGAGAGAGCGCAGGAAGGGAGGCCTTGACAAAGCTGGAGGGGATGGGGTCAAGAGTGCAGGTGGCAGTTTTCATTCCGATGAGGAGTTCAGAGAGGTCAGTAGGGGAGACTGGGGAGAATTGAGACAGGGGATGGCAGGATAAGGGGGGGCAGGTGGTTTGAGGGGGAGCGGGTGCGGCGGTGGTCAAGCTGTTGTAGATGTTTTCAATTTTGCGTTGGAAGAATGAAGAAGGAGATGCAGTTGTCTATTGTGAATGACTGGGTGGTGGTGTTCAGGGGGCTGAGGAGTTTGTTTATTGTAGAGAAGAGTGCTTTTGGGTTTCCGGAGCCAGAGTGGATAATTTGAGAGTAGTAGGCGGAGCGGGCGCGGGAGAGGGCATCTTTATAGTGTTGTATGTGGTCCTTGTAGGCCTGGGAGTGAACTGTGAGACCTGTTTTATGGCGGAGTCTTTCAAGTTGGCGAGCACGAGTTTTCATCAGGCGGAGTTCAGGGGTAAACCAGGGAGCAGAATGGGTGAAAGAAACTGTTTTGGTTTTTATAGGCACAAGTTGGTCAAGGCAGGAGGAGAGAGTGTGGTTGTAGTAGTCAGTGAGGTCAGAAGGGGTGTGGAGGTCAACGAAGGGAGAAGTGGACATTTTTTCAGAGAGGGTCGATGAGAATGAGGTAGGTGAAAGAGCGTTTAGCTTACGGAAGTTGATAGTGCGATAATGCCTTGGTGCTGGGGTGGGGATGTTGATGGTCAGAGTGATGGCTAGGTGGTCAGAGAGAGTGGGGTCGGAGCCAGAGAGATGGTGCAAAATTAGTCCAGTAGAGCAGACAAGGTCCAAAATGTGACCACGGTTATGGGTAGGAAAGTTGACATGTTGAGTGAGGTTAAAGCAGGTGAGTAAATCAGTGAAGTCAGTGGTTAGCGTGGAGTCAGTGGAGTCCATGTGGATATTGAAATCACCAAGGAGGAGGATTGAGGGGGAGAGGGAACATAGCTGGGTCAGAAAGTAGGAGAGGTCAGACAGGAATGATGGGTGTGATTTGGGAGGGCGGTAGACAACAGCCATGACTGACTGTGTGTGACAATATGTCACACACAATGTGTGACATATCTCCCACAACTCCCGTCGGCCCTCCCGCTTTTCTACCCTTCATTGCTTTTATCGCTTCCTCAACTTCCTTCTCAGTTATCTTCTCTGCCGGTCCTAAAACTGGGTTACTCTCTATGTTGCCATCCCATTCATTCTCTGTATTCAACAGCATTTCCATATATCTTTTCCATCTTCCTTTAATTCCATCTGGGTCAACAACGATTTGTCCCACTTCATCCTTCAAGCAACTCACCCCCATCACATCACACCTCTCTTTCGCTTTCTGCTTTGCAATCCTGAATACTGCTTTCTGACCCTCTTCCGAATCCAAAGCGTTCTCCGAACATTTTCTTACATGCCTCCTGCGCCTTTGGTACCTCTTTCTTTGCAGCCTTCCTGGCTGCCTTATAACTTTCATGCTCTGCTGTTTCTGCTCCCGTACCCTTCGCCTTCTGCCACTCCTTGAACTTCTTCCTCTTCTCATCAATCCTCTTTCCAACTTCATCATCCCACCACCATGTTTCCGAGTGCCTCGGTGGTCCTTTTGTCCATCCACATACCTCACCAACGGCTCCCAACAGACTAGCTTTCATTGACATCCAACCACTTTCAAGCTCAACCACATCATCCTCGACCCTACTCAGCTTCTCTTTTAATGCCTCCCTTACTGTCACCTCTTTTTGAATGCTGTTGAAAGTTTGAATGCTGTTGAATTAACACCAGGTGGGGTTGACTCAGACTGTCACCCTTCCGAGGTTGGCAAAATGAGTACCGACTCACTGGGTCCTCTCAAGGAGGTTGCTGGCAGGATTTGCACTCCGTCCGCCGTAAAACACCTCTCCGTCGCACACAGTGGTCTGTGCCGGGATGGTACAGAGGTCACTTTGATAGTGTTGACTAACTGACCAACAGAAAGAATAAACCATATGGTGTCTAAATGCAATCTCTTGACTTCCATGGTGACAGACAGCTTAGAGTCCTACAGTGTTTCAAAATAATTTAATACTTATCTGCTAACTGGTATCTCCACCCATGTCAGACTGTCCTCCTCAACTAAAATATCTAACAAGCCCAGTTAGGCCGCCGTTAGACTTTTGGTCTTTTTTTGGGGGGGGGGGGGGGGGCGTGTGAGGGAGCTGTCAGTTACTTTGATTTGGGCAGTATATAGGCATGTGTCAGAATATGTTGCATGCTTAGAACAAGGTCTCCTGTTGGGCAGGTATACAAGGTAATTTAAATTGACAGATCAACAAACTTTTTGGCACACCATTTATAACTGCAGGTAGGCAGTTTTTATTTAAAAAAAGGAAAGGGGAGAAAAAATAAAAATAAAAATAGGCAATTAAAATAATTTTTCTCGACTTCAAAATGGTTGCATGGATGGCAAATGGGAAAGAGAAGGGGGGGGGGGGTAACAGGTAGCGGCTCCACTATCCCTATCCAACCTTTGTTGCTACCAGGTTAATGGCAATGTCGTGTTCTAGTTAGAAGAGTTCTGCGTTTTATAAACACCTTCAATGGGAAGCGTTCTGTTACCTCTGCCACCAAAGGTTATGTTTTCACCTTTGACTGTGAACACGATATCTCAAAAAGTTGTGGACGAATTCGGCTGAAACTTGGACAGGTGGGGTGTGCGGCAAGGAAGAATAGATTCCATTTTGGTGAAGATCCAGATCCGGCCTATTATTAGATACAAAGTGTAAACAAAACGAGGTATGCGCCCCACCGAGCTGCTAGCTTGGCAAACTCTCCATCCACAATTAACGTCCTTATCTGTGGGAAACCATACATTTTGTGTATTACTAGGATCGGCAAAACGTTATTGACCTACTAGACTTTGACTCCAAAATCTAATCAGTTCATCTTTGCATCATAATAGACACTGGCACCAACTTTGGTCAGAATACAATCATTGGTTCACAAATTCTCGTTAGCAGGATTTTTTTACCCAATATGACCTTTGGCCTTGTGACCCCAAAATCGAATCAGTTCATCTTTACCTCATTAAACATACCTGCAGCAAGTTTGACCAAGATCGCTTAGGCCATTCTCAAGTTATCTAGGCCATTCTCAAGTTATCGTGGTAACGAAAACCTATCACGGACGGACGGAGGGAGGGACAACCTGAACCTGAAAACACAACCACTCCGGTGAAAATCACAAAGGAAAGAACGTACAACTACAAAGTAGCCGATTTACAATCAAAGGGCATTACACAGCGTGGACTTCAACAGCCAGGTGAGGAAAATGTGCACGCGACAGACCACCCAAGAAGCAGAAATCGAACAAACTTTGCACAAAACTTGTTCATATATTTATTAGCGATTAAAAACGGACTGCCAAAATACAACACAAGAATACAGGAAGCAGACAAAAATGCATGGCTTTCAGCAACCGCTGCAATCAAACCAAAGATGGCCCTAACCAACGAAAGAGCCAGAAGGTGGACACATTGGGCCAAATTTTAATAGTAACAGAATCGGCTCGTTTGCCCAAAGAAAATCATTGCCTGGCAAGGGAACAGTACGGCAACCCGCCGTTAAAGATGACTGCATTGTAGACGAGTGGTTCTAAAATGTGCAGGATTCAAACGACGGTACCAAAGCATGAAGCATCACGCTCCATGGGAAAGGACATTTGCTTCCAGAATCAAGCCGGGACACAAGGACAACCCACCGCCACTTCCTGCATCCCGATAGCACCACCACGGCCTGTTGCGACTAGCCCGAGGCCCGTAGGCCTACGATACAAATGCCATCCTGAGCTTAAAGCTAACCGGATAAAATCTACTCCGTCAATTCACCATTTTGAAATGCCATATTCTATTTGGCCACCGCACTCTTGCATTAGCCACATCTAGGTCAAATTTGGGGGGAAAAATAACACGAAGCAACACATCAGTTCGACTTCAAAATCCATGAACCTTGATCTGGTCATCCTTGGCAATTCCAATCTGCAAACAAAATTGCATTACTATTATGCACACTTGGCCATTACGTAAATGCAAACAAAATGCATTTTGTTTTTTTTTTCCCCAAGAATCGAGGAAACATCTTGGGATTAGTCACCAAGCAACCGTTATCTGGCAGCACAGTCAGCAGTTAATACAATAGGAGAAAGGAGAAGGGGGGGGGGAGAGGGGGGGGGGGGGGGGAAAAAAAAAAAAAAAAAAAAAACTTTCCACATAACTCCATAAACCAAGAAGCAGGAAGCATTTTAATTATCAAGCTACTCACTTCAAGAAGAAACTGGCAGATACTCTTCCGCTGATCACCTTGGAGCTGAATCACTTCGCCGTATTCTGGATGGTCAATCACAGTACCATTGCAGGCGAATTTCTGGCGGGGGTCAAAGGACAATTAGAGGAACAGTCATTCGAACTTAAGAGGTGAAGCAGGGTAGAGGAGGTACGAGAGCAGACAACACACCTTCTTGAAGGCCCGCACAAGCTTTTTTTTGTCGTAGTCCTCAGCAATGCCTTGAACTGTGGTCAAGGTCTTGCGACCATTACGTTGTTGGATCCTTATGTGGATGTACTCATCCGTCCCCACCGAGAGGCCGTCTTCGGCCTTAAGCACATCAGTGAAGGGCTCTGACATCACGCACAGGTGCAAAACAGGTAGTTCGGTTAACACCCATGGACGCATCAAGCCCGATCTCGTACTTTAGATACAAAATAAAAAGTCCAACCATCTGGTGAGTTCAAAAGTACAGGGAAAGGGAATATATATACATATTATGAAACGTCACGAATTGGGTACGTGGGGAAGAAGGGGAAATGAGGGGGAGGTGGGGAAGGAGGTTGAGCGGACAAAGGAAAATAAATAAATAAATAAACAAATGGCAGCATCCAAACTGAATTGCGGAAAATAAAAATAAATAAAAAGGCGACAAAAGGAACAAGTAATGATTCTATGTGAAATTAAAAACAAAACAGTAAAATACAAGAGGAAAAACCCAGGTCGGGCGGAAAAATCGACGCCATTTTACACGATGTCCCGTCACCTCACCCGACTCGCCACAACCCTTACCGAATTGTTGAGGAGTGAGAGCGGACATACGACAGACGTGAGTTTACGTTCGGTGGTGGAACTAGAGGTAACCGTGAGGAGTAGCAAGCGCTGACTAAGCTTTCTCTTAAAGGTTACACGTCTTCTCGTCACGAACGAAGCTCCAGCAAACGTAACTGGCAAACGACGATTGACGCAATGACGCAACTTCCTGCGAGGCGTGGCCCTTATGCGTTACTGACGTAATCCCAGCGAACTCTCTAATTGGTCAATATATTTGCATCGCTCTTCGCGCCGTCCAATCGACTTGATGTTTGGTGCGTGTATGAGCGTAATGACGCATGGCGTTAAGCGAAGACAAGCGTCGATATTTTATGACCAAAGCAAAAGGAAACAAATAACCAACAGTGCGTCACGTATTATGTGGAAACAACGACAAGGAAAACAGTGGAAATAACAATTATTAGCATCGCCAACAACTTTATATATGGCGTTTTGAAAAATACGTGCGAAGGAACTCCTTTATAATAATGTCCCAAATGTTATTCGTTTTGAAAAACGTCATCCCATCAGTATCACTATCAGTGCAGGATTGGCAGATTTGGGAATAGTAGGTAGTTTGTGTGTGGATGGTAGGTATACCTTGTGTGTGGATGGTAGGTATGCCTTGTGTGTGGATGGTTGGTAGTTTGTGTGTGGATGGTTGGTAGTTTGTGTGTGGATGGTAGGTATAGCTTGTGTGTGGATGGTTGGTAGTTTGTGTGTGGATGGTAGGTATACCTTGTGTGTGGATGGTAGGTAGTTTGTGTGTGGATGGTATGTAGTTTGTGCGTGGGTGGTAGGTTGTTTGTGTGTGGATAGTAGGTAGTTTGTGTGTGGATGGTAGGTCGTTTGTGTGTGGATGGTAGGTAGTTTATGTGTGGATGGTGGGTAGTTTGTGTGTGGATGGTAGGTAGTTTGTGTGTGGATGGTATGTAGTTTGTGTGTGGGTGGTAGGTTTGTGTGTGGATAGTAGGTAGTTTGTGTGTGGATGGTAGGTCGTTTGTGTGTGGATGGTAGGTAGTTTATGTGTGGATGGTGGGTAGTTTGTGTGTGGATGGTAGGTAGTTTTTGTATGGATGGTAGGTAGTTTGTGTGTGGATGGTAGGTAGTTTGTGTGTGGATGGTAGGTAGTTTGTGTGTGGATGGTAGGTACTTTGTGTGTGGATGGTAGGTACTTTGTGTGTGGATGGTAGGTAGTTTGTGTGTGGATGGTAGGTAGTTTATGTGTGGATGGTGGGTAGTTTGTGTGTGGATGGTAGGTAGTTTTTGTATGGATGGTAGGTAGTTTGTGTGTGGATGGTAGGTAGTTTGTGTGTGGATGGTAGGTAGTTTGTGTGTGGATGGTAGGTAGTTTGTGTGTGGATGGTAGGTACTTTGTGTGTGGATGGTAGGTAGTTTGTGTGTGGATGGTAGGTAGTTTGTGTGTGGATGGTAGGTAGTTTGTTTGTAGATGGTCAGTAGTTTGTGTGTGGATGGTAGGTAGTTTGTGTGTGGATGGTAGGTAGTTTGTGTGTGGATGGTAGGTAGTTTGTGTGTGGATGGTAGGTAGTTTGTGTGTGGATGGTAGGTAGTTTGTGTGTGGATGGTAGGTAGTTTGTGTGTGGATGGTAGGTAGTTTGTGTGTGGATGGTAGGTAGTTTGTGTGTGGATGGTAGGTACTTTGTGTGTGGATGGTAGGTACTTTGTGTGTGGATGGTAGGTAGTTTGTGTGTGGATGGTAGGTAGTTTATGTGTGGATGGTGGGTAGTTTGTGTGTGGATGGTAGGTAGTTTTTGTATGGATGGTAGGTAGTTTGTGTGTGGATGGTAGGTAGTTTGTGTGTGGATGGTAGGTAGTTTGTGTGTGGATGGTAGGTACTTTGTGTGTGGATGGAAGGTACTTTGTGTGTGGATGGTAGGTAGTTTGTGTGTGGATGGTAGGTAGTTTGTGTGTGGATGGTAGGTAGTTTGTTTGTAGATGGTCAGTAGTTTGTGTGTGGATGGTAGGTAGTTTGTGTGTGGATGGTAGGTAGTTTGTGTGTGGATGGTAGGTAGTTTGTGTGTGGATGGTAGGTAGTTTGTGTGTGGATGGTAGGTAGTTTGTGTGTGGATGGTAGGTAGTTTGTGTGTGGATGGTAGGTAGTTTGTGTGTGGATGGTCGATAGTTTGTGTGTGGATGGTAGGTAGTTTGTGTGTTGGTGGTAGGTAGTCTGTGTGTGGATGGTAGGTAGTTTGTGTGTGGATGAAAGGTATACCTTGTGTGTGCATGGTGGGTAGTTTGTGTGTGGATGGTAGGTATACCTTGTGTGTGGATTGTAGGTAGTCTGTGTGTAGATGGTAGGTATAGCTTGTCTATGAATGTTCGGTAGTTTGTGTATCGATGGTGGCCTTGTTTCAATTCAAAACTGTCACTGCCGTCCTTCGGGGGTGGGGGTACAAAAATATGGATGGATGTCACGTCCTGAATAATTTTATACGATACTCTCCATCCCACGATATGCTTTGAAGAAATGAAGTTATTGTGAGGCATAAGCTGTGAACGAAATTCCTTGTTTCTGGTTATTAATGCCGGAGCCACACGATCACGTAAAGCCTAGCCGTAAGGGCCACGTAGGGCCAATTAAAGGAAAAAAAATTACAGCGCCGTAAACACCCCGTAAACCACGGGCCTCGTAGGGGCCACGTTGCTGCCGTCGAGCCACGGGATAGCCACGTACTCGCCACGTCAGACCCTCGTAAAAATTGGCCGTATCCGCCACGTAAGGCCATGTAATGGGCAGGTAACGGCCAGGTATACGCCACGTAGTTGTCACGTAAGAGCCACGTGCCATGTATGGGCCACGTACTGCCACGTCGTGCCACGTGGGAGCCACGTGTCCCGTAAGAGACACGTAAAAGTGTCGCGTTAAAAATCCTATAAAAAGAGGGTCCCCAGCCCCTCCCAGTCATTCAGCATCTTGACCTTCAAGAAAACAACATCACCATGAGAGTACCAAGAAGACAGAGACTGCAGATTGCTGTCCTCAGATATCAGCATGCCCTGTACAATGCTGCTGCTGGACTGATCCTGCAGGAGATACATGCAAGAGATATCCAGAGGAAAGCCAAGACGAAGAGACTCTGGGTGAGGAGGTGGATCTCCAAGAGACAGGAGATGGGTGTCTATGACACCTTGATGAAGGAGCTAGAAGATGAGAGTGCCAAGGAGTTCCAGTCCTTTGCAAGGGTGTCACCTGACCTGTACCATGAGATAGTCAGAAGAGTTGGGCCAAGGATCCAGAAACAAGACACATTCTTCAGGAAAGCCCTGTCACCTGGTCTCAAGGTGGCCATCACCCTGAGGTTCCTTGGCATTGGTGTATCCTACCACAGCCTGGCCCACGAGTTCAGATGTCCTCACAACACCATCAGCCTGATCGTATCTGAGACTTGTGAGGCCATCATTGCTGAGTACATGGAAGAGGTGATCAAATGTCCCAAGACACCAGAGGAGTGGAACGAAGAGGCACAAGGCTTTTCAGAGAGATGGAACTTTCACAACGTTTGTGGGGCACTAGATGGCAAGCATGTGGCAGGGAAGTGTCCACCAGGATCTGGCTCTGTCTACTTCAACTACAAGAAGTTCTACTAGATAGTCCTGATGGCTCTTGTGGACTCTCAGTACAGGTTCCTTTTCGTGGATGTGGGAGCACAAGGAAGCACTTCAGATGGAGAAGTTTTCAGAGGCACAGAACTTTATGAAGCCCTAGAAGGTGGATGTCCAGGACCGCCAGAACCAGAACCACTGCCAGGAGATGACAAGCCCATGCCCTTCAGCCTGATTGGAGACGATGCCTTTGCCTTTCGGACCTGGATGCAGAAGCCCTACTTCTTTAGAGGCATGAACAAGAAACAACACATTTTCAACTATAGGCTTTCCAGGGCTCGAAGAGTGGTGGAGAATGCTTTGGGCATCCTATCAAACAGATTCAGATGTCTCCTCACCTCGATGTGCCTCGACAAGAAGAATGTGGAATCTTGTCCTGACTGCCTGTGTACTACACAACCTGATCAGCTACAGAAAACCAGGCAGGATCAATGTGGAGGCTGACAACGAAGATGCCAACCACGAGGTAGTACCAGGAACCTGGAGAAATGAAGAAGCAGTGACAGCCTGGAGGGGCTTGGAGGCTCGACCTGGCAACACATCTTCCAAGGCGGGTAAGCTGCAGAGAGACTACCTGGCAGAGTACTACAACAGCCCAGCAGGTGCTGTATCTTGGCAAGACAGGAGGATGTATGATTTTGGTGATGATGGTGATTAGACCCACAAAGAAGTTCCATCTCTCTGAAGACCAAGACCAACAAATGGCAAGCCAAGTGTCCAAAAACAAAGGCCCTTGGAAGGGTCACCCACACACTCCCAAAATAATGCAATGCTGGTGCTATTATCAATAAAAATTGTATTTTTTTTTCATAAGGCTATCCTTCAAGGCCAGTTGCCCTCTCGTTTTTTGGTTAACATGCTGATCCTTCAAAGCCAGTTGCCCTCTCGTTTTTTGGTTAACATGCTGATCCTTCAAAGCCAGTTGCCCTCCTGCTTTTGGTTCAAATTTAGAATACTTTTACCTATTAAATTATGGACTATGGTATGCAAGAGGTGGATTGTTTTTTTCCAAGTTTCTATAAAATTTGAATTTTTTTATCTTCAAGTTTTCTTGATGAAATATATTTCTTTTTCTTTAAGTTCCTTGCACAATGTTTTTTTTTAATTTTTCTTTATTTGCCTTTGAGACAAAAGGGTCATTCTTCACTAAGTATCTCCTTTTGTGTCCTGATACTTTGACGTCGCATTATGAAAATATTATTGAACATTAAACTTTTGTTTTCCTCGATTTATTAGTTCTTTAATATTTACAAATATTTACAGTCATAAAACCTTCTAATTATGGGCCTGTATGACATGATTCCCCAAAAGCAAACAAAAATAACTATTTACAAAAATTTACAAGTTTCATGAACAAAAATGACGATGTACAACCAGTATAACAATTACACACTCATCCTAAAAAAAGAAAACATCACAATAATAAATCAATAGAATGGCACATTATTAACATGAAACAAAACACAGATTATACTACATTTGTTGCAGTTAGCACCTTTCATATTGGCGATGTACTGTACTGTACTGTACTGTACAATATCTACTTGGCACAAGTAGCTTGGCACTGAGAAAAGTAATAATTATATGAAGTTTTCATGCAAAACGTTCAGTCAAAATTGAAAGCAAAGCACTCTTCAATGAATATCGGCAATATGTTGTACTGTGTTGTACAATCAGTCAGGATAAATAAAGTCTTACCTTGCCTTACATTACCTTACTTTTATCAGCTAAAGTATTGTACTGTACTGTAGAATATGAACAAAATTAGCAAGCAGCAGCAGCAGCACCCATAGTGAAAATATTACAATAGAAAACTACAAAAGTACAAGCAATGTGCAAGTTACAATTACACAAAAATATCAAAGCAAGCAAAAGTTCTAAGTAAAATCCTGAGCACTGGTGTTCTTCTGTTCCTCCTGATCGAACAACCGCATAGCACTACCAAGAGAAATGTGCAAGCTATCATCACCAACACCTGCACCCCTGAAACCAGCAGAACTTGCCTGTGATGGTGACACAGTGGTCAGCAGAGGGGTGTTCATCTGTGGGTAGTCTGAGGTGGGGGTGCTGGAGCCCTGAGGATGTCCTTGTGGAGGTGGTGATCCCAGAGCTGATGCTACAGGACTGTCCAGTTGTGGAGTTGGTGGCTGCATGGTCTTCAGAATGGGCAAAGTAACAGTATGACTAGGAGGGGGCATATTACTACTACTGCTACCTATTGCTGCTACCTGCTGTACTGGGTGCTGCTGCTGGCCAAAGTGCGGCTGCTGACGAAACTGCTGCTGGCCAAACTGCTGCTGCTGACCAAACTGCTGCTGCTGACCAAACTGCTGCTGCTGCTAGCCAAACTGCTGCTGCTGCTAACCAAACTGCTGCTGCTGCTAGCCAAACTGCTGCTTCTGCTGACCAAACTGCTGCTTCTGCTGACCAAACTGCTGCTGCTGCTAGCCAAACTGCTGCTTCTGCTGACCAAACTGCTGCTGCTGCTAGCCAAACTGCTGCTGCTGCTGACCAAACTGCTGCTGCTGCTAGCCAAACTGCTGCTTCTGCTGACCAAACTGCTGCTTCTGCTGACCAAACTGCTGCTGCTGCTAGCCAAACTGCTGCTGCTGCTGACCAAACTGCTGCTTCTGCTGGCCAAACTGCTGCTGCTGACCAAACTGCTGCTGCTGCTAGCCAAACTGCTGCTGCTGACCAAACTGCTGCTTCTGCTGGCCAAACTGCTGCTGCTGACCAAACTGCTGCTGCTGCTAGCCAAACTGCTGCTGCTGACCAAACTGCTGCTTCTGCTGACCAAACTGCTGCTGCTGCTAGCCAAACTGCTGCTGCTGCTAGCCAAACTGCTGCTGCTGACCAAACTGCTGCTGCTGCTAGCCAAACTGCTGCTGCTGCTGACCAAACTGCTGCTTCTGCTGGCCAAACTGCTGCTGCTGACCAAACTGCTGCTGCTGCTAGCCAAACTGCTGCTGCTGCTGACCAAACTGCTGCTTCTGCTGGCCAAACTGCTGCTGCTGACCAAACTACTGCTTCTGCTAGCCAAACTGCTGCTGCTGACCAAACTGCTGCTTCTGCTGACCAAACTGCTGCTGCTAGCCAAACTGCTGCTGCTGCTAGCCAAACTGCTGCTGCTGACCAAACTGCTGCTGCTGCTAGCCAAACTGCTGCTGCTGCTGACCAAACGGCTGCTTCTGCTGACCAAACTGCTGCTGCTGCTGGCCAAACTGTTGCTGCTGTTGCCTCCTCTGTGCAGCCCTCTCCTGGAACTCACTCACCATAGCCAGGTTCTTCATGATGAACTGGTTGAAATCTGCAGGGTCGATCTCCAGCAGCATTCCCTCCAGCAGACTGACAATCAGCCACCGTCCTCTCGAAACCTGTCTTGGGAGCCATCTGCTGCTGCATGGATGCCTCTGCCTGACTGGCCTTCCCCAACAGCTGAAAAAACAAATACAGTGTTAAAATACAGTACTCTGTTTACAAAGACAAAAGGTCATCAAAAGACAAAAGACCATTCTTCCCAATGAACCGGTTGAAGTCTGCACGGTCTATCTCCAGCAGACAAAAGGTCATCAAAAGACAAAATGTTGTGTACATGTGTATGACAGAGGTATAACAGATTAATAATATTCAAATGTACAAATGAAAATAAATACTTTCTCTGAAATGAAAAAAAAAAACTTGCTCTAGCACAAGTTCTTCAAGTTTCAGAGTCCAGAACTTCCATGTAAACACAGCATTTTAAGTAAACATTTATGTCATTGCACAAACATTTACCTGGTCTCGTGTGCTCTTCAGACTCTGCATCTCACTGGACCCTGCCACCACTGAAGATGAGGACTTGCCCTTACCTACACCTTTGCCCTTGCCACTGACACCAATACCACTGGAACTGCTGGCACCACTAGCACTGGGGCCTGCAGTTGGCGCCACATCCACATCCACAGAGAGAGGCTCATCATAAGGTGGTGCCGCTATGGTGTCTGGTCTCTGAAACTGAGCATGTCCAGAAATTGTGAAAGTGAAAAGTAACAAGGGCACACAAAAATATTGATTTTTCTAAATTCAAATTCAAACATCGAAATAACTTGTGAATAGTGATATTGTATTCTTTAACTTGTTATTGTTTAAAGAAATATATTACAATTGTGAAAGTGAAAAGTATCAAGGGCACACAAAAATATAATTTTAGGGAATATTTTTTAATTTTAATATTTCTAAATTCAAATTGAAATTGCTAAAGTGTATTGCAACTTACTTTGGTGGACGTCCTGCTGGGCTGCCTATAGATGTGTTCCCTCGGGAAGGCAATCTGGGTCCTCAGCTTGACATCTCTCTCTCTCTCTCTGACGGCTGCTTGGGGGCTCCCTGGCCACTTCTGGTCTCCTCGCTTCTACCCACCCTGGATCGGGTTGTGTTCATCCACACCTTGAGTTCAGCATCTGCAAACAAATAAAAAACAAATCATGAATTACTTGCCTGTGGGCATCCATATCGTACAGGCCTTCAAAAAGCAGGCAATAGCCAAACCAAGACAAGCAATTCAGTAAGTAGACCTACATCTTGCAGAATAGAGTGCAGAAAACAAGATTGGGTACTTACGAGTTTTGTTCATGAGCTTTGCCTTCGCTGCAATGGCTGCATCCTTCTTCTTGGTGTCCTTGTAGTCCAGCATGGACTTATTGTAGAGGTACTCTTCCTTCTCCCACCAGGAGGCGAGCTCCTCCTCCTCCTCTGGAGTTAAGTGCACTCTGATGCTAATCTTCCTCTTCTCCTTCCCTCCTGACTATAGGGGCTGGGAGCCTGACTGGGACTGTATGGAGCTGTCCCTCTCATTCTCTGTGCTCTATTGCACATCACCATCACTGTCACTGTCACTACTGGACCCCTCATCCTTCTGCCTCTTGTCCTTATGCCTCACCTTCTTTGCTGGGTTTTCCTCCCTCTGCTGTGGTTCAGGTTGCAGGGTTGGGGGTGGCGTGGGGGAACGTGCCCTGGCTTCCTCTGTCTCCCCTCCTAGGGGAGGGGGTGGGGTAACACTCCTGCCTCTCTGAGATCCCCTGCCCCTCTGAGATCCCCTACCTCTGTTGCCACCTTCTCTGCTGCTGCTGCTTCCTCTAGCACCTCTCACCATGATGACAATGTTGAGAAAGAGCTTCAAAAATTGATGAGAATTGCTTCAAAAAGCTCCACAACTTGTGAACACTGTGAAAGTGTCGCGAAAACTGAACGCGTGGGATGAGACCCGTATTTATATGTAGCTGGTTCAAAACACGTGGCGCTACGGGGTTCTACGTGGCTCTACAGGGTGGTCAAGTGGCTCCACGAGGCACTACGGGGTTCTATGTGGTTGTACAGGGTGGTCAAGTGGCTCCACGAGGCACTACAGGGTTCTACATGCCTGTACAGGGTGGTCAAGTGGCTCCACGAGGCACTACGGGGTTCTATGTGGCTGTACAGGGTGGTCAAGTGGCTCCACGAGGCACTACAGGGTTCTACGTGGCTGTACAGGGTGGTCAAGTGGCTCTACGAGGCACTACGGGGTTCTACGTGGCTGTACAGGGTGGTCAAGTGGATCTACGAGGCACGACGGGGCTCTATGAGGCGACTTCGTGGCCAAGACGTGGTGAGCACGTGGCGATCACGTGGTTCTGTCACCGGATCGTTCCTTATATGGCAATCACGTGCCGCTACGGGGTTCTACGTGGCCAATACGTGGCAACATGTGGCGATTACGTGGCTCTACGTGGCAATAGGGGTCCCCCATAATTGCCATGTAGTGCTACGTATCACGTGGCCCTCATGGGGGTAGCCCCGTGGCCGTTAAGAAGGCACCACGGCAGTGGACAAGGCTGACTTTACATGGTAAAATTTAGAACTTTTTGAAATTCCCGCTCTACCTTGCAGTAGGCGCCACGTAGACCCCGTGACTGCCATGTGGATGCCGTAACTGCCACGGGCTAGCCACGTCCCACCCCGTAGCAAAAAAATGGTCAATATCACTATTGGTCAATATAAGAATACAATATCACTATTCACAAGTTATTTCGATGTTTGAATTTGAATTTAGAAAAATCAATATTTTTGTGTGCCCTTGTTACTTTTCACTTTCACAATTTCTGTACATGCTCAGTTTCAGAGACCAGACACCATAGCGGCACCACCTTATGATGAGCCTCTCTCTGTGGAGGTGGATGTGGCGCCAACTGCAGGCCCCAGTGTTAGTGGTGCCAGCAGTTCCAGTGGTATTGGTGTCAGTGGCAAGGGCAAAGGTGTAGGTAAGGGCAAGTCCTCATCTTCAGTGGTGGCAGGGTCCAGTGAGATGCAGAGTCTGAAGAGCACACGGGACCAGGTAAATGTTTGTGCAATGACATAAATGTTTACTTAAAATGCTGTGTTTACATGGAAGTTCTGGACTCTGAAACTTGAAGAACTTGTGCCAGAGCAAGTTTTTTTTTTTCATTGTAGAGAAAGTATTAATTTTCATTTGTACATTTGAACATTATTAATCTGTTATACCTCTGTCATACACATGTACACAACATTTTGTCCTTTGATGACCTTTTGTCTGCTGGAGATAGACTGTGCAGACTTCAACCAGTTCATTGGGAAGAATGGTCTTTTGTCTTTTGATGACCTTTTGTCTTTGTAAACAGAGTATTTTAACACTGTATTTGTTTTTTCAGCTGTTGGGGAAGGCCAGTCAGGCAGAGGCATCCATGCAGCAGCAGATGGCTCCCAAGACAGGTTTCGAGAGGACGGTGGCTGATTATGTCAGTCTGCTGGAGGGAATGCTGCTGGAGATCGACCCTGCAGATTTCAACCAGTTCATCATGAAGAACCTGGCTATGGTGAGTGAGTTCCAGGAGAGGGCTGCACAGAGGAGGCAACAGCAGCAACAGTTTGGCAAGCAGCAGCAGCAGTTTGGTCAGCAGCAGCAGTTTGGTCAGCAGCAGCAGTTTGGCCAGCAGCAGTTTCGTCAGCAGCCGCAGTTTGGCCAGCAGCAGCACCCAGTACAGCAGGTAGCAGCAACAGGTAGCAGTAGTAGTAATATGCCCCCTCCTAGTCATACTGTTACTTTGACCATTCTGAAGACCATGCAGCCACCAACTCCACAACTGGACAGTCCTGTAGCATCAGCTCTGGGATCACCACCTCCACAAGGACATCCTCAGGGCTCCAGCACCCCCACCTCAGACTACCCACAGATGAACACCCCTCTGCTGACCACTGTGTCACCATCACAGGCAAGTTCTGCTGGTTTCAGGGGTGCAGGTGTTGGTGATGATAGCTTGCACATTTCTCTTGGTAGTGCTATGCGGTTGTTCGATCAGGAGGAACAGAAGAACACCAGTGCTTAGGATTTTACTTAGAACTTTTGCTTGCTTTGATATTTTTGTGTAATTGTAACTTGCACATTGCTTGTACTTTTGTAGTTTTCTATTGTAATATTTTCACTATGGGTGCTGCTGCTGCTGCTTGCTAATTTTGTTCATATTGTACAGTACAGTACAATACTTTAGCTGATAAAAGTAAGGTAATGTAAGGTAAGGTAAGACTTTATTTATCCTGACTGATTGTACAACACAGTACAACATATTGCCGATATTCATTGAAGAGTGCTTTGCTTTCAATTTTGACTGAACGTTTTGCATGAAAACTTCATATAATTATTACTTTTCTCAGTGCCAAGCTACTTGTGCCAAGTAGATATTGTACAGTACAGTACAGTACAGTACAGTACATCGCCAATATGAAAGGTGCTAACTGCAACAAATGTAGTATAATCTGTGTTTTCTTTAATGTTAATAATGTGCCATTCTATTGATTTATTATTGTGATGTTTTCTTTTTTTAGGATGAGTGTGTAATTGTTATACTGGTTGTACATCGTCATTTTTGTTCATGAAACTTGTAAATTTTTGTAAATAGTTATTTTTGTTTGCTTTTGGGGAACCATGTCATACAGGCCCATAATTAGAAGGTTTTATGACTGTAAATATTTGTAAATATTAAAGAACTAATAAATCGAGGAAAACAAAAGTTTAATGTTCAATAATATTTTCATAATGCGACGTCAAAGTATCGGGACACAAAAGGAGATACTTAGTGAAGAATGACCCTTTTGTCTCAAAGGCAAATAAAGAAAAATTTAAAAAAACATTGTGCAAGGAACTTAAAGAAAAAGAAATATATTTCATCAAGAAAACTTGAAGATAAAAAAATTCAAATTTATAGAAACTTGGAAAAAAACAATCCACCTCTTGCATACCATAGTCCATAATTTAATAGGTAAAAGTATTCTAAATTTGAACCAAAAAACGAGAGGGCAACTGGCCTTGAAGGATCACCATGTTAACAAAAAAACGAGAGGGCAACTGGCCTTGAAGGATAGCCTTATGAAAAAAAAATACAATTTTTATTGATAATAGCACCAGCATTGCATTATTTTGGGAGTGTGTCGGTGGCCCTGACAAGGGCCTTTGTTTTTGGACACTTGTCTTGTCGTTTGTTGGTCTTGGTCTTGGTCTTCAGAGAGATGGAACTTCTTGGTGGGTCTAATCATCATCATCACCAAAATCATACACCCTCCTGTCTTGCCAAGACACAGCACCTGCTGGGCTGTTGTAGTACTCTGCCAAGTAGTCTCTCTGCAGCTTACCTGCCTTGGAAGATGTGTTGCCAGGTAGAGCCTCCAAGCCCCTCCAGGCTGTCACTGCTTCTTCATTTCTCCAGGTTCCTGGTACTACCTCGTGGTTGGCATCTTCGTTGTCAGCCTCCACATTGATCCTGCCTGGTTTACTGTAGCTGATCAGGTTGTGTAGTACACAGGCAGTCAGGACAACAGATGCCACATTCTTCTTGTCGAGGCACATCGAGGTGAGGAGACATCTGAATCTGTTTGATAGGATGCCCAAAGCATTCTCCACCACTCTTCGAGCCCTGGAAAGCCTATAGTTGAAAATGCGTTGTTTCTTGTTCATGCCTCTGAAGGAGTAGGGTTTCTGCATCCAGGTCCGAAGGGCATAGGCATCGTCTCCAATCAGGCTGAAGGGCATGGTCTTGTCATCTCCTGGCAGTGGTTCTGGTTCTGGCAGTCCTGCATATCCACCTTCTAGGGCTTCATAAAGTTCTGTGCCTCTGAAAACTCCTCCATCTGAAGTGCTTCCTTGTGCTCCCACATCCACGAAAAGGAACCTGTACTGAGAGTCCACAAGAGCCATCAGGACTATAGAGTAGAACTTCTTGTAGTTGAAGTAGACAGAGCCAGATCCTAGTGGACACTTCACTGCCACATGCTTGCCATCTACTGCCCCACAAACGTTGTGGAAGTTCCGTCTCTCTGAAAAGCCTTGTGCTACTTCGTTCCTCTCCTCTGGTGTATTGGGACATTTGATCACTTCTTCGATGCACTCAGCAATGATGGCCTCACAAGTCTCAGAGACGATCAGGCTGATGGTGTTGTGAGGACATCTGAACTCGTGGGCCAGGCTGTGGTAGGATATACCAGTGCCAAGGAACTTCGGTGATGGCCACCTTGAGACCAGGTGACAGGGCTTTCCTGAAGAATGTGTCTTGTTTCTGGATCCTTGGCCCAACTCTTCTGACTATCTCATGGTACAGGTCAGGTGACACCCTTGCAAAGGACTGGAACTCCTTAGCACTCTCATCTTCTAGCTCCTTCATCAAGGTGTCATAGACACCCATCTCCTGACTCTTGGAGATCCACCAACTCACCCAGAGTCTCTTCTGCTTGGCTTTCCTCTGGATCTCTCTTGCCTGTATCTCCTGCAGGACTAGTCCAGCAGCAGCATTGTACAGGGCATGCTGATATCTGAGGACAGCAATCTGCAGTCTCTGTCTTCTTGGTACTCTCATGGTGATGTTGCTTTCTTGAAGGTCAAGATGCTGAATGACTGGAAGGGGCTGTGGACCCCCTTTTTATAGGATTTTTAACGCGACACTTTTACGTGTCTCTTACGGGACACGTGGCTCCCACGTGGCACGACGTGGCAGTAAGTGGCTCATACGTGGCACGTGGCTCTTACGTGGCACTACCTGGCAGTACGTGGCCCCTACGAGGCCCGTGGTTTACGGCGTGTTTACGGCGCTGTAATATATATATATATATTTTTTTAATTGGCCCTACGTGGCCCTTATGGCTAGGCTTTACGTGATAGTGTGACCCCGGCATTACTATAATTCACCAAATGTCTGTCTGTCTGTTCCCATGTACCGCAAAAACGGCTGAACCAATCGCAATAAAAATTTGGGTGGGTAATCCTGGGACCCCCTGGAGTAAAATAGGCTGTATTGTTTTTCCAATTTTCCAGTTTTTCCAAACACAATGGAATAATATTTACCGATATGAACAGTGATGTGGTTTTTCTTGAAATTCTACAAATACTGTTTAGATTTTGATGATTTGTGTGTGATATGATTTAACGGATGTTTATATAAATCGTTTAAAATTTAAAAAAATCCTTCAATTTCTGATATTTTGCCTTTTAAATTGGGCCTCCCAATTGAAGCCCCGCCCGTAGGACGGGTACCGTTGCTAGTATATAATAATAATATAATGTCACGTACAATGATTACAATGATTACAATGACAACGGGTACCGTTGCTAGTGTATAATAATATAATATGTCACGTACAATGATTACAATGATTACAGGACACAGGTACAAGTACAAGTACAAAATACACATAAAACATTTAGGTTGCGACGTCAGATAACCCTACTATTGGCCAATGTTCTTAGATGCTCTATTTCTGAGATCTGATCAGGGGGATTACAAAGAACAAGAGCCAATCAGGATAAGTCCTGGAGCATCTTTGACAATGACACAACTGTTGTGTGGGACGCCACGTCAACACCTGTTGGATCGGTTGGGTACAATACGATTCAGATCGAATATTATGTCCAGCTAGACGCAGTCACTGTGTTCGAAACATTTGGCTTTGAGGTTGACATGCTGGTTAAGCTCCTCATTGGTGATCTGCATCAGCCAATATATCTTGAAGTATTGTTATACTCTAAGAAGGTATAGCATCAATTTCCTGCTGAAAGATCTCGCACAACGTGCAAGTGTCCGCATTGTATAACAATACTGCTTCTACAGTGGCATGAAATGTCTTCCTTCTAATCTTGTCAGACAGAGCCAGTTCAGTGGGCAGAGCAGCAGAGTCCGATACTGGATCTAGAAGCCGCACCGCCACCCAAGCCAGCACGGGTGACGTCACCGGAAGTCGTCATTCGGATTAGGAATGAAGCCACCCAAGTAAGCAAACTGCAAGCAGCTTGGCAGTGCTCACAGTTCCAGCTTCGTTGCTAAAGTATATGATATATGTATTCTCAAAAAGAGTAACTTGTGTGGCACACCCAGTTTTAATTACTCTTAAAAATTTAACAACTTTCGATTTGCTCCAATTACAGGAATTACGACGCATTTGTCTTTCGATACTCCATTCACAACTTTTGTCCAACCATTTGTTCATGTTGTTTCATCTCCTTGCTATGCAAAGATCATTTTTCTGCTATGCATTACACCATTGTGGCTTTCATTAACAGCTTCAAATTGGTCATGAACCACCAAGGATCTGGCAAACCAGTGCCCGCAATGGATCAACTGGTCAGGAGCTTGACATTTGTCTTGGGTGCCAACGATGATTTGCCTACGGTACTCTTCTTCCACATACACCGTGGGACCTTCAATATAAACCGGAAATCAAAACACAAGCAGACAGGCTTCCTGCTTTAAAGTCCATCCGAGGGATGGTGCAGTCAATGATGCAACGTCATGCTTGTGAAGCACCAATCCCAGTTTACACTTGGAAGCTTGGAATGGAACCCAGACTATACAGCTGAAAGGTACGACATTACATAGTGTGTGCTACCTCTGTACTATCCCATCTCATGGGGCTGGCAGGTTAACCTATGCTCTAGAGATACGCACACACACCTCTGAGCTCTCCAGATTGTGTTTGAATCCAGACCCTTGAAGGAACTGCGCTCCAACGCGAGTCGAAAGAATTGACGCGACCAAAGACGGAATTCGTCCGAGTTGCTTTATTGAAACAAAACAGCTCAGGTATTCTGACAAGCCCGTTTTTCGGGCAACAATATATATATACACATTTATGTCGGGAAGTTTGCCCGGCAAAAGCTATACCGGGCATGCCCGGGTATCAAGGGCGAGCCTTGGAAAGGCGAGTCTGGACCTGCCCGGGCGTGTTTGGCTGCGGCCTGGCAAGTCGAGGCTGGGCGTGCCCGGGCGCTCTGGGCGAGCACTGGAAAGGCGATAGCGGGCATGCCCGGACGCTCTGGGCGAGCCCTGGAAAGGCGATAGCGGGCATGCCCGGACGCTCTGGGCGAGCCCTGGAAAGGCGATAGCGGGCATGCCCGGACGCTCTGGGCGAGCCCTGGAAAGGCGAGAGCGGGCATGCCCGGGAAAGACGAGACCGGGCGTGCCCGGGAGGTTCGGGCGTGCCCGGGAACAGTGAGTCCGGGCATGCCCGGGAGAGGCGCGTCTGGCCGTGTTCTGGCCGGTGCAAGGCGATTATGTACATCCAGCGGTAACCGCTACACACGCCCCTCCAGAATCGACCTGCACCGGCAGGGTCAATTTAAGGGGGGTCCGGATGACCCGGCCGAAGCGACCCCTGGAGGGTCGTGGGGAGGGGTCTGACGTGGTGGTGGGTGGTCGAGCGGGGGGAACTGTGGACGGGGGGCGGCCTCGCCGCGGAGGAAGGGCCAACCGTGGTGGTCGGTCGACGTCCATGTGCGCCGGTTTGAGGCGGTCCACAGAAATCCGGTCCGGCCGGCCGCCGAAGTCGACGATGAAAGACTTGTCGCCCCATCGCAGGACCCGGAAGGGCCCGTCGTACGGCGGCCGGAGTGGCCCCCGGTGCGCGTCATGACGCACAAAGACGTACTCCGCTGTGCGAAGCGCCGGGGGGACGTAGGACTGGGGGCCACCGTGGCGGGATGTCGGCACGGGGGCAAATCGTCGGGCGGCCTCCTGGAGGTCCGAGCGCTGGCGAGCGGCGGACCAGGGACTGGTAGCATCAGGCACGAATTCGCCCGGGACGCGGAGTGGCTGGCCGTAGACAAGCTCGGCGGCGGACGCCTGGAGGTCTTCCTTGGGGGCCGTGCGAAGGCCCAAAAGGACCCACGGCAGCCGGTCGGCCCAACCGTCGTCCTGAAGGCCGGCCATGAGTGCGGCCTTCATGGAGCGGTGAAACCGCTCGCACAACCCATTGGCTTGGGGGTGGTAGGCCGTGGTGCGGTGCAGCGTGACCCCCAACGAACGGGCGACCGCGCCCCAAAGCTCAGACGTGAACTGTGGGCCGCGGTCGGACGAGATGTCCGCTGGTGCGCCGAAGCACGCGACCCAGGTGGCGATGAACGCCTGCGCCACGTCGGCGGTGGTGGTGGAGGTGAGGGGCACGGCCTCCGGCCACCTGGTGGTCCTGTCCACCATGGTGAGCAGGTGGGTGAACCCCCGCGAGGGGGGCAGGGGACCCACCAGGTCCACGTGGACGTGGTCGAAACGCCGTTCAGGCACGGCGAAAGATGCCAGCGGGGCCTGGGTGTGGCGGTGGACCTTGGCTCGCTGGCAGGCCATGCAGGCGTTGGCCCAGTCGCGGATGTTTCGTCGAAGGCCGTGCCAGACGAAACGCGCCGACACCAGCTTCTGAGAAGCTTTCCGGCCCGGGTGAGAAAGGCCGTGGATGGAGGCGAAGATGCGGCGCTGCCAGGAAACGGGCACGATGGGGCGAGGCTGGCCCTGGGAGACGTCGCAGAGCAGGACGGTGCCCGCGAAGGGGATGTCGGCCAGGCGGAGGCCCGTGTCCGCCACGCGGAGTGCCTGCACCGAGGCGTCGGTGGTCTGGTCGGCCGCCATGAGCGTGAAGTCCACGCCGAGGTGGACCGCGTTCGCGCTGGCCCGCGAAAGGCAGTCGGCCACGGCGTTGTCTTTGCCGGCGACGTGCTGGATGTCCGTGGTGAACTCCGACACGGCGGAGAGGTGGCGCTGCTGGCGGGCCGACCACGGCTCCGTGACCTTAGCCATTGCGTAGACCAACGGCTTGTGGTCGACGAAAGCCGTGAATGGGCGGCCCTCCAGGAGGTGTCGGAAATGGCGAACGGCCAGGAATAGCCCGAGCAGCTCGCGGTCGAACGTGCTGTAGTTTAACTCGTTCGGCCGGAGTTGCCGGCTGAAAAAAGCGAGTGGCTGCCAAACCCCGTCCACCCATTGCTCATGGACGGCGCCCACCACGTAGTTGGAGGCGTCCGTAGTGAGGGCGATGGGCGCGTTGAGCACCGGGTGAGCCAGCAGCGTTGCGTTGGCGAGGGCCCGTTTGGCACTGGCGAAGGCCGCGTCCATGGCCGCAGACCAAACAATGTCATGCTTGGCCGGCTTGCCCCGGAGGGCCTCGTAAAGGGGCCGCATGAGCTGAGCAGCGCGGGGCACGAATCGGTGATAAAAATTCACCATGCCGAGGAACTCTTGGAGGGCCTTGATGGAACGGGGACGCGGGAACGTGGTGATGGCCTCGACCTTGGTCGGCAGCGGCACGGCCCCGGTCTTGGTGATGCGGTGGCCCAAAAAGTCAACAGTCGTCGCGCCGAAGTGGCATTTGACCGGGTTGACAATTAAGCCGTGCTCGCTGAGGCGACCGAACAGTGTTCGGAGGTGGAGGAGGTGCTCGGCGCGGGACGTGCTGGCGACGAGGATGTCGTCCAGATAGACGAAAAGAAACGGCAGGTCGCGCAGCACGCCGTCCATCAAGCGCTGGAACGCCTGGGCCGCGTTCTTGAGGCCAAACGGCATCCGCAAAAATTCGAACAGGCCGAACGGCGTGATGACGGCCGTCTTCGGGACGTCGGCCGCCCGGACAGGTACCTGGTGGTAGCCCCGTATCAGGTCAATTTTCGAAAAGATGACCCGTCCCGCCAAACGGGCGGAAAAGTCCTGAATATGCGGGATCGGGTACCTGTCGGGGGTGGTAGCGTCATTGAGACGGCGGTAGTCGCCACACGGGCGCCATCCACCCCCCGGCTTTGGCACGATGTGCAGTGGCGAGGCCCACGCGCTATCGGAGCGCCGCACGATGCCGAGGTGCTCCAACGCGTCGAATTCGGCCTTTGCCACGGCGAGCTTGGCTGGGTCGAGGCGGCGGGCCCTGGCGTAGACCGGCGGGCCCGTAGTGGGTATGTGGTGCTCGTTCCCGTGCCGCACCGCGACGGCCGAAAACGTCGGCCGCGTGAGGGCCGGGAATTCCACGAGCAGGCGAGCGAACTCGTTCGTTGCCGGGAGGGCGCACGCCAGTTCGGTCGGCGCGGAGCTGCTCATTGTGCACGCCAGGGAGCTGAAGGTCTCGGCGTGGACAAGGCGACATCGTTTGACGTCGACCAGCAGCCCGTGCGCGCAGAGGAAGTCGGCGCCCAGCAAAGCCACGGGGACGCTGGCAGTAACAAAAGTCCATTGAAAGCGCTGGCTGCCGAAGCAGAGGGTGACGACGCATGGGCCGAAAGTGCGTATGGCCAAGCCATTAGCAGCGACCAAAGAGGGGCCGCAAACTGCGTCCAGCCTGTCCTGCTCGGAGGCAGGTATGACGCTCAGTTGGGCACCGGTGTCGCACAGGAAACGCCATCCAGACGCTTTGTCCCGAATAAACAGCAAGTTGCCCGAGTGGCCGGCGCTCATGGCTGGGAATGAACGCCGGCCCGGCCGTTTCCCGACCTGCCGAAAGTGCACGGGGGCCGGCACGTCCGAGCCTTGTGTCCGAACCTGGCGTGGTAATAACACCACGCCCGGTCAGGTGGAGGCCCCGGCCGTCGTGTCGGAAGCGGGCGGTGCGGCGTGGCGGCTGCCAGTTGCACCGGCAGTTCGGCCTCCAACCGCGCAGGGCGCTCGGGCGTCGTGGGCGTCGCCTCGGACGGCGGCGGGCTCCAGGTAACCGCGCCGATGTGCTGGCCCGCCGAGGAGATCTTATCGGCTTCCCTGGCGAGGGCGCGGGAATCCGTGATCAACGTGCCAGCCAGGGCGAGGCGTACCGGGTTAGGCAGCTGACGGAGGAACAGCTCCCAGAACAGGAATGCCGGAGAGTGCTCGCCGAGCAACGAGAGCATATAGTCCATGCGCTCGGACGGGCGCGTGTCGCCGAGCTCGGGCAGGTCAAGCAGGCGCCGTGCGCGTGCTGCCGGTGAGAGGGCGAAAGCGCCGAGGAGGAGCGTCTTCAGCGCGTCGTATTTGTCAGCAGCCGGCGGGTGCTGGAGGAGGCTCAAGGCGTGGGCCGCGGTGGCGGAACCGAGCGCCGCCACAACATGGTGGAAGCGGGTGTCGTCCGCGGTGATGCCTCGCAGGGCGAACTGCGAGTCCGCCTGGGCGAACCAAACAGCCGCGTGAGCCTCCCAGAAGGTAGGCAGTTTAAGCGGCACTGCCGTATCCATGTCGGTAGGTCACCAATGAAGGAACTGCGCTCCAACGCGAGTCGAAAGAATTGACGCGACCAAAGACGGAATTCGTCCGAGTTGCTTTATTGAAACAAAACAGCTCAGGTATTCTGACAAGCCCGTTTTTCGGGCAACAATATATATACACATTTATGTCGGGAAGTTTGCCTGGCAAAAGCTATACCGGGCATGCCCGGGTATCAAGGGCGAGCCTTGGAAAGGCGAGTCTGGACCTGCCCGGGCGTGTTTGGCTGCGGCCTGGCAAGTCGAGGCTGGGCGTGCCCGGGCGCTCTGGGCGAGCACTGGAAAGGCGATAGCGGGCATGCCCGGACGCTCTGGGCGAGCCCTGGAAAGGCGATAGCGGGCATGCCCGGACGCTCTGGGCGAGCCCTGGAAAGGCGATAGCGGGCATGCCCGGACGCTCTGGGCGAGCCCTGGAAAGGCGATAGCGGGCATGCCCGGACGTTCTGGGCGAGCCCTGGAAAGGCGAGAGCGGGCATGCCCGGGAAAGACGAGACCGGGCGTGCCCGGGAACAGTGAGTCCGGGCATGCCCGGGAGAGGCGCGTCTGGCCGTGTTCTGGCCGGTGCAAGGCGATTATGTACATCCAGCGGTAACCGCTACACCCTGCTATAAACGGTCATTCTGGTGTTTCAGAGGCAACAAACTGTTTTAATGAACGGAAGGTTTATGGATAAAGCCAAGTACACATCACTGTGGGACTCTTGCAGCTATGTCCTTATTTTTAGCTCACTTGGAACGAGGTTCAGGGGAGCTTATGCGATGGCGCGTCATCCGTCCGTCCGTCAGTCCGTCTATCCGTAAACACTTGAAACTTCTTCTCCAAAACCGCTGATGGTATTGCGACCAAATTTTGCACAATTGATATTTGTTGTGTTGTGACTAAAGTTTGTACACGGCATTAAAAAAAAGTCAGGGTTTAAGGGGGTTTACTTGGGTCAAAGTGGGTTCAAATATGACCCCCCAAAATAGATATTTGTTCTCTTCTCTGAAACCACACACTATTTCGATGTAACTTCACCACAACCTTCACCACCCGTGATGCACCAATGTTTGTTCACGACATTAAAAATATCTGCCCCTTTGGGTATTTACGGGGTGGGTTACCACCCAAAATAGGTATTGGCTTTGTTCTCAGAAACTACATATGCAATTCTGATGAAATTTCACTACAACCATCACCACCCGTGATGTACCAATGTTTGTTCCTGGCATTAAAAAAAAATTAGGGTCTAAGGTGGTCTATAGGGTGGGTTGCCCCCCAAAATAGGTATTTTTTTATTTAAAGTCTTGATTATGTTAGTATGATTCGACATGCTGCACTGTCTTCAAGCAAGCATTGAAATAGGTTTAAAATACCCTTCGTCAGTGCAGTATACTGTTTATTCTAGCAGGTGAGCACCAGGGGTATTGTCCCTATGTTTATGATTGTCACCAAACAATCACAACCAGGGGCGTCAAGAGGGGGGGTCAGGGAGGGTCGCTGCCTCGGGGCCCGGGGTCCGTTGAGGGGCCCGAGCTTCTCCTGTAATTTTTTAAAACAGTACAGTGAAACCCCTCATCGGCTGATCCTCATTTCCTCATAGTTACATTTAAACCCAGAAGCTGATTTTGCTTTCTTGCCGGAAACAAAACACCATTTACCGCTGTTAATGGTACAGTTTCAAACTTTACAGAAAATGGTTATTAACCAGAAATGTGCGTTACAAAGAAATGGGTTTGTATCCTCTTTGTCCAAAAATATATATATTAACCATCTTCTCATGTATTTTTTTGCCAATCTTAGGGAGAAATAATGTTCAACAGTCAAGTATGCGAATTGACTCGATCAGTCCAAACGTCCCGTTATCTCCTTTATTTTCGATCATACGGCTAAGTAAAAGTAACCATTTGTTTTTCTCGGTAAAATATTCAGGTAAATGACACGGATAAATAAAAATAATTTTGTCCTTGTGTGCATTTTATTATACTAGCAATGGTACCCGCCCTATGGGCGGGGCTTTAATTGGGAGGCCCAAATGAAAAGGCAAAATATCAGAAATTGAAGGCTTTTTTATTTTAAACGATTTACATAAACATCCGTTAAATCATATCACACGCAAATCATCAAAATCTAAACAGTATTTGTAAAATTTCAACAAAAGCCACGTCACTGTTCATATCGGTAAATATTATTCCATCGTATTGGAAATTGGAAAAATTGGGAAAAAAATTGGAAAAACAATATAGTGAAGTGTGGTGCTGCGCACACAACCTGCTTGCCAAAGAGGTAGGCCACAACGCGTTTGATAAAACCAAGAGAATTTATTATGAAAGCTCGAACTGCAGCACTGGGCGGGCCCGAGCTGAGAGCCCGCATATATGTGCCGAGGCCACGCCTCGTCCCCGGGCGTGACCGATCGGTCGATAGGCAGGGCATGCATTCCAGTTCCCCGCCTGGACGTTCGCGCCACCTGCTGGTGCGCTGAATTCGTGTACCTTGCTTGTGTCCTCCACACGCGCCCCCCCAGAATTCCCGCGCACCTGAAGGGTGAGTTTGTGGGGAAGCCGGATGACCCGGCCGAAACGCCCCCTGGCGATGGGTGCCGGTCTGGGGGGTGGCGGGACGGCAGGGCTGGGGGTGCAGGGGGTCCGACCGCCAGGGGGCGGCCTCGACGTGGAGGCAGAGCTGCTGGCGGGGGGTGCCGGGGGTCCGACTGCCGGGGGACGGCCTCGACGCGGAGGCAGAGCCGCTGGCGGGGGGTGGTCCGGATCGAGGTGGGCCGGCTTGAGGCGGTCCACGGAAATGCGATCCGGGGCACCGCCAATGTCGACCGTGAAAAACTTGTCCCCGGCCTCCAACACGTGGAAGGGCCCGTCGTATGGGGGCCGTAGCGGTGCCCGGTGGGCGTCGTGCCGGATGAACACGTACTTTGCCGTGCGAAGCTCCGGGGCGACGTGGGAAGGCGGGCAACCGTGGTGTGCCGTTGGCACCGGGGCGAACCTCCGGGCGGTCTCCTGAAGGGCGGAGCGCTGTTGTGCCGCGGACCAAGGAGCCGTGGAGTCGGGGATAAATTCACCCGGTACCCGCAGTGGTTGCCCGAAGACCAGCTCCGCCGAGGACGTGCGCAGGTCGTCCTTGGGCGCCGTCCTGAGGCCCAGCAGGACCCAAGGGAGTCTGTCAACCCAGCCGCCATCGCAGAGGCTGGCCCGGAGCGCGGCCTTCATGGAGCGATGAAAGCGCTCGCACAGGCCATTGGCCTGGGGATGGTAGGCCGTGGTGTGGTGTAGCTTCACCCCGAGTCCTTGCGCCACTGCGGCCCAGAGCTCCGAGGTGAACTGGGGGCCGCGGTCGGACGAGATGTCCGAGGGGGCACCGAACCGGGCAACCCAAGTGGCGATAAAGGCTTGCGCCACCTCAGCCGCAGACGTCGCCGCCAATGGGACGGCCTCCGGCCACCGTGTGGTGCGGTCGACCATGGTGAGGAGGTGGGTGAACCCTCGCGAGGGGGGCAGAGGTCCCACCAAGTCGACGTGCATGTGGTCGAACCGCCGCTCGGGCACTGCAAACGGGGCCAACGGTGCCTGGGTGTGGCGGTGGATCTTGGCGCGCTGGCACGCGAGGCACATCCTGGCCCAGTCGCGGACGTCCTTCCGGAGGCCATGCCAGACAAACTTTGCCCCGACGAGTTTCTGGGATGCCCTCGCGCCAGGGTGGGACAGGCCGTGGATGGCGTCGAACACCGGGCGCTGCAAGCCAGCGGGCACGATGGGGTGAGGCCGGCCGAGGGAGACGTCGCATAGGAGGGCCGTGCCCGCGGCGTCGAATGGCACCTCTGTGATGCGGAGGCCCGTGACAGCGGTCCGCAAGGCCTGGACGCCGGGGTCGACGGTCTGGGCCTCCGCCATCTGGGCATAGTCGACCCCGAGGTGGACCGCGTGCACGACAGACCGGGAAAGGCAATCCACCACCGGGTTGTCCTTACCCGCCACGTGACGGATGTCCGTCGTGTACTCAGACACGGCAGAGAGGTGGCGCTGCTGCCGTGCCGACCATGGCTCGGCGACCTTGGCCATCGCGAACACAAGGGGCTTGTGGTCAACGAAGGCCGTGAACGGGCGGCCCTCCAGCAGATGGCGGAAGTGTCGGACCGCCAGGTGGAGTCCGAGCAACTCGCGGTCGAATGTGCTGTACAGGCGTTCGTGCGGGCGAAGCTGCCAGCTGAAAAACGCCAGCGGTTGCCAAGCACCACGCACCCATTGCTCGTGCACCGCGCCCACCGCGTAATCCGGCGCGTCAGTGGTGAGGGTGATCGGTGCATCGGGCGCCGGGTGTGCCAGCATGGTGGCGTCGGCCAGAGCCAGCTTTGCGCCCGCAAACGCCGCGGTCATCGGCTCCGACCAGGCGATGTCACCTTTGCCCGGCTTGCCCCGGTGGGCCTCGTGCAAGGGACGGAGGAGCTGGGTGACGTGGGGCATGAAGCGGTGGTAAAAGTTCACCATGCCCAGGAACTCCTGGAGCTCCTTGATCGTGCGGGGCCGCGGGAAATCCCTGACCGCCTCCACCTTGGCCGGTAAAGGGACGGCCCCGTGCTCGGTGATGCGGTGCCCCAAGAAGTCGATGGTGGTGACACCGAAACGGCACTTGGCAGGGTTGATGATTACGCCATGCTGGCCCAGGCGTTCGAACAGCGTGCGGAGGTGGAGCAGGTGGTCCTCCCGGGACACGCTCGCGACTAGGATGTCGTCCAGGTAGACGAACAGGAAAGGTACGTCGCGCAAGACGCTATCCATAAGCCGCTGGAACGCCTGAGCCGCATTCTTCAATCCGAAGGGCATCCTTAGAAATTCGAAGAGGCCGAAAGGGGTGATGACGGCCGTCTTTGGGATGTCGTCCGGTTGGTCGGGGACCTGATGGTAGCCCCGGATGAGGTCCACCTTCGAAAACACGGTCGTGTTGGCCAACCGGGCGGAAAAGTCCTGAATGTGTGGGACCGGGTAGCGGTCGGGGGTGGTGGCATCGTTGAGCCGGCGGTAGTCCCCGCACGGCCGCCATCCCCCGCCGGGCTTCGGCACGATGTGCAGTGGGGAAGCCCACGCGCTGTTGGAGCGCCGCACAATCCCCAGCCGCTCCAGCGTGGCGAACTCCGCTTTCGCCACCGCGAGCTTCGTGGGCTGCAGCCGGCGTGCCTGGGCATAGACCGGCGGCCCGACCGTGGGGATGTGGTGCTCCACCCCGTGTTTAACGGCCACCGCTGAAAAGGTGGGCCGAGTGAGGGCGGGAAACTGGCGAGGAGGCAGGTAAAGTCATCCGCTGCTGGAAGCGTGCAAACCAAACTCGCCGGGATGGAACCGTCCAGCAAGCCGCTCGGTGAGCCGCTCAGTGAGCCGCTCAACGAGCTGCTCAACGAACAAGTGAGCGAGCTAAAGGTTTCGGCCTGGACGAGCCGTCTGCGCTTTACGTCGACCAACAACCCATGCGCACATAGGAAGTCCGCACCGAGCAATGCCATGGGCATGTTAGCGGTCACGAACGACCATTGAAAGCGCTGCCCTCCGAACCGCAGGGAGAGGCAGCGCTTCCCGAACGTGCGGATGGGTGTACCATTGGCGGCAAGCAAAGCGGGGCCCCGGCCCGCGCTTCGCTTGTCGGACGTGTAGGCTGGGATGACGCTTACCTGCGCTCCTGTATCGCAGAGGAAACGGCGCCCGGACAAGGTGTCCGTGATGAATAGGAGGCTGGCGGAATGGCCGACGCTCAGTGCCGCGACCGAGCGCCGGCCTGGTCGTTACCTGACCTGCCAAACGAGCACGGTGGGCAACACTTCTTAGCCTTGTGGCCGAACCTGGCGTGGAAATAGCACCAGGCTTGCGGCGGCGAGGGCGGTGGCGGCCGTGGTTTTCTCTGCGGCGGTGGTGGTGGGCGGGGCGCGGCAGCAGCCACGAGGGACGCAGTAGCATCAGCCTCGCGATCCACGACGGCCGCACCGTAACTCGCCCGCATGTCGCAAGCCGCGAAGAACTTGTCGGCCTCTACGGCCAGGGCGCGGGGTTCCCTTATGTTGGAACCGGCCAGCGCGAGGCATACCTGTAGAGGTAGCTGGCGTAGGAAAAGCGCCCGGAATAAGAAATCCGGGGCTTGGTCACCCAGCAGCGACAGCATATAATCCATCCACACGGATGGTCGTGTGTCGCCGAGTTCGGGAAGGTCCAGGAGGCGGTCGGCCCGTTCGATCTCAGTGAGGCCGAACGTGGCGATGAGGAGACGTTTGAGCGCCCTGTACTTGTGGTCGGCCGGCGGGTGCCGCAGGATGGACACGACTCGGGCGGCAGTGCCGGGCCCGAGGGAGGCGACCACGTGGTAGTAACGGGTCTCGTCCGCCGTTATGCCTCGAAGCTGGAATTGCGCTTCGGCCTGCACGAACCACACATCGGCCTGTGCTTCCCAAAACTCTGGGAGTTTTACCGCGACAGCGTTGTTGGCCATGGCGCGTTCGGTGGTCAGCAACGGCTGAACCAATCGGGGTCACCAGTGAAGTGTGGTGCTGCGCACACAACTTGCTTGCCAAAGAGGTAGGCCACAACGCGTTTGATAAAACCAAGAGTCTTTATTATGAAAGCTCGAACTGCAGCACTGGGCGGGCCCGAGCTTAGAGCCCGCATATATGTGCCGAGGCCACGCCGAGGCCCCGGGCGTGACCGATCGGTCGATAGGCGGGGCATGCATTCCAGTTCCCCGCCTGGACGTTCGCGCCACCTGCTGGTGCGCTGAATTCGTGTACCTTGCTTGTGTCTGCCACAATAGCCTATTTTACTCCAGGCGGTCCCAGGATTACCCACCCAAAATTTCGTTGCGATCGGTTCAGCCGTTTTTACGGTACCTGGGAACAGACGGACAGACAGACAGACAGATGGACAGACATTTGATGAATTGTAGTAAGATACTGTTTGAGGCCGTTTGTGTGCAGCATTCAATGACGCTTTGGACAATTGGACCGCACTGTATGTTCCGTACTCTGCAACATGTACGAGGTGCACCAACTTCAACTTGTATAATAGATTTGTTAATACTTTATTTATTTACTTTTCAACACTTGCACTGTGAGCTAAAAAGGCTGCTGTGATTTTGCGTTATTTATGAGCTCGTTGCGGCTCTAATTTAGGATCTTCCTTCAAGAAAGGTCCTTAACAAGTTATAAAAGAGAGAAAGGGTGGGGTGGGGGCCCCCTTAGTTGGTTGCCTCGGGGCCCGTGCTGCTTCTCGACACTCCTGATCGCAACTATCTTCACCTGTGTCAGGTATGATGTTAGCAATTGAAGATTATCCCTTTGATGCCCACCGATGTTAGCTATTACTGCATCTCCTTGGTAACAGACTCAACAATCTCATGTTTCCATTTCCTTTTGCCAAGTATGGTAGTTAAGCCAAATTGGCTTTTCAGTGGTGGCTTCTTCCTTTGATGAATTGCTTACGTTGGTTCGATGTTTCGCTGAGTTGGTCCTGCATTCTCAGGGATACCTGGTACTGCTTGAGGTATACCCATAAACCACCCATCTGATTTCATCCCACTGTCATAGGAGGATGCACTATTGATTGTAAGTACATTGTACATTATTTGAGTTGTCAGTATTTTGAAGAAGAAGATTTTGTCTGATGTTTAAATATGTGCATTGTTATAGTTTTTGACATTTACAGTTTTTCAAATTCAAGTAGTTGATTAGTTTATCAGCTCATGTGTTTAGTATGTTTTATTGTGACCGTGATAATTTTTATCTTTGAGTGTTCAGTTAGGGAAGTCCACCTATGGTTCACACATCGAAATGTGTGACATCTCAATTTTTTGCCAACGGTCGGAAAACTTTAAAGTTAAATAATGTAATGTTTATCAGAAAATAAATTTTAAATGAAATAGTCAATTAATCCATTGTATGTTTGGCATTCTTCTATATGTTATCATAAACCTCCTTTTACATAAATGCTCCACTAGAGGTCAGTGCAGGATTTGCTTGATGTAGTTTTATTCATTTTAGAAGTCCACTAGGCCGATGTGTACGCAAAGTACAACGCAGATGGTAGTCTCTCTGCAAGATACGTTATGCATGACTTACCGACAACCTTTACGGTCGTTGCATGTACTTTCAGGTTCGCAAGCAAAATCCCTCTTTTTGCAGCAACCATAGATTTGTAAGATTTGTAGAAAGATTGTTTACTTTTGGGAGGTCTACTTGCTACTTTATTTTTACCTCTGCCACCGAAGGGGGATGGAGGTTATGTTTTCACCCCTGTCTGTCTGTTTATCTGTCTGTGAAAATATATCTCAAAAAGTTGTGGACTAAATTTGGCGGAGAGGTAGCGTATGTGACAAGGCCAAAATATTTGGATTTTGGGGAAGATCCGGATTTGGATCCGGCCAGTATAATTTTTGTTATTTTTCACCATTGGGAGGTAGGGCCAAAAATTATACATAGCAGGATATCTCAAAAAGTTGTGGACGGATTCGGACAAAACTTGGTGGACCGCTTGGGTATGTGATAAGGAGGAATTGATTACGATTTTGGTGAAGATCTGAATATGCATTCAGATACGAGAATTATTCAATTTTTAAAGTGATTTTTCACCATTGAGGGATCGGGCGAAAAGCGATATATAGTATATTTTAAAAAGTTGTGGACAAGTAAATGACAAAACTTGGGGATGAATTGGTTAGGTGACAAGAACAATCCGATTCGATTTTGGTTCAGGTCCGAGTCCAGATCCAGCCTATCAGTGAGATACAAAACATAAACTGTTCAGCCTGGCGGAGGTATGCGCTCTACCGAGTGCTGTTCTAGTTATTTACTGAAACAAACCGTTTGATCCTGAATCTCCAATTTTCCCCCTAATTTCAGTCTTTCAAAGTTCGATATGCCTCGGGATCATAATCATACTTTACCAGCACGGGCACTCCACCAGAGGCCAGAAATGTGCTTCTACAGTGGCATGAAATGTCTTTATGGGAATAAAGGTCTCAAATCAACATGCAACTGAACATGCAAGCATTTGCATTGTCTGATAGAAAATGTAGTTACTTAAGCAGAAAATTATATATATGCTGATATTCATATGTGCTTATGCATGTGACTAGACCAAGTAATTTGTGCGAAATTAATAATGTACCGGAGAGTAATATTTAATAAATCAATTAACAAGGTACATCGGAGTTTGTTGGGCCCGTTATATATACTCTCCACCGTAACAAACAGAATATGTATAATTGATCATGTAATTGTTGAAGTACTGTTCCAGCGTTCATTCCAAGTGCCTTTTTGACACGAGGGATGTGCAGAACACCTGATTACAAGTTTCCACGTAACATAATTGCCTCATTCAATAACCGTTCAGCATGTGCAACTCATTTAACCTTGGGTTTTCAGAGGTGACACAAAGCATTCTGAGCAAATTTGAAAGTCATTCTGAGACACCAGAATTTGGATCATCCAAAAAAAACACTGATTACATTATTTTACAATCCATTAGAATGCTGCTTCTGTCAAAAAAAATGAGAGGAATCACATCATTGGACACCTTCAAGTAGGATCTTCCATTTGCCATGTTGCAAGGCTCTTTAACTTGAGGAGAGGATCTGTTATGACCTCAGAAGACATTATTAGGCCACTGGATCAACGAGATGTGTCAAGAAGTGGTGTTCCAGGATAATGACTCCTGCTCATGACTGATATATTCACATGTAATGACCCATCTACCTAATCAGATTCAAACTGGCCAGAGTGCTGCCAACACACTTCCTGGACCTCGAAGCAGTGATTGGACATAACAGATATTGAGATTGGTACTTCCACATTGGATCCTTATGTGAAAACGTTTGCCACAATGTGGAATTACATGATTAGGTCGCAATGAAATGGGCATGTGATTATTCAGCATTTATCTCTGTCAGAGAGGATTGTACCTCATCTGTGTCACATGATGTTCATTTTTTATGGCAGAAAGAATAGATCTGCAGCCCATAGACTCTACTCTTGTTCTAGCAGCTCGGGTTATGGGTGAGCTCAATTGCTAGAGTTATGAAAGTGTGATCCGGTGATTGCAAGTTGTTATCCCAACCACATTGGGAAGGCGAGCGCAAACTCCCTCAATGCATTTCCTTTCAAGTGCACATTTATATTACTTGATCCTCACAGAATTTGTTTCACTAGGACATCACTTCATGAAGTGCGTACTTAGTAGCCATCCAGTCTTAAGTTAGATTCCAACAAAACCAACAGCACCTTTCACAATAGTAGGCCTTTGTGGTGATGCGCTGGCAAAATTATGAATTGCCAATATTATGGTAATTACTGGCAGAGACCAACGTTTGAGGTGAGGTGCACCAGACTCTTTATAGAATGTCGGTGCTGAAGAGGCAGTTTTCTGGCAAAGGTTATGCTACATCGTTTGCCATTACCTTTCCAGAAATCAGTCAGGGCAGGAAGTTGTAATTTGATAATGGTGCCTGCAATAACTAGCCCACTCTTCAAAAAGACACCATGATATCTTTAACGTCCACTTACGAATGCCAGCAGACGTGACACGCAGGTTACCATCCATCTGAGGGATAGTGCACACATTGAGGGAGCGCCTGCACACAAAACACCAGGATGGCAGTTTATAGCTGTCCTGAGATTCAAACCCAGGCTGGACAACTCAGAATCATGTCTGCTTACCTCCAAAGTCTAAGCTATCCCGCCAGCCTGAGACCCCAGTAATTACTGGCAAACTGTGGAGTCTTTGGGGCACCTCTTTATTACGTAAAAAAAAAAATCGAAAAAATTTATAACTCCCCAACTTATCACCTAAGTCTCTCTCCTCAATATTCCTCTCAAATAAATATATTGCCTATCCTAATTCTAAATCTAAATATAATTCTATTCTAATTAAATATTCTTCTTCTAAAAATATTCTTCTATAATTCTAAAGTATAATTCTTCTAAAAATATTCTTCTAAATATTCTTCTAAAATATTCTAAATAAATATATTCTAAATATTATATTCTAATAATATTCTATACATTCTATTCTAATCTTCTAAATCTTCTAAATAAATAAATAAATAAATACATAAATATATTAAATATATATATATATATAAATAAAGAGGAATATTCTTCTAAAAATATTTAAATTCTATTCTAAATATTAAAAATAAATAATATTGTCTCCTCTCAAACAAAATAAAAACATTCTCAAACTAGAATCCGGGCACTCGGTAGAGCGCATACCTTCGCCGCAGCTACTGTTCTGTACTTGGCATGGGAGTGTATGCGATGTGAAACTTTATGTGAAATGCGATCGATTTTTAAAAATCAGAATTTGAGCAAATCTGTTTCATTCGTCTGTTAATATGCCTCCCCGATTGACAAATCTGCAATTTGAATTTCATTTGAGGTTGAAATGATTGCGGGAGATCGCGTTATAGTGATGACGTCTTGGATGGACATCCTCTTCTTCAGTCGCTCATAACTTTGAGTGAAATACGATCGAGTTAAAAATAGTCAGAATTTGAGCAAATCTGTTTCATTCGTTTGTTAATATGCCTCATCTCTTGACAAATCTGCAATTATAATTTTTTTTGAGGTTGAAATGATCGCGGGAGATCGCGTTATAGTGATGACGTCCTGGATGGACATCTTCTTCTTCAGTCGCTCATAACTTTGAGTGAAATACGATCGAGTTAAAAATAGTCAGAATTTGAGCAAATCTGTTTCCCAAAATCTAATCAAATGTGTCCCGTATAATAACCAATCATCCCACCAAATTTCATGCAATTCGGTTGAATACTTTTTGAGTTATGCGATTAACATACACACACACAGACATACAAATAAATACACAGCGATCAAAACATAACCTTCCGCTTTTGCGAAGGTAATAAAAACAAATCTCAAATCAACATTAAAAACAAATAAAAACAAAATAAATCAACAAATATATTATCTCAAATGAAAACATTGCCTCAAAAAGGAAACCATGAGGTCTTGGGGCCCGCAAGGCTAACCCCCGCTCTAGCGGGGAAAAATGGCCTTAAAACGATCAACCATATTTTTTTCATCCTCGAACGTTATTCCCTTCCTCTATCCCCAGCCACGCGCTCCCACATTCCCATAACCTGCTTTATCTCGACCTTTAGCATTCTACTTTCCTTCCATTCCTCAAATTCATTTTTCTCAATCAAGTTATAGCCGAGAAACTGCAATGCGCTCTCTGGTTCTACCAATTTACAATTGAAGTTTTGGCCAACATTCCAGCTTCCATTTCAGATGAGAATCATGAAGAGCAAAGTGTAACATCATTGCATCGCTATAACATTAGAATGACTGTTTTGGTGTGTTTCATTTTTCCATCACAACTCAGCCAACTCCTCATTCTGCAGTTCGCCTTTTTCTGGTCCTGATTAGGGATCGACAGGGAAGGTTTGGATTTTCAACTCGTGTTGGTTTGTTTTCACCACAAACATATCCTATTGCTATGCTACATCATTGTATCCACATCTTGGGTTAAAACCGATATCTTGTTCATACAATATCACCATAAAATCAATAACACATTCCACTTTGAATACATTTCATAAACATGTTTTGTTAATCCCTTTCAACATACAAAAGGCCCTGTGCTACTTGTGTTCTAACAATCCCTTCTTTTAATAAACTGTAATGAGTTGCAATTGTCTCAGTTTTTCTGCTCCATGACTAAGTTGACCTTAACATCGATGAATGCTCACAAAGGCTGACTCTGTGATTTCAAAGACGAGTGAACAGTTGACAATTCAATTTGATGACACAGAGTACCAAATTAGACTGAAGTTACACAAGCAACATTGTGAATAGGAATAAATGAAAGAAAATTGGTTTGAAATAATTCAAGTTGATGTCGTTATCATGTCTATCCGAGGAACGGAACACACAGTAATGAATCACCCTGCCTGTGAAACACCGGGATGACCATTTATAGCTGGGTCGGTAATCTAACCAATTTGTGTGAAGATATTCATAAATGCAATGTATGCCATATTTTGCAAGTCACCTTTAACTTGTTTAGTCTGTCTTTGGTTCCTGACTCAAGTATAAACTGTCGGATTTGTGCTTCACAGGCAGTGGGTTCTATCACGAAGTACCTCGGATGGATGTTAAGCTGGGTGTCCCATCAGCTAGCATAAGTTGGTGGATGTTAAACATCCCGTGGTGTCTTTCATGAAGAGTGAGCAAGTTATCTTTACTCCGATCAAATTACAAATCCCTGCCACCCTCAAATGTCAGACCTGGCCAGCCAGTTCGTGAAATACTTGGACTAAAAACCTTCCCCTTCAAACAACAAGGGGCAGTAATTGGGGCTGTTAAATAAAATGGATAATTAAGAAATTAAGATCTTAAATGAACGTGAGCAGGTAAACAGGTTGTATGTATATATATATATATATATATATATATATATATATATATATATATATATATATATACATACATATACATATATATATATATATATATATATATATATATATATATATATGTATATATATGGATTTAAGTTTGTTTGTTTATATATATATATCAGGTATGCCATGGATTTATTTAGGGTGCCACGGAGATTTAGGGATTTTTTGATGGCATATTATGATCAGTTTTGGATGCGGTTTGCGACACAGTCCTAAGTAACAGAGTGGCAGAAGTTGAATGTGGGGATCCCGATGGGCGATGGGATGTACCATCTCCCCTATTTTGTTTGTGCTGCTTATGGAGTTATTGATACGTGCGGTGAGTGGACATGGGAAAGAAGTGGAGCTAGCCCCTGGTCAGAGTTTGCCAGCGATGTTTACATTCATGGATGACCTGACAGTTGTCCAACAATCGGTGATGCAGCAGTAGAGGTACTGGGACGACTGGAAAGGTTGATGCGGCGGGAAAGAATGGGATTTAAAGCAAGAAAGTCGAGGAGTGTGGTGGTGAGATGAGGAGTGGTGGATAACACGCACAGGTTTGAGCTGGGAGGGGAGGTGGTTCCATCATTGACAGAGGCCCCTGCGAAGAGTTTGGGAAGATGGTATACAGTGGAGTTGAATGATGTGGGAAGAGTGGAGGAGGTCAGAAACAAGCTTTTGAGAGGTTTGAAGAGGATTGATGGGTGTGGTTTGCCAGGTAAGTTGAAGGTATGGTGTTTGAAGTTTGGATTGATGCCACGAGTATTGTGGCCATTGATGATGTATGATATTGCGATTGGGCATGTAGAGAGGATGGAGGTTGTGATGAGCTGGTTTGTGAGGAGGTGGTTGGGAGTGCCACGCTGTTTGACGAACATTGCCTTTTATGGTCAGGGTGGAAAACTCCAGTTTCCCTTGACATCATTAACCGAGGAGTTTAAGGTGGCGAGGGTGCGGGAGTTCATGATGTTGCGGGATTCAAGTGATGCAGTGGTAAAGAATGCTCTCCCAGAGAAGAAGGGAAGTTGAAAGTGGATTGCAAGAGCAGAGGTAGATGAGATGGAGGAGCAGTTGCAACAGGAGGAGGTCATGGGGATGGCACAGCACAGGAAGCATGGCTTGGGGTGGATGAAGCATGAGCGATGGGGAAAGGCATGTGTGAAAGAGAGGAGGAAGATTGTTGAGAGGGAGCTGACAAGAAAGGAGGAGGAGGGGAGATATGTAAAAGCAGTCAGACAGGCACAGCAAGGTGCTTGGACAAGGTGGGAAGGTGTGCGGGTGAGGACATTGAAGTGGCAAGAGATTTGGAGGATGGAGCCAATATTGTTTAGTTTCCTGTTGCGGGCAACGTATGATGTGCTTCCATCACCATTAAACTTGAGATTGTGGGGGTTGTTGCAGGAGAGATGTTCTTTGTGTGGAGGTTTGGGAATGGTGCATTGACAGCAGGAAGATACAAGTGGCGGCATGATCAGGTGCTGGCGGTGGTAGTGCAGATGGTGCAACAAGAGGTGCTGAGATTGAGAGAGAGAAGAGTGGAGAAGGAGACTGATGGGGGAGAGGTGTTGTTTGTCAAAGAGGACCAAGTGGTAAGAGGTGGAAAGAGGAGGAGTTGGAAAGCAAGAGGGCTGTCCGATGCTTGTGATTGGCAGGTGGTGGCAGACCTAAAGCCACAATTGGTATTCTCAGAGGAGATCTGTGTGACAAGGTTGCGGCCTGACATTGTCATCTGGTCAGATGCAACAAGACAGGTCATCTTAGGGGAATTGTCTGTACCTTGTGAAGAGAACATGGAGGAGGTGCATGAGAGGAAGAGAGTAAAGTACAGTGAGCTGGAGGCAGAGTGTCGGGAGAAGGGTTGGTGAGTTTCTTGTCAGCCATTTGAGGTTGGGTGTAGAGGGTATATTGGCAATTCCTTTTCTGCATTTCTTGCTCGGCTTGGAGTGTGTGGGACAGAAAGAAGGAGGATGTGTGACAAAGTGGCCCAGGTTGCCTTGAAAGGCTCACTTTGGATATGGAGGAAGTTTATGGAGGCATGTCGAACGGTGTAGGTTGAGGTTGTGGGTGGTGATTCATTTCAGCCTAAAGGGGTAGTGACTGAGCGGAAGAGAAATGGAGATGTGTGTGTGTGTGTGTGTGTGTGTGTGTGTGTGTGTGTGTGTGTGTGTGTGTGTGTGTGTGTGTGTGTGTGTGTGTGTTGCAGGAGCGTCTGTGGTTTTGCACGAATGTGTTTTTGTTTGAGTGGTGCATGTTGTAAGGGTAGGTGGTCAGTTGTTTTTTGTTGTTTTTTTGGTGTGTGAGTGGGTGGAGAGGGGCTGTGGATTCTGGGAGTGGAGGCGGTTTTGTTGTTGTAATCTGTGTTCTCAATGACTGGGAGTGGGGGTATGTACGCATCCAGGTGTAGCTGCTGCATGTGGAGGTGCATGTGCCACTGCTGGCCCACCTTAGCTGACCGTATCGAGGTTGAAGGGTCGAAATGAGATGATGCCGAGGACCTCAACTGAGGTCCCAGTCTAATTTAAATAAATAAATAAAAAATCTACTTAAAACTTCCATTTCAATTGTTAATAAAAATGTTATATCATGTATATTAGAAATTAATTTGTACAAAATAAATGTTTGTATTATGATTGGTGTAAATCATGACAACATAGCAACTCACATACAGTCATAATCCTCAGTTAAAACAAGCCTGTCTCTATAGCAACATGTGATGTGTTTTAAATTGCACATCGGGAGTTGATAATTACGTGGCGGTGAGGTGTTTTTGATAATGTGGTGTGTACTGTTGTGAGTTGTTTTGAATTACCTTGTGGTGAGGTCAAGTATGTAATATATGGTACATATTATATCTGTGCTGTGTCTGTCACATCCCATCAAGTCACTAAACTACTTGCTGAAGATTTTGTGAAATTGTCCCAAACTTCCAGTCTGCACCTACCCCTCCGGTGTGTATGTGCCAAAGGATTGATTTTTGAATTTTTAAAATATTTTTTCTTCAACCTAAATCTTCAACTTAAATTACTTATAAAAATGTAATGTCACAAATATTATGATTGGTGTAAATCATGCCAACATAGCAACTCATGTACAAGTCATTATCTTCAGTTAAAACAAGCCTGTGCCTCCATAGCGACATGTGGTGAGGCCAGTTTAGCGAGCCGATCCATGATAGTATATTTTATAGTCTTATCTTATTTTTACTTAAACATATATTTACTGTACAGGGAGCTGTACACCTTTTAACATCCAGATGTTTGTGTACAGTACCTTAATTGGGAAACAATTAAAGATTTGGCTCAGTTGAGCTACTACACTCAGTTGGATGTTTCACACTCACATTGGATGGATCATGTGGTTTCCACATCACATGAGGAGGAACAGTTATGACCAATATTCACTCTGCAACACACACAATAAGAAGGGTCTTTTAAGTGACTTTACAAGAAGAACATGATAGTGGGAAACCAGGTGGTAAGTCTGAGGAATTAAGAGTAATGGATGGTTTAGTGAAAAACAGAAACATCTTAGATCATTTTACCGTGAATGCATCACGCCAAAGGTTCAGACTGCTGGAGGTGAAGGTGAAGTACTGCAATGTCTTGTGGCATATTTTAGTTGTAGTGCTGTATTAGGCCTCTCGTCCTATTGCAAGGCAAGGGAAATCCAAGCAAGATTATCGGGATCACGGCCGACCTAGTTCATGCTTTCATTCTAGTCCTACATTCAGTTCATGATAAGACATTTTCAGGGTGACAATTCGATCACCCATTTGGCTCTTCTCATGCAGGAATCGTTTTTGAGAAGCATGAAGAGTTCATAAGCCTGTATTACCTCATTGGGGAATGTAACTTGTATGGATGCATTCAGTCGCAATGATCCCAAACATTGCAGAACCTCATAGTGGAAAATGCAAAAGCAAAGCCAAATCAAGAATTGTTTTTGCCAAAAAAGGGACAAAAGGCTCAGAGCGTCCAACGTTTCAGTCACAGAGCGGCCTTTTTCAGGGATTAACGCAGCCCGTCTCCAATGTGATGGTAGAGCATTTACCTTTGAGCTGTCTAGTCTGTGTTCGATTCCAATCCCAACTATAAAACTGCCAGTTTGGTGCTTCACCTGATGGACATTGCATCACAAAGAGCACCGTTCCTCAGATGGAGGTTCAACCAGGTGTTTGCACGCCTTAGTTAGTTGGTGCATGCTAAAGAGCATACGGTGTCTTTCGACCAGGATTAGGTGAGGTATTGCTGACACCATGAACAAATCACAAGTTCCTGCCTTCATGTCTAGGAACCCTGCATTTGCAGCACAGGTACGCCTCTTTAATGATACAATCAGCCGGCTGAGTTGAATATGCAATCGGTAATGAAGAACGACAGGCCATGCGTTCTTGGATCTTATATTCCCTCACGAGGTTTGGGGAGTTGAGAGAGGGGCAAAGGGCGACACAGACCTGCAATAAATCAGGAGAGGCAAGCAACCTGGCAAACCAAGTACCAACATCACATTTGCATTTGGGCTGGGTGGATAAGGGAATAGGAGAGAGGGAACCTTTCTGAACCATTACTCCTTCTTCGGCAAAACACCTTGTTTGTTGTATTTCAACTTTTTCTGCTTCGTGTTTCTCAAAACTTTGGTGATTATAGATTCTTCCATTGGCAAACAGTTCTTTGATTACCAGACTCTGTGGCGTAATGCTTCGAGTGTCTGCTCTGAGCGTGGCAAGTCGGCGGTTCCAATCCGACTCCGTTCAAGTCATACCAGAGACTTAAAGATGGTACTTGCTGCTTCCTTGCTTGATGCTCAGCATTTAAAAGCATAGAGCAAACAACCATAGGCTGGCAACACTAGCACAGGCTTTGATGGGCCTATTGCACTCCTCCTGCATGAGGTTCATGTAAGGGAACATATGAAATCTCATTCACTTTCACACTGCCAACAAGTCGGTGGTTTCTCTGTCTTTTACCACACGACCTCCTTTCTGGTCTTCAACCCTTTGCTCCTTCAATGTTTTGGCCCCTCCAGGTTTCTGCAAGGCACGTGTGGTCCACCAGCAACCCCCCTTCTCATGAAACTCCAAAAATCCAGAATCACTGCTAATCTCCACTCATTATTTCTTCTTTTTTCCCCCACCCCATATGTGGAACCAACTTCCATACTCTCTTCAATCTCATTCCTCCATCCAGGTCTTCAAGACAGCTGTTCACTACCATCTCAGATCGTCCCCAATCCAAAACCATGATCTTTTAAACCCCCGTTAGCCCTTCCCAGGCCAATCTCTTTCCAAGCTTCCAGTTTTTCCTTCCTCAGAGTTTGCTTTTGTATCCATCCTGTCCACGAGCCTCGACTTTGTATTAAAAAAAAAAATCATATTATTATGTCGAGATTGTTTTTCAGTTACATCTCACTGGTGTATCAAATCTGTTTCAGTGAAAGGTGAAAGTTTCCTCCTGATATAGTTTTTTTAAGTTGATGAAATGACAGTGGGTGATGTGAAAACAGGGGAGGAGACAGGAGCAGCAGGATCACCTGTTAATTTATGCCACCTGCTCTCCAAATTTGGAAAAGCAAGAGAAGCAGTGGATTATCCATTCACAAAAGGCCCAAAAGAACTGAACACGAATAGCGAGGCCTGGCATTTTGAGTTTTTTCAAATCGAATTTGGCAGAGGCTAGGGTCAGGAAGGGGAAGCAGACATGATTAGAGTGAGAAATTCCCTTTGGTACATTATTCATTACAAGTTCTAGCCAATCCATATGTTTTTGTACATGCATGCGAAGTTGATAACCCAAAGTATTTTTCCTCCGTCTCCCTTTTCTCCTGCCTGCAGATTGTTGTTTATGGGAGTGGTGCGGGCAGGCGGGGGACTTCAGCGGTCATTCTTACATCCCTCTAACTGTGATTTTATCTATCCCCACCGACATTACCCACTCCTATCTACAGGTTATACCTGGTGTTGGCCTACTGGTTTAGGGCGGCGGGCTTGGGATCCTAAGGTCCTGAGTTCGAATCCCATTGAATCAACGCCAAATGGGGTTGACTCAGCCTGTCATCCTCCCGAGGTCGGCAAAATGAGTACCAGATCACTGGTTATAAGAGAGGCATTGCATCAGCGGCAAACGTGCGCACTGAAAATGATGCCACCAGCAGCCGGCTGGCTGCACACGAACCACCCACCATCTGCAGGCTTTTCTTTTTGCGATGTTGTCTTCGTCTCTTTCAATACTTTTTGTATTTGAAACAGTTGAACAATATTTTTCACCAATTGTATATTTTCTGCAAGAAAAACGCTTCCCAAAACATTAACAATCCTCAACAATCAACCCTAATATACCCAGTTCTGAAATTGGAAACATCTCTTTGTTTTCCTTATTCGGACGTGAGGATTCTATTTTCTTTTGTGCGTTCTCAAGCAGTAAAACACACGGACATGAAACTTGCTGAGGAATTCAGGGTAGGTCTTTCTATGTGCCGGTAATTGGATTCGCTTCATCCATGGGATGCCAGCCAGTTACACTAAAGCATGAACGTGAGAATGTGGAAAAGAGTTTATCAAAAAATGGAAGTTAATGATCCAGGCACCACATGTTCCAAGTGTAATCGGGACCATCAGGAAATTCCCTTCGCATGGTTGACAGTTGAATGTTTTATTCAAATGCAGGTTTATGGCCGCTTTATAGCAAAATCAATAGGTTTCCAGAAGGGCACTTCCAGTTAGTGGAAGCGAGACACTGAAAACACACGCGCATGCGCGAATGGCCTCGGTGGCATTGATATTTCATTTGAAAAGTCCCATATTGGAAAGATGTTAAGCCGAAAGATGTTAAGCCGGAAGATGTTAAGCCGAAAGATGTTAAGCCGAAAGATGTTAAGCCGAAAGATGTTAAGCCGAAAGACTTGTCTGCCATCCCTAGTTGTTGGTGAGGATGACGATTCTCCATATTATCTTTGCACAACAATTTGTTGGACTGTGGAAGTGGTCTGATCTTCCCGGAAATTCCATGACACCAGGGTGCACTGCTTACTATCTCAGGGTTGTTGTTCCATGGACATGAGCTTTAACACTATGAACAATTTCACATTCCCAGGTATTCACATGTTACGTGGAATGGCCTGGCCATCTTTGGCTATGAAAGGCAAACCATGAATAGGGGAACGCAAATTTAGGATGTAATCTTATATGACTGTAATGATCCAGAATGGATAAAATCAAATTAAAATGCCTCGAAATGACCTGTCATGTAAATTAACTGTGATTTGTATGTCATTCTCGAACAGCCTCTAATTCTCTTTCCATTCGCTCCATTTCCCAACTCTCTCTCAACCCCAACTTCCTACTTCACCCCTTTCCTTCCATCATGACTATACACGCCGAACAGACATTTAGGAAGTAGAATAACATACACGTAATTACATATTTCTTGCACATTCATCAGTTTTAAGGTAAGGGAATTGCTGATGTCAATGTATCTTCGTGTGCGTTCTCTTTTCCGAACCGGTTATTTTGATTTGAACTCATTTGAACAGACGTTGTGGGGATGTCAAAATGGGTCCATTGTGGGTCCAGCCCAGTGGGCAGGTGGCCAGGGAACTGTGGAGGAGGGAATGGGGAAATGGTTAATCGCTAGGACAAGGGGCTCCTGGGGAAAGTGCGCTGCTATGGCGGTTCAGCTGCAATCGTTGAATTGGATACAGGTTCTCCCCGAATCGAGTGCCGCAGACTCCGATCGCTCGCCTTTCCGATGTGTCTTAGTTCCACGTCGTTTTGACAGCTGTTAATAAACTGCAGCATTTGAAGCGCATGGCACAACCCAAATAAAATGCGGCACATTTAAGTTCTGTATTATTTGCAATGATCTAAGACTCATGGAGGAGCTTCATTGTAACCTCCACCACCAAAGGTGGATGGAGATTATGTTTTTACCCCTGTCTGTTTGTTTACTTGGCAAAAAAAGGGAATTTTTTTTGCAAGTATGTTGATCACCCCAGTTTGTGTGCGTTTTTTGTTTGTGTTTGTTACTTGGCAAAACAACTTGGTTTTTTTTTTGCAAGTATGTTGATCACTCCAGTTTGTTTGTGTGTGTGTGTGTGTGTGTGTGTGTGTGTGTGTGTGTGTGTGTGTGTGTGTGTGTGTGTGTGTGTGTGTGTGTGTGTGTGTGTGTGTGTGTGTTACTTGGCAAAAAAAAAAATTGCAAGTATGTTGATCGCGCCGGTTTGTGTGTTTGTGTGTGTGTGTTTCTTTGTCTGTCCGCTCACTTATACTTGCCTGCAGGTCACAATTTTAAACCGATCTCCACGAAACTTTACCCAATGGTAGAGTTCATGGTCCGACAAAATGCTATATATTGTTGGGGTCAAAAGGTCAACATAGGCCAAAGGTCAACCACTTTTTTCAAATTTCTAAAATCCTCAATTTTCATCCGATTGACTTAAATTTTGAATAGGATATACATATCGGCAAACTGAATTCAACGACCAACTATTTTTGAGATCAGCAGAGGCCAAAAGGTCAACATAGGCCAAAGGTCAACCACTTTTTTTTCAAAATCCTAAAATCCTCAATTTTCATCATTTCCTCATTCATTTACACTCAATATCTCTATATTTTCATTCCAAACTGCATAATTCTAATCAAAACATAATACTATAGTATTAATATGACAAACTATAATGTAAAACGATAATGTTATCAAACCAGCGAATTGTCGTAATCTGTTCACTTACGGATTCTGGAGAAGCTTATTGATGATCGTAATTCAAAATCATAATTTTATTGAGGAATTTTTGAAACCTCACACCTACCTTACGACATCCGATGGGACCCCAAAACGTTCTACAGAAGGTTTGGTGGGGCTAGCCCCAAAACTGAGGGAGTAGTTTCTGGACGGACACTTCTGTTTTATAATATATACATACAAATTATAAATCTGGATATATTGGATTTGAACTTGAGTTTGTAGCATCATATGAATCAGATGTTCAGTTGGGAACTCTAACTAACAGGACAACGCAGTGACCGATGCACTTCTGCGTGAAACGGCAGAATGAATATTCGTAATAGCAAATCGTTGCAGCGGCTGTATCAATGGGAATTTCAAATTGCCTGTTTTCAGTTGTATCTTCCATCTGTTACACCTCTTAAACTATTTTGCTGAAACCTGACATACCGATCTGACTTGCGACGCGGGTGTTAAAAATAACTATTCGATAACAACTGCTTTGAATAAATCATGTATGGAGAAACAAATTATTTTCAACAACTGGTTGTTGTTAGTGAATACATATTAGACCATGACCCATTGGACTTGAGACATGTTTACCATGTGAGGAATTATTGGAGGGGGAAAAATTGGCCTGATCAGCCCTCTTGGTTTCCAAATGCATTTTTCAATATGATCTGAGCAGAGAGCTCTGATATTTACTCTTTGAGTCACGCTCACCCATAACCTCTGTCTCTTAGAACTGGTTAGTAATGTATATAAATATAATGAGGGAGTTCTCTTGGTTGTTGCAATACAGTTTGGTAGCAGCAGTTTACTTTAAGCATATTCTCAAATGACTACTACTACTACTACTAATCCGCATGCCCAACTAAGGGGCATAACGACTGCCCACAAGTGTCAGTTTTCCACCTTGTGCCAACATTAATGTCATTTTCAAATGCCACACCCATTATTTATCCATGTCTCCCTCTACTTTGGCCTTCAATTCTGCTGTTGGTGTCCCCCCCCCCCCCCCCCCACACCCCCAACCCCTCTCAACCGTTCCTTTTGTCCTGTTGTGTCCAGATCCGTTCAGTGTACTAGTATTAGCTCTTCTATGATCCTCTACAATGTATACAAACATAGGGGAAATACCCCTGGCGTTCACCCCGGTAAACCCCCTTAGTCCCCGATTTTTTAATGCCGTGAACAAACTTTAGTCACAACACAACAAATATCATTTGTGCCAAGTTTGGTCACAATCCCTTCAGCGGTTTCAGAGAAGAAGTTGCAAGTGTTTACGGACTGATGGACTGACGGACGGACAACGCGCCATCCCATAAGCTCCCCGGAACTTCGTTCCAGGTGAGCTAAAAAAAAAAGAACATAAGAAACTTCAACATGGAAGAAATAGAAATAAATATTGGAGAACAAGAGAAACCTAAAAACTTACAAGCGGAGGGCCATGAGAGTACGTGCTGAGATGTTTGCCCTAAAAGAAGAAAATGGAAGGATTATCAGAGATATCACATAATTTCAACACGTGGAATAATTTTATGACAAACTCGACATTACAGTATGAAAATACAATAAAACGAAAAATAGTGGATGAACACCTGTGTGCCAAGGATAGGAGTTCAGGTGTGCCAAGGAAGGACTATGTACGATTCAGGATGCGCATTTGGCAACTGGCTTTGGCAAGCCAACTTTTAAATGGGGATTTGCAAGAAAGATTAAGGCTGAGAGTGAGACCCAGGAATTTAAGTGCCTGAACATCCTCAAGTGGACTGTTAAGAAAGTAGATGGGAGGGTTTCCATAAGGTCCTTTCAAAGAGTGAGAGGGTGGAATCGTTTGCAAATGGATAAACAGGATTTTCTAGAGTCAGAGATATTGATGATGAAGATTAGGAATAGGAATTGGCCCAGAACAATACTTTTGGGGCACTCCACCCTTAATAGGTAGAGGAGATGAAAGGATTCTGTTGAGAGCCAAACAGTGGCTACAAGAGAAGAGGAAGTCAGTAAGCCATGTTTGAGATTGCCTTGGATGTCATCGGCTTTGGAGAGCACGGCAGGATACCAGACTGTATCGAACGCCCGAGGAGATAAGTCCAGGGAGACACCCTGATCTCATGTCTGGCATTGAGGAAGTCCATGTCATGTCTGACATTGTTATTGACATCTCATGTCGGACATGCAGGACTATTGGGAGAGTAGGGGCAGATTCTCCAAGGTAGAGTGACCAGGCCTGAATCCGCATTGATGATTTGACATGAGGCTGTTGTAGAAAATGAAGGATTGAATGTCAACCTCGATAATTGAATCCAAGACCTTGTTGATGATTGGAAGTAAACTAATAGGTCTGTAGTTAAGGATATCGGTTTTTGCACATTTTATGCAATGCAGTGATGTTGACTGATTCCAAGCAAATGTTAGATGACCTAGGGCAAATGACGGGGTACAAAGAGCAGAGAGAGGATCTGCAAGAGCAGTAGAGCAGGTTTTTAGGATATGTGAGCTGATGCCATGCGGTACAGGAGCAGAGTCAGAGTTGAGGGTGCAAAAGACAGCGTCCCGAAGTTGTTGGGTGTGTCTAGGTCGAATGGGCTCAGTGAACGAGTAGTGGTAGACACAATATTTTAAGCAAACGCAGAATTGAGAAATTCAGCCTTCTCATGAGTGGAGCCGGCTTTGGTGCCATTTGAAGAGAGCGAAGTTATGGAGCGGGAGCATACTCCAGAGACATACTTAACAAGGCACCACGAGGTTTTAGAAGAGGGAGACAAGTTTGGATGTTCAATCTTAAGGTTGGACAGATGTTGTTTCCTGGCTCTCCTGAGAGTGAACGCACACTTGTTGTGGGCTTTGTGGAATGAGCTGAGATTGCCTTCAGTCAACTTTACTTTCCAAGAAGAGAAGGCAAGTTGTTTTAAAGCAACTGCCTCACCAAATAATTCAGTGTACAATGAGTGGGAAGAATTGTAAGATAACTGTAGTCAAGATGGGAAGAATCTGTGCATCAGAGAAAGCTGGTTTCTAGGGAAGAATTCCCAGGCTGAGTTAATATCAGGGTCAGTAGATATGGGAGACCTATCCTGAAGAGCGATGGCTGCTTGCAGTTCCTGTCCTTCTGCCTGAATGAACTTCCAGACTCTCTGAGAATAGCCACGGAAATGTTCTCCCCAATATTTAGAAATCACTCATCAAAATTATCAATATCAACTCACACTTGAACCGGACAACAATAGAGCACAGGAGCGAGCAGGATTTAAAGGTGGATACCCAACGACGGATCATCTTCATACAATAGTACTCAGTAGAGTGCATACCTCCACAAGGCTGAACAGTTTGTTTTGTATCCCAATGATAGGCCGGATCTGGATTCGGATCTGAACCAAAATCTAATCGACGTGTTCTTGTCACCTAAAAAACTCATCCAGCTAGTTTTGTCATAACTCATCCACAACTTTTTAAAATATCATGTTATATATGGCTTTTCACCCGATCTCTCAATGATGAAGAATGACTTAAAAATTAAATAACCCTTGTATCCGAATCCATATTTAGATCTTAACCAAAATCGTATTGATTAGTCTTTGTCACAGACAACCTGTCCACCAAGATTCGTCCAAATCCATCCATAACCTTTTGAGATATCTCTGCTATATATCGTTTTTGTCCCTATCTCCCAATGATGAAGACTCACTTAAGAATTCTACTCGCCGAATCCGGATCTTCACCAAAATTGAATCGATTCTTCCTTCTCAGACACCCAAACTGTCGAAGAAGTTTCGTCCAAATCCATCCATAACGTTTTGAGATATCCTGCTATGTATCGTTTTTGGCCCTCTCTCCCAATGGTGAAAAATCACTTTAAAAACTCCACTAGCCGGATCAGAATCTGGATCTTCACCAAAATTGAATCGATTCTTCCTTATCAGACACCCAACCTGTCCACGAAGTTTTTTTTTGTTGTTGTTGTTTTTTTTGTATACAGAATCGAGGCGCGTGAAAGAGCTAATATTTATTTCACAAACAAATCAAACACACAAACAAAATATATAAAAAGAGGGAGCGGAAGACAAGATGGGGAGAGAAGGGGAAGCACACAAACACAACATTTGAGAGCAGGGACATCGGGAGATGTGTGGGAGGGAGAGGGCTTGGGGGGAGGAGGCGTGGGAAGGGGGGGGGGGTAGGAGAAGTATAAAACACAAGGACACCAAGGACTTCCAGGACAGAAGTTGGTATTTAAAAAAAGTGGATTTGGTGTGAAATTAGCGGGGGTAGAAAAGATCAAGGTTTTTGATGGGGGAAGATAAGAGATGGTGGTGAACAGCTGTTTTAAAGACCTGGAGGAAGGAGTGGGATTGAAGAGAGTGGGGGAGTTTGTCCCAGAGGCGGGAGAAAAGAGGAATGAAGGAGTGAAGGTGAGCAGAGAGTTTTGATTTTGGCAGTTTAACCATAAGAGGGTTACAGGCAGATCTTGTGCGACCTGTAGGAATATTTGGGGGACACAGCCCAGAGAGAGCTGGGGGGCAAGGCCGGAGAGGAGTCGGATGAAGACGGAAAGACCACCAACCTGCCTGCGTCGAGTGAGTGAAAGGCCCTTGGAGTTAGCTTCATCGCGGGAGATTCCAATGATCCTGAACACTTTGGTTTCAACAGCGTGAAGACGAGCTAGGTGTGAGGCAGGAGCACCAGCCCAGAGGGGAGAGCAGTATTCCATTGAGCTGCGGATGAAAGCCTTGTATGTGGTGAGGAGCTCAGGTGTGCCAAAGAAGGACTTCGCACAACGGAGGATGCCCAGTCGGCGACTGGCTTTGGAGGCCAGATTTGAAATGTGGTTTTCCCAGGAAAGATCATGGCAGACAGTGAGACCCAAAAGCTTGAGTGACAGAACTTCTTGGAGAAGATTATTCAGAAAGTGGATGGGAGGGTTGTCCAGTCGGTCTTTTCGGAGAGACATCGAAAGAGTGTGAGATTTGTCAGGATTGAAAGACATGTTCCACTTGTTTGCCCAGTCTGTGATTTTGTCCAGGTCTGCAGAGAGTGAGGAGGCTGCAGACTGCCGATCTGAGGGATGAGGAATGGAGCGACAGAGAGTAGAGTCATCAGCAAAGAGATAGAGAAGATTTCCAAGAGAGTTAGAGAGATCATTGATGAAGACCAGAAAAAGCACAGGGCCCAGAACACTGCCTTGGGGAACTCCAGCCTGAACAGGAAGAGGAGATGAGAGAAACCCATTCAGGGCCACACGTTGACTATGACTAGAGAGGAAGTCCGCCAGCCATGCATGGAGATTTCCATGGATACCAAAGGAGGAGAGTTTGGTGAGCAGAGCGGGGTGCCAGACTGTATCGAAGGCACGTGATATGTCAAGGGAAACAGCTCTAATTTCCGGTTTGGCATTGAGGACCTCCATCCATTGTTGAGAAAGCAGAAGCAGCATGTCCAGAGTAGAGTGACCAGGTCTGAAACCAAATTGATGATCAGAGATCAAGCCATTGGAGAAGAGGAAAGATTTCATATCTGAAGCAATGATGGATTCCATGACTTTGCTGAAAATTGGGAGAAGGCTGATTGGTCTGTAGTTGCTAGGATCTGTTTTTGCACATTTTTTGTGCAAAGCGGTGATGTTGGCTAATTTCCAAGCAGATGGCAGATGACCTTGAGCAAAAGAGAGGGTGAAGAGAACAGAGAGAGGGAGTGAAAGAGTGGAAGAACAAGATTTTAGGACCCGTGGGCTGATGCCGTCAGGTCCAGTTGCACAATCAGAGTCGAGGGTTGACAGAAACTTTTCTACCTTGTCAGGAGGAAAGGACACAGAGTCCAGGAGCAGCTGGGTACGGTGGGTACAGAGAGGGATGGGTTTGAGACACAAGATTTAGAGGCAAACACAGAGTTGAGGCATTCAGCTTTTTCACGTGCGGAGTCAGCCGTGTAGCCGTTTGAGGTGAGGGAGGGGATGGAGGGGGAACAAACACCAGAAACAGATTTGACCAGACGCCACCAGGATTTGGAAGAGGGAGACAGATAAGAGAGTTTGGTCTTGAGAACGGAGAGATATTGTTTCCTGGCTCTCCTCAGGGTGGACACACACTTGTTTCGGGCTTTGTGAAAGGAAATGAGATTTCCTTCCGTTGGATTTGCTTTCCAGGAGACGAAGGCAAGTTGTTTCTGGGCAACAGCCTCACCACAAGATTCCGTGTACCATGGACGGGAGGAAGGGTATGACAACTGAAGACGAGATGGGATAAATCTGTGCATGAGAGAGAGCAATTTGCTTTTGAAGAATTCCCAGGATGAGTTGATGTCAGAGGTGGTCGAGATGGGAGACCAGTCCAGATGATTGATGGCTGCTTGAAGACCGTGCCAGTTGGCCTGAGTGAAATGCCAGACTCGTCGATGCTGAGGAGGATCTCTGAGAATGGTCAGAGAGATGTCCACTTTAACAAGCACCTGATCAGATGAGCTGATTGGAGCAGAAGAAGAGCAGCAGACATTTTCAGGGAAGTTAGTCATAACCAAGTCCAGAAGAGAAGACGCTCCGTTGACTGAGATCCGGGTCGGGAAATTGACAGATTGTGTCAGTCCCAGTGAGTCGCAGAAGTCCTTTGCTGAGGAGCCATGGCTGGTGAGAGAGGTACCCACACCCAGCAAACTGGCATGGTGACAATTGAAATCACCACATATGAGGAAGAGAGAGTTGGGATGGATAGATAGAAGTTGGTCCATATTATCAGACAGCGAGATGTAGATGGAGTCATCACTGTTTGGTGGACGGTACAACACACATATGAACAAAAGGTGGGAGCGAAGGAGAAGCCGTAGCCAAAGGTATTCCTGGGGGTGAGGTGGAGAGAGGGCAGTGCAGGGTGAGTGAGGAAGAGAGTTTTTTTATAAAGATAGCAAACCCACCTCCAGGACGAGGCACAGGTCTATCATACCGGAGGAGGGAGTAACCTGGGAGAGATACCAAGGAATCAGAGACATCATGAAGGAGGAAAGTTTCTGTAAAGCGGTTCACGTCTGGTTTGTCAGAAGCAACCTATATGGAGAGATCAGTCAAGTTTGAGCGAAGGCCCCGGATGTTTGAGGTCCATACCGTTAATGAAGAGGAAGGGGGAGCATCGGATACAGAACAGAGGGGGGGAGGGGTTGGGTAAGATGTGGAAGAGGAGGAAGTGGTAGGGAGAGCTGTTGAAGGTGTGTCAGAGATTTCAGAATAGCTTGGAGAAAGGGAAGAATGGGGTGGACAAAAGGTTTGATGGTGATTGGGTGAGGCACAGTGAGGTGTTATTTGGGGAGGGGGCACAGTGAGGCAGAAGGTTGGGGGAGATGAAGGTGAAAGTTGGAAGGGGGAAGAAGCGGGGAGGATGCTTTGAGGAGCAGGGGTGAGAGGCGAGTCTAGGAGGGGAGGAGCGAGGGAGAGGCTCGGAGGGGAGGGGTGTGGGGGGAGTTTAGGAGGGAAGGGGCAAGGGGGGAGATTTGAAAGGGATGGGTGATGGGGAAGATTTGGAGGGGAGGGGAAAGGGGGTAGATTTGGAGGGGAGGGGTGATGGGGAAGTTTTGGAGGGGAGGGGTGATGGAGAAGATTTGGAGGGGAGGGGCAAGGGGGAAGAATTGAAAGGGATGGGTGATGGGGAAGATTTGGAGGGGAAGATTTGAAAGGGATGGGTGATGGGGAAGATTTGGTGGGGAGGGGCAAGGGGGTAGATTTGGAGGGGAGGGGTGATGGGGAAGTTTTGGAGGGGAGGGGTGATTGGGAAGTTTTGGAGGGGAGGGGTGATGGGGAAGATTTGGAGGGGAGGGGTGAGATTGGATTTTAGAAAGTGTACGATTAATGGAAAATGAACATTTATTGCAAAATGAGTTTCTTGTGACCTTCGAGTCAAAAACACGTTTGAGGACGCTGAAGGAGGGGTGGAGTCTAGGAGAGTTTCAGGAATGTAGAAAAGAGGAACTGCAAGAGATGGAATTTTTTTTTGGAATGAATAGATTTGGTGAGCAAGTCGAAAGCATCCTTTTATAGAAGAAGAAGAAAAAGGTGTTATAATATACGACAGAATACAGTTCTTCAGGGGAAAGTTGAAACATTTTTAAATTGAGCAGTGAAAACTATCTGGGGAAATGGAAATGGGGGTGAAACACGTGATCGAAGAACGAATGAACAAATAAGAACAACGAATAAACGAATAAGAACAACGAATAAAAATAGAGAAGGAAATGGTTTTTTTTTTTTGGTTTTTTTTTTGAGTTGAGATTTTAAACAAGGAAGTATGGGGTGAAAGACGGGGACAAAAACAGAGAACGAAACTAATTGCAGCACAATCGACGGACCGCTGGGAGAAAAACAAAGCCTCAAGGTCAGACACGGTAGCCTACTAGGCCTCAAAATACGCGACACGAATTAATCGACGATTTTGTATACATGTATGAAAAATTAACACCGAGAATCTTACTAAAGACACACTCTAGGTACACACACCGAAAGATAGATACAGTTTCGACAAAAACACAATTGTGAAAAATTACTTAACTTCGAAAGCGTGAGCGCATGGACAGCTTCGAAAAGACGAAAAGATGTTTGCTCTTGGCTGCCACGATTTGCATGTTTCCAGTTTCGTCCAAATCCATCCATAACGTTTTGAGATATCCTGCTATGTATCGTTTTTGGCCCTATCTCCCAATGGTGAAAAATCACTTTAAAAATTATACTAGCCGGATCCGAATCCGGATCTTCACCAAAATGAAATCGATTCTTCCTTGTCAGACACCGAACCTGTCCACGATGTTTCGTCCAAATCGGTCTATAACTTTTTGAGATATCCTGCTATGTATCGTTTTTGTCCCGATCTCCCAATGGTGAAGAATCACTTTAAAAATTCTACTGGCAGGATCCGAATCCGGATCTTCACCAAAATTGAATCATTTCGTCTGTGTAGCATACGCTACATCTCTGCCAAATTTCGTCCGAATCTGTCCACAACTTTTTGAAATATCTTGTTGACAAACAAACGGACAAACATACAGACAGACATGGGTGAAAACATAACTTTCATCCACCTTTGGTGGCGCAGGTAAAAAGGCGATTGACCAACAGTGGGATAGTGCGGCCATAAGTCGACACAACAAGAACAGGAATCAGAAAGCATCTGAAACTGCAAAGCCCGTACTTGTCCGTTTGTATTTTGACGTCTTCTTCTTCTTCTTCTTCTTTATGCTCAAAATAACAAGAACAGTTGAAAAATAAATACAAAATGATAATTGATGATTTATGCAGCCTTGGCGTTTGAGCCTTAGATCTAAAAAATAATTATTTTTCACAGGCCAACAACTTATTTTCGGGATTTCGCAAGCATCGTGCTATGCACGACATATTTACATCCGCCACCAAAGTTGGATGGAGGTTGTGTTTTCACTCCTGTCTGTTTGTTTGTGAACAAAATATCTCAAAAAGTTGTGGACGGATTCGGACGAAATTTGGCAGAGATGTAGCGTATGTCACAAGGACAAAATGATTAGATTTTGGTGAAGATCTGGATTCGGATCCGGATGCTATAATTTTTTAAAAGTGATTCTTCACCATTGGGAGATAGGGACAAAAACGATACATAGCAGGATATCTCAAAAAGTTATGGATGGATTTGGTCGAAACCTGGTGGAGAGGTTGGGTGTGTGTGAGAAGGAAGAATCGATTGGATTTTGGTGAAGATCTGAATATGGATTCGGATATGAGAATTATTTAATTTTTTAAGTGATTCTTCACCATTGAGTGATTGGGCTAAAACCAACATATAGCAGGATATCTCAAAAAGGTAATGGACAGATTTGTCCCTTCCTTAAGGATAACTTGCTTACCCTTTTGCAAAAGTGACCGTGTGAGCTTTGACGTTCACCAATGACCAGTGCTGGTGGAAGTGTTTGAAGACAGATCCTAAGCCTAACATCCTTTGGATGAAAAGACCATCCATTGATGGCTTGCCCTGCATGCGAAAAAACCATTATGACAGATTGTATCTGAATAGAGATTCGAACACAAGTGTGCACACCTATTGGGCCTACCTAGGCTATCCATATCCTATACACCTGCTAAAGTTAATCCAGAAAACAATATCTTTATTTGTTATATGACGAGCAATAGGGCAGGTCCTTCTTGTTATAATGTTTGTTATAATACAATTAATTGTACGATTTTATTGTTATAGAATTGGTTACGAATCATGAAAAAAATCAAAAGTGCCAAAAGCATTCGTAATTTTGCTTTCTCTGTTTGTTCAATAGAACCGTCCAGCTTTATCGCTTGTGATGTTCTCTCTCGGAGTTGTAAGCTTAAAGTTCCGTTTCTCATGATTAAATCTGCTCACATTTACTCCACCGTGGCACAGATGGGATCACCCTAGACCCAGTTGCAGTTTCGTTGTGGTTGACCACATTTTGACCCAAAATATGCTGTCACAATGCATCAGTCCTCTCTTAACAGCAAGGTTACCGTATTTTGAACTACACGAGGGTTTCAAATTATCTGATGTGAGAGATACTCACGGTAGTTCAAGAAACGTCTGTTGTCGGTCAATCCCCAGAAACGTAGGATGGTGTGGATAAATAAATCAAAATAAATACTTTTTTTTTTTGGACTATTACTACTACTTTTTTAACATTCGAACTTGTTCCCATCTTCTTTGTGGAGTCAGCCACGGAAAGTTTTTGATCCAGGTCTTTCAAGAACTAACTGACTTGAGTCCAGACTAAGTCCGGACTTTTCGGTTTATTCCGAGGAAAGATATTCCGAGGTCTTTTCGGTTTAATCGTAATCATGAAACAACAGTGCATTCAGAAAGTATTCAGACCCCTTCACTTTTTTCACATTTTGTTATGTTACAGCCTTATGCTGAAATCGTTTAAATTCATTTTTTCCCTCATCAATCTACACTCAATACCCCATAATGACAAAGAGAAAATAGGATTTTATGAAGTTTTGCATATTTATTAAAAAGAAAAAACTGAAATATCACATTTACATAAGTATTCAGACCCTTTGCTATGACACTTGAAATTTACCTCAGGTGCCTCCCATTTCTCTCATTCATCTTTGAGATGTTTCTGCACCTTGATTGGAGTCCACCTGTGGTAAATTCAATTGATTGGACATAATTTGGAAAGGCACACACCTGTCTATATAAGGTCTCACAGCTGACAATGCATATCAGAGCAAAAACCAAGCCATGAGGTCGAAGGAACTGCCTGCAGAGCTCAGAGACAGGATTGTGTCGAGGCACAGATCAGGGGAAGCCTACAAAAAAAAATTCTGCTGCATTGAAGGTTCCCAGGAGCACAGTGGCCTCCAGAATTCTTAAATGGAAGAAGTTTGGAACAACCAGGCCACTTCCGAGAGCTGGCCGTCCGGCCAAACTGAGCAATGGGGGGAGAAGAGCCTTGGTAAGAGAGGTGACCAAGAACTCGATGGTCACTCTGGCTGAGCTCCAGAGATCCTGTGTGGAGATGGGAGAAACTTCCAAGACAGCCATCACTGCAACTCTCCACCGATCTGGGCTTTATGGCAGAGTGGCCAGACGGAAGCCTCTCCTCAGTGAAAGACACATGAAAGCCTTGAGATATAGAGGTGCAAAAATTTTCGGTTTTTCCAAGATGGCGCCAATAGCACGTGACCTATGACGTCATAATTATCATTTAAAAATTATACAGGGGGAGTTGTACCTATGGTGAAAATTTCCTGTCAATTGGACCAACGGTTGCAGAGAAAATCATATTTATTCTGTGCGGAGGAACAAACAAACAGACAGACACAGACAAACAAATGGACTCAAATGCAATACCCTCTCCTCAGGTGAGAGTAACAAGACCAATAGTCTAACAACGGCGTAGCCGGGCTTGAATCTGCTGAGTGGAGGAACTGCTCTCCCCCTGTCATATGACCAGATTATGAGCTCTGATTGGTTGTAGTTTGTGAGGGACATAGATACACAGGATGGACAGACAAATGCTGTTCCACACAGCATTGCCCTACAGGCTATGCCGTAAAAATATGGCTGCCAAACCACGTGACCGATGACATCATCAATTTATTTTCTTGACGAATTTATCCCTAGATAACACTTAAGAAATTTCATAATGATCGGATCAAGTGTTGTACTTGTAGATTTATGACGTCATAATGAAGTCACCTACGACATAATCATTAACATACGTTATTCCACATGGGTAGTACTTTACAATGAGCCAACTTTCAATTTTTTTAATGAAGCGGTTTTGGAGATCTTGAGGTGCAAAGCTGTTTGTTTTTTTCCAAGATGGCGCTCTCACCACGTGACGTATGACGTCATAATTATCATTTAAATTACACAGGAGGAGGCGCTCCGATGGTAAAACTTTTGTGTCAATAGAACCAACGTTTGCGGAGAAAACGAATTTTAAAGGGAATAAACCCGCAAAATTCCGGTGGAAGGGACATTCATACATACATACAGTGCCTATAGAAAGTCTACACCCCCTTTCAAAAAATTCACATTTTGTTGCTTTATAGCCTGGAATTAATTTGCATTAAATTTGTCTTTTTCCTCCTTTATTTACACATTGTAACCCACAACTTCCAAGTGAAAAACAAATTCTACAAAATTCAGAAAATTAATTTAAAATACAAAACGAGCATATCTTGGTTGGATAAGTGTCCGCCCCCCTGAGTTAATACTCGGTGGAAGCACCTTTGACAGATATGACAGCTCTGAGTCTGTTGGGATAGGTCTCTACCAACTTTGCACACCTTGATTGGGCAATATTTGTCCATTCTTCTGTACAAAACTGTTCAAGCTCAGTAAAGTTGCATGGGGATGGACAGAAATCTTCAAGTCATGCCACAGATTTTCGATTGGATTTAGGTCGAGGCTCTGACTGGGCCACTCAAGGACATTTATCTTTTTGTTCCTTAGCCACTCAAGTGTAACTATGGCTGTGTGCTTCGGGTCGTTGTCAGGCTGAAAGGTGAACTACCGTCCCAATTTCAGCTTTCTTGCAGAGGGCAGCAGGTTTTCCTCTCGGACTTTTCTGTATTTTGCTCTATCCATTTTCCCTTCTGTCTTGACAAGTGCCTCAGTCCCTGCTGATGAGAAACATCCCCATAACATGATGCTGCCACCACCAGGCTTCACAGTAGAGATGGTGTGATTTTGGTGATGTGCTGTGTTGGGCTTGCACCAAACGTAACGGGTTTGCATTTAGACCAAAATGTTTCGTCAGACCACAAAACGTTTTGCCACATGACTTCAGAATCTCTGGAGTGGTTTTTTGCATACCTCAAACATGGGCTTTTTTGAGTAATGGCTTCCTTATTGCCACCCTACCGTACAGGCCAGACTGGTGGAGTGCTTGCGATATTGTTGTCACATGCACACGGTGACCAGTGTTTGCCATAAAGGCCTGTAGCTCTTTCAAAGTTGCCATTGGCCTCTTGGTGGCCTCTCTGATTGGTCTCCTCCTTGCTTGGTCATCCAGTTTGGAGGAACGGCCTGATCTAAGAAGGGTCTTGGTGGTACCATACGTATGCCTTTCACTTCTTAATTGATGTACCCATCCCCTGATCTGTGCCGTTCCACAACTTAATTGTTCATTTGAAAGCTCCTTGGTGCTCATGGTTGAATCTTTACTGTGAAATGCATTACCCAGCAGAGGAAACATACAGAAACTGTTGATTTTTTTTTCTGAAATAATCAGAATCACTACAATTTAACACAGAGCCTGGTGTTGGCTTAGCGGTTAGGGTGCAGACTTGGGATCCTAGGATCCTGAATTTGAATTGTCGATCGCTGAATTAACGCCACGGGGGTTGACTCAGCCTGTCATCCTTCCGAGGTTGGCAAATTGAGCACCAGCTTGCTGGGATGAATGATCCAGGTGTGTACCCCGATTTAGAATAGGTACACTGTATCCCTGCGCATCGTAAGAGGCGACTAAGGTTTGGTGTCAAGAAGGGCATCCGGCCATAAAAACATTGCCTCAAACAGGGAACCATGATTGTCATGGAGCCCGCAAGGCTAATCCCCGCTCTAGCGGGGAAAATGGTGTTTAAACGATCATTCATTAATTCACTACAATTTAACACAAGTGGAGGCCAATTAACTTAGTGTGATTTTTGAACGTGATTGTTTGCGCCTGAGCTAATTTACAATTGCTATTATGAGGGGGGGGGGGGGGGGTGGACACTTATCCAACCAATATATTCTACATTTGTTTTTTAATTAATTTTCTGAACTTTGTAGAATTTATTTTTCACTTGGAAATTGTGGGTTACAATGTGTAAATAAAGGTGAAAAAAGTCTGATTTAATGCAATTAATTCCAGGATATAAGGCAAGAAAAGGTTAAATTTTGAAAGAGGGTGTAGACTTTCTATAGGCACTGTACATAAATACATACATACGGAGAGACAAATGCTGTTCCAGAGGTATTGCCCAATGGGCTGTGCTGTAAAAACATTTTTCATGTGAGATAAAATGGAATGTCTGTTTTTTTATGAATGGATTGACAGTTTGTTTGTTCATACAAATTTTAGCTTGTACACAGCAAAACAACACATATTAGTTCTCAACACATACAACACATATTACACTTGGAACCTTTATCATGCAAAACAGTCTTGCTTGCTTGCTTAAAATCATCATTTTTGACACAAAAGCTTGGTGTGCAGGTTTTTTGTGCCAAATCATTATACTGCCTTTATACAAATCACTATATCTTATTTTTTCTTTATAAAAATTTTAATATTTTTCAAATTTACATAAGTTTTAGAATGGATTGCCTGTTTTTATGAATGGATTGCCTGTTTTCACCCCTCAGCCCAAATTGGGCTAAGGGGTATTGTCGTCACGGGCGTCGTCCGGGCATCCGTCAACTTTTGGTTTCCGTCAATTTTGAGCAGAACGGCTTGTCCGATTAAATCCATTTTTGCAGTGTGTGTTGGGGTTGAGTAGAGGAAGGTTCCTTACGAAAATGGGCGTGCTGAGATTTTCAATATGGCCGCCACGGCAGCCATCTTGAAATTGGTTTCCACCATGCATGGGCTGAGGGGTTACGCCCGCTTTGCGGTGCTATTTATTATGAATGGATTACCTGTTTGTTTGTTTGTTAATTTTTTAACAGTGTTTAAGGCCCATGGACGAGCTGCCAGACAGACACACACAGACACAGACAGGCATTTGTTTGTTTGCAAACATCAGACAAACACAGCTGCTGATCTTTGGTGAAGTGCCATAACTTGCCGGGGCACTCTAGGTGGCAGTGAAACCATCTTGTTTTCTCACTGGAGTCAGACGGACCATTAAAGATTAATCTCACCCCCACCCCGTACCCCTCAAGATGATGTAAATCCATAGGGTTTATCTGTGCTCTGTCTTCTAAATGTTGAGCATTGAACGATAAAGCAGCACAGCAGCACAAATAAGTATTCTTTGTAATTTAGTTGAGGAATTGGACCATAAACTCGAACACAGTCCAAATGTTACGTCGCCCTTCTCATAAAATAGTTGTAATTGATGCTCATCTTTAACATTAATATCGTATTAATTTTTCAAAATGTCTGCTTCTTCATCAATGTAAAAGTCCACCCGGTTCACTTAAGACAAGAACCTTTTTTCTAAGTGGGCATATGTCTCTTTTTGATATACAATACATGACTGCGGGTAGCATAATTTGTTGGGTATGTGGCTTTGCCGCTGATGCAGTGCCTCTTGCAGGTTAGAACAGCAATTTTTTAAAATTTGGACACCCTGGCTGCAATGGTGCTAAACTCCACGACAACTCCATTGAGGTCTTCACGGATATTTACCAGACTTGGTGGTTGAAGGCTCTGGGACTGGGACGTCGGCGGTTGGAATCCTCGCTGCGTCATACCAAAGACTTAAAAAAGGTACATGCTGCTTCCTTACATTTAAAAAAGATAAAGCATGGACCACAGGTTGGCAACCAGTGCACGGACATTCATGATCTCCTCCTGTATTAAAGTTTATTGTAGGGGAACTCTCATTATCTTTTTAACCTTTACAAGAAAGGAAAGGCACAAATAGAACTATAAAGGCACTCGATAGAGAGCACACCTCCACCAGGTTGAACAGTTTACGTTTTGTATCCACTGATAGGTCGGATCTGGATTCAGACCTGAACCAAAAGCTAATCGGCTTGTCCTTATCACTTACCTGACTCATCCACCAGGTTTTGCCATAAGTCGTCCACAAGTTTTTGAAATATCGTGCTATATATCGTTTTTGGACATAACACTCAATGGTGAAGAATCACTTTTAAAAATTTAAATTTCTCAGATCCAGATCTTCACCAAAATCTAATCATTTCATCCTTATCACATTCCCAACCTCTCCACAAAATTTCGTCGGAATCCGTCCACAAATTTTTGAGACATCCTGTTCACAAGCAAACAGACAAGGGTGAAAACAACTTCTATCCACCAAAACAATGCAAGCACGATAGGAGGAATTACCTTTTTCTACATCTACCTTCCCTCCTACTTTCTTGCATATACCTGCCAGTGTAATTATACAAGAAACTGTTCCAAGCGAAAACGTCGCAGGACCCTTTCAGGTGCTCGTTTTAAACCCTCAAACTCTCGAACGCGATCGAAATTGACCACGCGGAAAAAAATTTCCGTGTCATAACAAACTATTCACCCGAACATGCAGACTCGCCAAACATCCTCTCAACATTGATTTGCCATGGGTTGTCAGTGTGATTGATGTACATGGTCAGCCACATGGTAAGCACCGTTACATCCATCTGGGCTGGCATCAACGAGTGAGCGCTTTATGTGATATGGATTAACGTTGTCACAATTAACAGGGCCTACATGGATGGTTTGCACATTGCCTCTAGCATGATGGAGAAGAGCCAGGAAAAGGTCCATAGAAAGGTTCATCAGCAAGTTTGTGGCCGAGCATATAAACAATAAAATAAAGTAGAGATGATTGTCAATTTAAAAAGTTTAAAGCCGCTTACCCCCAAGCATGTGCTTCCATCTTGTCCTGAGCAGTCGCACACACACCGGGGCTTGATCCGGATGTACATACTATGTTTAAGGCTCTTTCTTGCACGTCCTGTTAATATCATCAGCACAATAGGCAAACAGCACAATAGGCAAATTTTCACTCAATGAGTAGATTTACAATACAGTATTTGTAAAATACTTCACAACCATCATACTATAGGAGGCACGTTTGTCATCTTTATTCATTCATCCCATAGAAATCATATCAATGCGAGGTTGTGCATTCCATCTCAGTACTGTGCATGTTTCGGGGAATCATATCATATCATATCGAAATTATAATAGGCGAAGGTGATTCTGTCCGTCTGTCCGGGGGTGTGGCTTAGTCCGTTTGCAGAGGAGCTCCACCCATAGCTCCACCCATTCTTGGAGAGGCTTCATGTAAACAAATATCCACCATTTTATTACCTCGAATGGCTTTGAGGCCTGTTTAGTTAGGCCCATGCTGTCTTTCTCTCTCACACAGGTTTATTTCAATTCTAATTCGATATATCATTTCATTTCTAACAGTCGCTAACATAGTTTTAGACTCGGTTGAAAAAAAACGGGAAGAGAATCCCAAGAAAGTTTCCGTTTATAGAACGAAATGATTTCTCAAAGGCCTGTAAACTAAAGCCCATTCATTGAGAGTCACCCTCACGATTTTATCGAATTCACCATCTGATTTAATTTTTATCGATGGTTTTAGACTCGGTGTCAGAAATAATTGAGAACATTCACGCACACACGGGAAATTGCCGAGATATATTTATAAAAATCGCGCCACGATTATACACGAAAATACACCGCCTAAAATAACATTCGGGGAAAATGTCGACATATATTAAAAATTCGCTTTTTCTTTTCCGTTAAGATATATTACTTTTACGTTTTATGACAGTCGGCACAAAAACGACATATATATCTTCGTTCTTTCTTATTTCATTTTCATTCAACATTATTATCCGGAAGTAAAATATGTTTCAGGAAATTACCGGGAGATATTTCTTCGTTTTTTTTATTAGTTATGTGCGCATACACTTTAAATAGGTTTATTTGAAATCTTTAATTTTCACAATGTAATTTACTTGCCATTTATCATTTGATAATTACGAGACACTTCCTCTTGAGGATCGTGACAATTCATGCGTTGCGTGGAAACTTCCATTTCCAAAATGAATGCGACGGTCGACGAAGAACGCAGACTTGAACAGGATGTCGCAAGAAAACGAATGAGAGGGGCGAACGAGTCCGTCGACGAACGTCAATGCAAACTTGAACAGGACGTAGCAAGAACCGCACAGAGACCGCACGAGATGGGAGAACCGCACAGAATGCTGCTGCAACAACGATGAGGAGGGTTGGAGAGGAGCGAGGAGTTGGAGAGCGAGGTGCTAGGGGTTGGAGAGTGAGGAGTGAGGGGTTGGAGAGTGAGGAGCGAGGGTTTGGAGAGCGAGGAGCGAGGGGTTGGAGAGCGAGGAGCGAGGGGTTGGAGAGCGAGGAGATAGGGGTTGAAGAGCGAGGAGTGAGGGGTTGGAGAGTGAGGGCGAGGGTTTGGAGAGCGAGGAGCGAGGGGTTGGAGAGCGAGGAGCGAGGGGTTGGAGAGCGAGGAGCGAGGGGTTGGAGAGCGAGGAGCGAGGAGTTGGAGAGCGAGGTGCTAGGGGTTGGAGAGTGAGGCGTGAGGGGTTGGAGAGTGAGGCGTGAGGGGTTGGAGAGTGAGGAGCGAGGGTTTGGAGAGCGAGGAGCGAGGGGTTGGAGAGCGAGGAGCGAGGGGTTGGAGAGCGAGGAGATAGGGGTTGGAGAGCGAGGAGCTAGGGGTTGGAGAGTGAGGAGCAAGGAGTTGGAGAGTGAGGGCCGATTGGAGCGGAGAGTGGGGGGCGATTGGAGCGGAGAGTGAGAAGGCGATTGGAGCGGAGAGTGAGGCGCAATTGGAGAGGTGAATGAGGCGTGATTGGAGGGGAGTATGAGGAATTGAAGACGAGTATGAGGGATTTGAGAGGAGTGTGAGGGATTGGTGAGGAGTGTGAGGAATTGGATAGGAGTGTCAGGGATTGGAGAGGAGTGTGAGGGATTGGAGAGGAGTGTGAGGGATTGTAGAGGAGTGAGGGATTGGAGATGAGTGTGAGGGATTTGAGAGGAGTGTGAGGGATTTGAGAGGAGTGTGAGGGATTGGAGAGGAGTGTGAGGGATTGGAGAGGAGTGTGAATGGTTGGAGAGGAGTGTGAGGGGTTGGGGAGGAGAGGAGTGTGAGGGGTTGGAGAGGAGTGTGAGGGGTTGGAGAGGAGTGTGAGGGGTTGGAGAGGAGTGTGAGGGGTTGTCGAGGAGTGTGAGGGGTTGTCGAGGAGTGTGAGTGGTTGTCGAGGAGTGTGAGTGGTTGTCGAGGAGTGTGAGGGGTTGGAGAGGAGTGTGAGGGATTGGAGAGGAGTGTGAGGATGTGTTGGGAAGGAGCGAGGGGTTGGAGAGTGAGGAGCGATTGGAGAGGCGAGTGAGGAGCGATTGGAGAGGAGAGTGAGGCACGATTGGAGAGGCAAGTGAGGCGCGATTGGAGGGGAGTATGAGGAATTGAAGAGAAGTGAGGGATTTGAGAGGAGTGTGAGGGATTGGAGAGGAGTGAGAAGGACTGGAGAGGAGTGTGAGGCATTGGAGAGGAGTGTGAGGGATTGGAGAGGAGTGTGAGGGATTGGAGAGGAGTGTGAGGGATTGGAGAGGAGTGTGAGGGATTGGAGAGGAGTGTGAGGGATTGGAGAGGAATGTGAATGGTTGGAGAGGAGTGTGAGGGGTTGGAGAGGAGTGTGAGGGGTTGGAGAGGAGTGTGAGGGGTTGGAGAGGAGTGTGAGGGGTTGGAGAGGAGTGTGAGGGGTTGGAGAGGAGTGTGAGGGGTTGGTGAGGAGTGTGAGGGGTTGGAGAGGAGTGTGAGGGGTTGGAGAGTGTGAGGAGGGGTTGGAGAGGAGTGTGAGGAGGTTTTGGAGAGGAGTGTGAGGAGGTTTTGGAGAGGAGTGTGAGGAGGTATTGGAGAGGAGTGTGAGGAGGTATTGGAGAGGAGTGTGAGGAGGTATTGGAGAGGAGTGTGAGGAGGAGTGGCATTGGAGAGGCGTGAGGGTGGAGAGGAGTGAGCAGTCACATATTATGTGAAATAAATATATTGTGTTCATTACACCATTTTAACCATTTTGTAAAATTGAATGTGCAGCATCTAAATCAAGATGTCCAAATGTCACACACGTCCATACCCGTGGGATTCCCACGGGTGACCCCACTAGTATATTATAATTGGCTACGGTGATTCTGTCTGTCGGTCCGTCTGTCTGAGGGTGTGGCTTACTCCATTTAGACAGTAGCTCCACCCATTCTTGGAGAGGCTTCATGTAAACAAATATCCACCATTTTATTAACTCGAATAGCTTTGAGGCCTGTTTAGTTAGGCCCGTGCTGTCTTTCTCTCTCAAACAGGTTTATTTCAACTCAAATTCGATATATCATTTCATTTTTAACAGCCGCTAACATAGTTTTAGACTCGGTTGGAAAAAAAAACAGGAAGAAAATCCCATGAAAGTTTCCGTTTATAGAACGAGATGATTTCTCAAAGGCCTGTAAAATAAAGCCCATTCATTGAGTCACCCTCACGATTTTATCTCGAATTCAACATCTGATTTAATTTTAATCGATGGTTTTAGACTCGGTGTCAGAAATAATTGAGAACATTCATGCACACACGGGAAAATGCAGATATATTTTTTAAAATCGCGCCATGATGATACACGAAAATACACCGCCTAAAATAACAGTCGGGAAAATGTCGACATATATTTAAAATTCGCTTTTTCTTTTCCGTTAAGATATATTACTTTTACTTTTGATGACAGTCGTCACAAATACGTCAACAATGAAGCCGACATATATTTCTTCGTTCTTATTTCATTCAACATTATTATCCGGAAGTAAAGGGTCACGTGTTCATTTCACGTTTGAAAAAACAAACTCCATTTCACGTGTGCATGGACGTATACAGTAATTCACTTTTTTTTTTTCTTTTTTTTTTTTTGTATACGACATCGAGGCTCGTGAAAGAGCGAACATTAATCACACAGAAAGACAAACCGACACATAAAACATATAACATCGGGAGCGGTAGACAAGATGGGGAGAGAGGGGGAAGGACACAAACACAACATTTGAGAGCAGGGACCGAGAGACATGGAGACATTGAGAGATCTGTGGGAGGGAGAGGGCTTTGGGGGTAAGGCATGGGAGGGGGGGGGTGGGAGAGGTATAAAACATATGGACACTGCCAGGACTTCCAGGAAAGAAGTTGGAATTTCAAACAAGGTGGATCTGGGATGAATTAGTGGGGGTAGAAAAGCTCAAGGTTTTGGATGGGGGAAGATAAGAGATGGTGGTGAACAGCTGTTTTAAAGACCTGGAGGGAGGAGTGGGATTGAAGGGAGTGTGGGAGTTTGTTCCAGAGGCGGGAGAAAAGTGGAACGAAAGAGTGAAGGTGAGCAGAGAGCCGAGATTTCGGCAGTTTAACCATCAGAGGGTTGCTGGCAGATCTTGTGCGACCTGTAGGAATATTTTGGGGACAGAGCACAGAGAGAGCTGGGGGAGCAAGGCTGGAGAGGAGTCGGTAGAAGACAGAAAGACCACCTACCTGCCTGCGGTGAGTGAGTGAATGGCCCTCAGAGATAGCTTCATCGCGGGAGATTCCAATGATTCTGAAAGCTTTGGTTTCAACAGCGTGAAGCCGAGCTAGGTGTGAGGCAGGAGCACCGGCCCATAGGGGAGAACAGTATTCCATTGAGCTGCGGATGAAAGCCTTGTATGTGGTGAGGAACTCAGGTGTGCCTAGAAAGGACTTCGCACGACGGAGGATGCCCAGTTGGCGACTGGCTTTGGAGGCCAGCTTGGAAATGTGGTTTTCCCAAGAAAGATCATGGCAAATAGTGAGACCCAAAATCTTGAGCGACAGAACTTCTTGGAGAGGATTGTTGAGAAAGTAGATGGGAGGGTTGTCCAGTCGATCTTTTCGGAGAGACATAGTAAGAGTGTGAGATTTGTCAGGATTGAAAGACATGTTCCACTTGTTTGACCAGTCTGTGATTTTGTCCAGGTCTTCAGAGAGTGAGGAGGCTGCAGACCGCCGATCTGAGGGAAGAGGAATGGAGCGGCAAAGAGTGGAGTCATCAGCAAAGAGATAGACAGGATTTTCCAGAGAGTCGGAGAGATCATTGATAAAGACCAGAAAAAGCACAGGGCCCAGAACACTGCCTTGGGGAACTCCAGCCTGAACAGGAAGGGGAGATGAGAGAAATCCATTCAGGGCCACACGTTGACTACGACCAGAGAGGAAGTCCGCAAGGCATGCATGGAGATTTCCATGGATACCATAGGAGGAGAGTTTGTTGAGCAGAGCTGGGTGCCAGACCGTATCGAAGGTACGTGATATGTCAAGGGAGACAGCTCTGATTTCCTGTTTGGCATTGAGGACCTCCATCCATTGTTGAGACAGCAGAAGCAGCATGTCCAGAGTAGAGTGACCTGGTCTGAAACCAAATTGATGATCAGAGATCAAGCCATTGGAGAAGAGGAAAGATTTCATATCCGAAGCAATGATGGATTCCATGACTTTGCTGATAATTGGGAGCAGGCTGATTGGTCTGTAGTTGCAAGGATCTGTTTTTGCACCTTTTTGTGTAAAGCGGTAATGTTTGCTGATTTCCAGGATGCTGGCAGATGACCTTGAGCAAAAGATAGGGTGAAAAGAACAGAGAGAGGGTGAGATAGAGCGGCAGAGCAGGATTTTAGGACCCGTCGGCTGATGCCGTCTGGTCCAGTTGCAGAATCAGAGTCGAGGTTAGACAAAAACTCCTCCACCTTGTCAGGAGAGAAGGACACAGAGTCCAGGAGCAGTTGGGTTCGACTGGGAAAGGTGGGAACAGAGAGAGATGGGTTTGGGACACAAGATTTTGAGGCAAACACAGAGTTGAGGCATTCGGCTTTGTCACGTGCGATGTCAACTGTGTGGCCATTTGAGGTAAGGGAGGGAATGGAGGCGGAACAAACACCAGAAACGGATTTGGCCAGACGTCACCAGGATTTGGAGGAAGGAGACAGGTTTGAGAGTTCATTATTGAGTGTGGAGAGATAGTGCTTCCTGGCACTCCTGAGGGTAGAATTGACTTCTATGTTATATGTAAAATAAATAAATGAACAGACAGGAAATTATCGAGAGATATTTCTTCGTTTTTATTTTATGAGTTACCAGCAGATGTACCCCACGTTGCCGGGCAGGGGAGGGAGGAGGAAGGGGGGAAGGGCACATACACTTTAAACATGTATATGCATGTGGGATGTGGGATATATACATGTGGGACATGTGTAGGTGTGTGTGTGTGTGTGTGTGTGTGTGTGTGTGTGTGTGCACGCACATGCATTCACATGTTATCAGAAGTAAATATATCGTGTAGATTACATCATTTGTGCATCTGATGAATTGCCAGTAACCATTTTGTGAAACTGAATGTGCAAGTGCAGCATCTAACTCAATATGTCGAAATGTCACACACGTCCATGCCCGTGGGATTCCCACGGGTGACCCCACTAGTCTTACTATAATTCACCAAATGTCCGTCCGTCTGTCTGTCCGGCTGTCTGTTTGTCTGGCCGTCCATTCCCAGGTACAGCAAAAACGGCTGAACCGATCGCAACAAAATTTTGAATGGGTAATCCTCAGACACCCTGGAGTAAAATAGGCTCCATTGTTTTTTCCAATTTCAGATTTGGTCTCCAGCATTTTCAGGTTTGGACTCCGCCTAACGTTATTGTTCGGGGTATCGCAAAAACAGCTGCACCGATCGCAACGATACACCTCCATGCCCGTGGGATTCCCACGGGTGACCCCACTAGTTACAATAATCCACGGACCGGTGTGTGTTTGTGTGTTTGTTTGTTGCGCTACTCCTCCTACATTTCTGGGCCAATTACATCCAGACTTGCTACATAGGATCAACATGACCCCAATTAGTAAATAGAGGTGTTTTATTTTTGCCAGTGGTCTTCGGAGTGAGGAGGGAAGACCCCATTTCTCGATGTAAATGTGTATCGTGTAGTGCCACCTCTAGGTGGGAGAGAGTAATACAAGTCCCCACCCTTTACAGTACAGTATTCCTGTCCCCATGTTTTCCAGTGGAGTGAGGTGTTTTGAATTATAATCACAAAGTGTGTTGTCCCACCGAGGGCCGTTAAGCTGCTCGCATTATCTGCTGGCGTTAGTTCCATCTGTTAGCATTAGTTGTTGGACATTTAGATCCCAATGTGTTTTTCTTGAAAAGTAAGTGAGCTATATTGCCAGGAGCATCAACAAATTCGAAATTCCTGCTCAAATCAGCCTTAGCTGACCGTTAGGCCTGGCCAGCCAATTCGTGAAAGTCTTGTGGCAAAAACTTTGGGAATAATTTTTGCATCAAAGAAGGAATAATATGTATGTATGTGTGTGTATGTAGGTGTGTATGCGTGTATATGTATGTGTGTATATATGTGTGTATGTATGTGTTTATGTATGTATGCGTGTATGTACTGTATGTATGCAAGTGTGGATGAATGTATGTGTGTTTGTATGTATGCATGTATGTACTGTATGTATGGAAGTGTGTATGAATGTATGTGTGAATGTATGTGTGAATGTATATATGCATGTATATGTATGTATATATGTATTTGTATGTATGTGTATACACACACAGAAACATCTGTGTCTAACAGAGGGCTTGTGTCGTATGTACAGTCACGTGAAAAAGTAAGTACACCCCATGTAAAGTTTTGACTTTTTCAGCATATTTCAATATACAGCTATTTGATCTTCATTTCAACAATATTGATAGATAAAAGTGATATAATATAACAAATATCATGAAACATTTACATTTTTTAGTCCATTGTATAATTTAAATAAACATAAATGCAAATTTCGCATGTGAAAAAGTAAGTACACCCATACATTTATCACTACTTCAAATACCTAAAATTAGAATCATGTGCACCAGCTCAGGTGCAAATGATTAGAACATCGTTAGAGAGAATCTTGGAGGAACCTGTCTTATTTAAACCTCAGACATTTAGTTTGGTTTGCTCTTTGTTGTTGAAGTGTGCGGCGTCACCATGCCTAGATCAAAAGAGCTCTCTCAGGCCTTCGGAAAGAAGGTTATAGATGCCTACGAGTCTGGGAAGGGATTTAAAAAGATCTCCAAACAATTTGAAATCAATCATTCGACTGTCCCGAAGATCATCTACAAGTGGAGAAGATTCCAAACAACTCCCAACTTGTTCAGGCCAGGCCGCCCCAGCAAGTTCAGCCCGAGAGCAGACCGCAAGATGCTGAAAAAGTCTCTAAGAACCCCAGAATATCATCACGGGACCTACAGGTAGCTCTTGCCACTGTTGATGTCAAAGTGCACGGGTCTACCATTAGAAAGAGGCTGCACAAATTTGATCTACATGGGAGGTGTGCCAGGAGGAAACCTTTGCTGTCCAGAAAGAACATCAGGGCAAGACTAAAGTTTGCCAATGAACACCTAGGCAAATACCAGCACTTCTGGAACAATGTGCTCTGGACAGTTGAGTCAAAGGTAGAGCTATTTGGCCACAGTACCAGAAGACATGTTTGGCGAAAACCAAAGACAGCATTTGACCACAAGAACCTGATACTAACTGTAAAGCAAGGTGGTGGAAATATTATGGTTTGGGGCAGCTTTGCTGCATCAGGGCCTGGGCAGCTCACCATCATATAATCCACTATGAATTCTTCATTGTACCAGAGGGTGGTTGAGGATAATGTGAGGCCATCTGTCGGCAAGTTGAAGCTGAACCGAAGGTGGATCTTGCAACATGTCAATGACCCTAAACATACCAGTAAATCAACCAAGGAATGACTGAAAAGAAAGAAATGGAGGGTTCTGGAATGGCCAAGTCAAAGCCCGGATCTAAATCCCATCGAGATGTTGTGGGGGGATTTGAAACGAGCTGTGCATGCAAGAAACCCCTCAAATATCGCACAGCTAAAATAATTCTGCATGGAGGAGTGGGAAAAATTTCTCCCAGTCGATGTCAGAGACTGGTAGACAGTTATAAGAAACGCCTACTTGAGGTTGTTTCTGCCAAAGGGGGCAATACCACCAATTGGAGCCAAGGTGTACTTACTTTTTCCACATGCGAAATTTGCATTTATGTTTATTTAAATTATACAATGGATGACAAAATGTAAATGTTTCATAATATTTGTTATATTGTTACGGACCGCGGATAAGATGTTGGTTTTGCCGAGCGGAGGCCCCGCGGCCCTAACAGTTACCCCGACTAACCCGATTCCCGAACGTTGGCCGGATCGCGCCACAGATATCCAATATGGAAAAGACAAAAGCGACACGGATGTGAAGAAGAAGAAGAAGACGAAAAGGTTGGAAATACTACTAAATTTATTCCTATTATATACACGCTCAAGGTAACCAAGGAAGAAGGAAAGATAATAAAATAATGTACAGAAGATATTAGAGACACAGTGAAAATCGCTAGCTTATCGAAACAGGCTTAATTAATACCCAAGGACAGAACAAAGAAAACAAACTCACGTACACAAGAAGGATGGAAAGGCAGGAGGTGGATGGCTGGAGGGAAAGGAAGGGCCACCGGTACTGCAGCACGATCGGCGCATTTGGCAGCCGCCGTTCCTTCGCGGCCCCGCTCAAAACTGCCGTCCAGGCCCCAAGCTGCTGTATCTGAAGCTGCTGTGGCTGTTGCTCCTGGACGTCGCGTGCTTTGCCAGGACTCGTCTGGTCCAACCACACAACTGAACAACGTGCTTGCTCCTTGCCCAACTTTCTTGCTTGGTCCAACTTTGGCGAGCAAGGCGACGAATAGCAGGCTTTGTGCTTCCCTGGATGATCTCTTTCTGGATGATCTCTCGCAGGCTTTGTGCTTCCCTGGATCTCCTTACTCAGTACCTTGCGCGCGCGCTTTTATAGCGCCTCCGGCGATCAAGCCGCCGGCCTTCAGGACACGCCCATCGGTGTGCTCACCTCGGCCCTGGTTGGTCGCGCGACCCTCTGGCTCCGCCCTTGATGACGACGGGCGGGCACGCCTTTGTTCCCCGACCCGAGCACATGTTCAATGGTGGTTTTGGAGGGGATGTAATATGGCAATCGAGGCTTGGCAATGATGAAAGGGGAATGTGAATGAAAGGGGATCTACTCTTATTTAATGCAGTGCAATGGAGTGTCATCTTAATGGAAGACAAGGCCTTACCCTAATACACATAATAAAGATATAACTATCAACCAGGGGGAAATCTATGATTGGCTGACGTGTATGCTTTATGGACTAATTACGGGACGCCCTTTGACCTTTATACAACTGGAGGCAGGAGGGTCCAGAATAAAGCAATATCTCACAACAATTTACTATACAATACAACACAATAAAAAAACACAATCCTCATTTCCGCAACAATATTATATCACCTTTATCTATCAATATTGTTGAAATGAAGATCAAATAGCTGTATGTTGAAATGTGTTGAAAAAGTCAAAACTTTACATGGGGTGTACTTACTTTTTCACGTGACTGTATGTATGTATTGTTGTGCTTTTTGGAAACCACTGAGAAGTAATGGTAACCACCATACAGGTCCGTTAGAATAGTTATTTCACAGCAGAATATTATCTTCGCCCCTTCCCCTTATTCAGATTAGTATGTCTTTATGCATTGGGAAAGGGAAAGACAGGCCCTCCATTCATAAGGGATGATTAGCAGGCAGATGCAACAATATTGCATTCACATATTGATTTAAAGCCTTGAAAGACAGAAGACAGACCAAAGACCATTGGGATATGCACCAATCATTGCCCAAAGAACTTCAGGGGAGCTTGTGGGGGCGGAGTGACAATCTCGGCCAACCGGGAGCCCAGAAAACACCCCCTCCCCCCCCCCCCCCCCCGCCTAACCCCCCCTCACCTTTGCCAGGGCCCTGACAAAAAAACCTAGCACACGTGTTTTCTCTCTCGCTGTCGGGTTGACTCAGCACGTGCCTGCATGGTTACTCTCTCCCTCTTTGCCGATTTCACTGAGCACGTGTGCGCCCCATCTAGGCCGGACCCTCTCACAGTCCTCTGCACATGATTTGCTCTCTTGGCCCTGGACTTTGTCATCTAGCACGTGCCTGCATTATTCTCACTCTTGGCTGTTAGACTGTGTCGACAGTACACATGTGCTCCTTTCTTGGTCGGACCCTCTCACAGGCCTCAGTCCATGCCTGCATTACTCTTCGCCTTGGATTCCATTGGCTGCACACATGTTCATGGACTCACTCGTGGCGCACCACATGTTTCTGCACGAGGCCACTGCATACTCTTTCCCCTGCACGAGATCACGACGTGTTACTCCATGTTTCCCTGGCACTCTTCCCTGCACGGTTCTCAACACACTCACTCTGCCGAGTTCCCGACGTTCTTTACCGGCTCGTGTTGGGGACTGCCGTTTGCCGGCCAGGTGCTCATTGGTGAGGTCGAGACAAAAGGCGTCGCGAGGAGAAGTATCTGGTAAGATCATGACAGGTTCCCAACATTCGTTTTCCCCTTCCTTCCCCCGTAAATGTGTGCTGGGCACCCTTGTTGTGTTTATTTGTTGTAATCATCATGAGGTGTAGAATAAGCTAAGTTTCTGCCTCTTGTCCCTTTTTCTTCCCCATCGATAAGTTTAATTGTAAATATTTGTAAATAAATCAAATCCTTAAACGTTTCCCTTCTCTCTGTCTGTGAATGTCTTCTTTTCTTTTTTTTCTTTTTTTTTGGAGACAGAATTGAGGCTCATGTAAGCACGTTTTTCCCATTGGTCCACCATTACTTGCACCCAGAGTAGCGATCAGATGTAACAAAATAAGCATTGGCCCGGCGGGTATCAACGGTTGCTCGACAATCTACATTTCCATCCAGGAACAAAAGAAAGTGGTATACCGCCGGAGGGAATGTGCGTAGGTACGTTCCCTGATTGGGACTGTCATGTGGTACAGGTAAGCTATCACGCGACGGACTATTTGGCATTCGTAGTTGCTGGTTCGCAACATTCCGAAGTACAAAGTCATTCGTGTGCGGCAGCCGCAGGTCCGGTAAGTTCGGGAGGGAACGGAGACTAACCCCCTCATAATAGACCCGAACCCCGGGCCGTAGCAGTATGTATATATTGTTACAGACGCGGCTTAGATGTTATTTACCGAGCGGTTTGGTATGACCACGTCTGCACAAGTTACCCGATTATACCCGAACGTTGACTAATCGCGCTACGCTAGATCAATGAAGGAAAAGACACACGGCTGGGATTAAAATGACACGACACCAGGGATACGGTTCTCAAGACCTCCGGAGGAGATTATATTAAGGCGGAAGGTTAGATTACAACTACAAGAGGGACATCATAGAAAGACAGGCACTTAGACACACTTATATTAACCCCAACAGACGACAGATAAACGGGACAAAAGGCTGACTCACACGGGGATTGATGGCAAGGAAAGCGGGTATTCGATGGCCAGCACAAGGTGCACCTTGTGCTCAGGGACAGGATAGCGCGGCCCAAAAGATGCAGGAGGTCTCTCAGCGCTCGGAGGTGGCTCTCTTGTCTTCTCAAGCTCGGGGCGCATCTGACCTCACATCCGGTAAGTCGCTGCGTATATCCGGCGGGGAGTGACACGCCCTCGGCTCGTTAGCTCCGCCCCAGATGGAATCGGCTCGTTGCTTCTCATTGGGTGCATGCGGGGGGGTTACCGGCTCCGCCCTTGACGAGGGGCTGACAGGGAGCCCCTTCGTGGTAACCCCGTGGAGCGCATGGTCATGGCGGCTAACCGAGCTGGTGGGAGAACGCACACTCCCCCCGCGCGCCGTGGTTGTAGTTGTTGTTGTAGCTGTAGTTGTTGTTGTTGTTTGGGGAAGAAGATGGAAGGAGGTATGGGAAGGTCCTAAACTCACTACTGGTGCCATATAATCACATTCTGGTGCAACGAAGAGTCAGAATTAATGGAAAGGAGTCCTTAACTGACATAGACTAAGAATAACTAGCAAGATGTCCGAAAGTTGTCTACGTGAGATGCGGTGGACCTGGGCACGACATTTAATGGGGGAAAAAGGGGAAGGTCGGTTCTACAGAGTGTTGTTTACAGACAATGGGACTAGGGAATGGGGGATTGGGGATAGTTGGGGAGTATTGGGGAAATAGGGGAATATTTACAAGCGGATATGGAGGCCAAATTCCATATTCGCAACATTGCACCCTTCTCTACCCTCGGGGCGTCCCGACCCGATAAATTTTTACCTAGTTTAGTGTGGCACTCAGATGTAGTTCCCTCTACTATTAACTCTACCCTGAGTGCGACAGTTTTACAGATATTCACAAATGAGTAAATATGTCCCCCTGCGACGTTGCACCCTTCTCCTCTCAGAAACACACCCACAGGATAACCGAATTGCGGAAAGAATTCGCAAACTAAACATACAGCCGGTAGGGAGCATTATTTACAAGACTACGCTGCTATTTACACTACGATCCAGGACCTGTTTTTGGAGGAACACATGCAGATGTTATGCATAGAGAGAGCACGCATGCCAGCATCGATACACCAACCCACGAGTGCTCTGTGGCCTACGGCCTTTAATAATGTGCAGAGCACCCCTTCCAAGCATCAAGCACCACCCCATCACACAGTGAGCACCATCCGGTGCACCAATAAAGTGTTTATGAATCATTGTGTGGTGTCGCAGCCGGCCGATGTTCTGCCGCTGGTCTTGCCTTCGTGTGGTGCACTTGGCCTTCTTACTTCTTTCAAAAATAAAGAAAGGCGCCAACCGCGTCCATTTCTCTATTGTGGCCGTCAGGGGGCCAACTGTTAGTGGTTCACCTTGTATGGCATAGGTGCCACGTTGACCCATAGGTCCATCCACGGGTGGTGCTTGGCCGCATAAGACTGCGGTGCATGGTGGGTGGCCACAAACATTGCGGTCCATATGGTGTATCGATCCAGGCAGCAAGCAGCGAAAGTGCAGGCCCACAACTGCGAAGCCAGCACCTCTCTCTCCTCTCTCTCTGCCCCAAAGCCAGATCCTCGGAGGTGGGAGACAAAAGAAGCAGACAAGTGAGTAAGGTGGTAAGGGCGCAAAAGTGCACGCAATGCAAGGTAATGCACACTGGGGGCACATGGGAACCAGGTGAGACAGGTACGTTCCTACCGTACGCCCCCCCCCCCCCACCAGGTAACCTACATGGCCCCTCCCTTACCCCTTACTGTATCCACAAAACACAACACTACCCATAAACATCTACTTTACAAATCAACAAACATCCCTACTGTCTTCCCCGTTCCTCCCATAAACCAAATTCGTCTTCTCTCCCTCCTAACCAATCAAATTTGCTATTTCCAACCCAACATCATAATTTGCCATCACCAATTCATCATCAGTCCCTCCTAAGGAGGGAGAGATGGAATCACCCCAATGTCTCATCCACGTCGTGATGCGTCTCACAAATCCTCACAGCAATTCTCATTTCCTGCACACAGAACAAAGAAAACACAGGTGTGGAGTCATCATCATCACCACAGGTAAGTGGCTGCGTATGGTGCGACAGGTTCATCAATCCTAACTATTTCCTAAATGACTTTAACAACTTTACACTACCTGGGGTCTTTCTCCGGCCAAACCATTGGCCCTCTTACACTATGGGTTCTAAAAACCAATTCCCATTGGCCAGACTGTGGTGCTTTTCAATTTGGGGTCTCACTCCCCCGATTCATCTCCCGGTGCCCTCGCACAATTTCTGGGCTGTGGCGTGTACCTCTCCCAGCGGGTCTACCCACCTGCACACCTCCACCACTGCAGTTGCCTCCGAGCTTACCTGCTCCTTACCCTAACCTAACTACCTGGGGAAGGCCCTCTGGCGCTCTCCCCACTCGGTGCCCTCTCTGGCACTGGGCTGCCCGATCCACACCCGGGATCCTCAGGCACCCACTCACAACTACCGGCTCCCAGAGCCCACCTGCGGCCTCACCTGGCCGACATCCTCACAGTGGTGGAGTGCCCAACCAACTACACACACTAACAGGCTACACGCCCAGCCATTTCCACAACACTAATGCACCCATCCACAACACCATTCTGCAACCGCACCACAAATGCCAATATCCAACCACAATTTACCTGTACCCTCTACCTAACACTTACACTACCCGCCCCGGGTATCCGTGATAGGGGTCCACTCTTCCCCCATCCACACCTTCGCACCATGCACACCACTCCGTACCACTTACTCCAACTCTCTCCACACACCTGTACTTGCACACCTGTGCTCTCACACCTGGTGCCACCTGCACCCTTCTCTCCCCAAGCGCATTCGCGCTGATCCACAACACTCATTACTCACACACTGCTCCACACACCTGTCCAGTTGCACACCTGTGCAATCACACCTGTTCCATTCTCACACACACGGCATCACCTCAGCTAACTACTCCCTTCTGAAACTTGCGCTTCCCAGTCGTCCCTTTAAACTATTGCGCTCCCTCGTCATTATCATCCATACTAATCTACCTGCGTCCCCACTACAGGTATCAGTCACTAACTAAACTTAACGTTACCTAATGTCATCTTCTCGGGCCCTATCAATATAACCTAACCCACCCGGGCTAGTTTTCACTGCCATACACCCCATAAGCTATTGCTCCTTTGCCCCACATGGGAAGGGTGGCAGGGATGCCAGCCTTACCCACCGGGCCCATCGCTCACTACCAATTTTGCACATCAAATTTCAACAAATCAAAAATTTGGCCAATCACTGCCCATCATCTGCCAATCACTACTGCCAATCCCTTGCCAATCATCAAATTTTGTTTTTCTCTAATTTTGGGGCCAAAACACTATCCTCATCACCCGTCTACTCACTAATACCTCTCGGTGCGCCAATTCCTGTCTAAAGCCCGGCTTCGTAAAGCCAAGCCATGAATGCGGGTTGTTCTGTGCCAGCGGCTGGATGCGTCCGGCACTCGGTGCAGGGAAGGAGGTTTACCCGGGCCGAGATCCCACGCACCATCTCGGCACGGAGCCATCCCATGGCTCGATCTCGACCTGCCGGCACGTCTCACCAAAAAGTGGTCGCCATGACGACCCTTTCTATCGGGCTGCCAGCTCCGCCTAGTGGAGCACGGACGCGGCCGTTCAAAGCGAGGCCCGGCACGCACCGAGGGCCCGCTTCGGCTAAAAGTCGACCTAACCTCTAACCTGGTTACCGTCGATGCTTCACCTGGATTCTGACAAGCATACGCTACCCCTTTCTTGCTCATACATGCAGCCGTCTCCATGCTCCTCGTACCTTTCCTTACACACCCAGGTACTCCCATTCTACTCACAGCCCTGGTCACACACCTGACCACCGAACACTTTGGCACACATTCGTTGGTAGCACACCTCACCAACACACCTCTTCGCACCCCCTCCTCGGTCACCTCCTCTGTGACAATCACAGGTGTGCTCTTACTCGCACATCCTACCACGTGCCTCACTACCAATTCCAGCGTGCATTCCCACTCACGCTCTACCATTCCAGGTGTGCATCCTTCCATCCCAGGTGTACATCCTCGCTCACCTGTCACAACCAACTCACTCTCCTTGTCACTCGTACTACTCTCACCACCATTCTTGACAGCGCACTCACCCTTACTCTTGACAGCGCACTCTTTCCTCAGGCACCTGTCCGTTACACACCTTTCTCGCGCACACTCTCCCGTCACACCCTCTGTAACACTCACCACAGGCATGCATTCTTCCTTGCCTTTGACAGCGCACTCTCTCCCCATGCACCTGTCCGTCACACACCTTTCTCGCGCACACTCTTGCGCACACTCTCCCGTCACACCCTCTGTAACACTTACCACACCGCGCTTCCATGTGCTCCCTCGCACACGCGCTACGACCGACTCACTTTCGCCAGCACCCTCACTCCTTGGCACGCACTTTTTCCTCACACACCCCAGAGTCGGACTTTCTCGCACACCTCCTTTTTCGCACACCAGACCTGTCGCACACTTCCCCAGCGGCCTCTCACGAACACCCGGGTCCATCTCGACCCCCAAGCTTCTTAAATCACCTGGCGCATCATACGCACGACCATATTGGTCCCCACTTACACCGGGTCCTCTTCCTCTTCGCTTCTCCTCCATCACCTGCGAATCCCTCATCCGTTTAATGAGCACATCATCACGATCCGAACACAGACTTTGGACCAATTCTTTTACTTCCTCCTTTATCTCTTTCTTATCCTCTCTCCGTCGCTTCTTAATTTCGCTCACCCCTTCTTCCACTTCTTCTAATTTCTGCTTCACCTCTTTTATTCCCCGGTACGTCTCCTCAAGCTCGTCCTCCAAGGCTACCTTGACCGTTTCCATGTGCGTCCTCACCTGCCGGTCCTTCGTCTCCATTACCTCTATCACCTCGTCCAACCTCGTTGTCAGTCCCTCACGTACCATCTGACATTCCCTCTTCGTCGCTACCAAGTCATTTTTTAGGTCATTTTGTGTCGCTTTTAACCCTCCTATTACCGCTGTGTTCTTCTTTACCTGGTCCGTTAGTTCTTTTTGTCCCTCCGTCAGCTGTTCCACCTCCTGCGTCAGGTCCTCTATGCCCCCTTGTAACCTTACAGTCCCCTTTCTCACCTCCTTCTCCATGCGCTCCTTACAGTGCCTCACCTCCTCGCGCACTCCTCCGACCTCCTCACTCACTCCTCTCCTGATCTCCTCTCCCATCACTTGCATCTCCTGCCCAGATGCCACCCTCATTTGCTCCATTTCCTCCCTGTGAGCATCCAGTTTGGCTTCTACCCCCATTCTGACCCCCTCTATCTGCTGCCCCATTTGGTTAACTTCCCTTTCCGCTTGGTCCCTCATGTCCCTCAATTTGCCTTCCATGGTGTTTTCTAACCCCTCTAACCCTTTTTGCATCCCTTCCATTTGATTCTCTTGAGCGGCCATTCTGTTTTCTACCCCCATTAACCCCTCCTGTATTTCCCCTAATCTATTGTCTAATTTCCCAAATTTCTTGTCTAATCCCTTAAAATTATTGTCTAATTTCCCAAATTTCTTGTCTAATCCCTCACCGGTACCCCTCGCTTCGTCCCTCATGTCCCTCATGTCCCTCAATTTGCCTTTCAATCGCTCACTATTAGCCCTCATTCCCACCATTATTCTGTTTTCCATTTCTTCCTTATTCTTGTCCATAAGGGCCTTCATTTGCATAAAAAACAAGTTCAAATCCACCGGGGGCGCTGCCACGGTCGCGGGCGCGGTGACCAGCGAGGCGCCATTTTGTGCGTTTGCTACCCTCGCTGCTTCGCTCTCCTCGCGTCCCTCAATTTGGTCCTGGACCGACCCTGCCTCACTCTCCACTACCGGACCCCAGCTGTCTTGGTCTGCCATAGCGCGACTTTCAAAATTCGGGTTTTTATTTCCGTATAACAAAATCAAATTTCGCCGTTATAATTTTGCGCGGGAAACGCGCTCCGAATTGATTCTACTACAAATTTGGGCCTAATAAATTTAGTCCCGGGTCCGAATTCCACTCCTCGACACCAATTGTTACCGACGCGGCTTAGATGTTATTTACCGAGCGGTTTGGTATGACCACGTCTGCACAAGTTACCCGATTATACCCGAACGTTGACTAATCGCGCTACGCTAGATCAATGAAGGAAAAGACACACGGCTGGGATTAAAATAACACGACACCAGGGATACGGTTCTCAAGACCTCCGGAGGAGATTATATTAAGGCGGAAGGTTAGATTACAACTACAAGAGGGACATCATAGAAAGACAGGCACTTAGACACACTTATATTAACCCCAACAGACGACAGATAAACGGGACAAAAGGCTGACTCACACGGGGATTGATGGCAAGGAAAGCGGGTATTCGATGGCCAGCACAAGGTGCACCTTGTGCTCAGGGACAGGATAGCGCGGCCCAAAAGATGCAGGAGGTCTCTCAGCGCTCGGAGGTGGCTCTCTTGTCTTCTCAAGCTCGGGGCGCATCTCACCTCACATCCGGTAAGTCGCTGCGTATATCCGGCGGGGAGTGACACGCCCTCGGCTCGTTAGCTCCGCCCCAGATGGAATCGGCTCGTTGCTTCTCATTGGGTGCATGCGGGGGGGTTACCGGCTCCGCCCTTGACGAGGGGCTGACAGGGAGCCCCTTCGTGGTAACCCCGTGGAGCGCATGGTCATGGCGGCTAACCGAGCTGGTGGGAGGACGCACACTCCCCCCGCGCGCCGTGGTTGTAGTTGTTGTTGTAGCTGTAGTTGTTGTTGTTGTTTGGGGAAGAAGATGGAAGGAGGTATGGGAAGGTCCTAAACTCACTACTGGTGCCATATAATCACATTCTGGTGCAACGAAGAGTCAGAATTAATGGAAAGGAGTCCTTAACTGACATAGACTAAGAATAACTAGCAAGATGTCCGAAAGTTGTCTACGTGAGATGCGGTGGACCTGGGCACGACATTTAATGGGGGAAAAAGGGGAAGGTCGGTTCTACAGAGTGTTGTTTACAGACAATGGGACTAGGGAATGGGGGATTGGGGATAGTTGGGGAGTATTGGGGAAATAGGGGAATATTTACAAGCGGATATGGAGGCCAAATTCCATATTCGCAACAATATGTATGTGTAGGGGATTTCATCAAGTCCCTATCCTGACGGGGACAGCAGTGTTCCACACTAAAATACACTGTGGCCTATACACTGTGGCTAAAATACACTGTGGCTAAAATACACATTGGGAATGGATTAACACAAGATGTTGTTTCGAGTTCCTTGGTCCTTGAGGAAAGTATATTAAGCCGACTACGGGTTGTGGCTCGCTGAGATGTTGGGGCCGGCTGTGGAGGACCATGATGTCACTGTGATGTTACATTTGGTGTTACTAGCTTAAACGCCATGCCAACATCTTCCATGCATGCATTCTTATCTATAATAAACCTCTTGTACACTGTCCGAGTTCGACAAGGTACTCATTCCGGGGAAAGGGATTAAAAACCCACTACATATGTATGTATGCATATTATGTATGTAAGTATGTATATGCGTGTATGGATGTATTATGTATGTATGTGTACATATGTAGGTATGTATTATGTAAGTGTATGTTTTTGCATAATCTTATTTCACATTCAGTGAATGCAGCAACAATTCAACTGAATATGCATTTTAATACATATATAAATATATATTGTTACGGTTTTTAGAACCTTCACTTTGTAAATAATAAGCCTTGTAAATAATTCCCTGTAAATATCCCCATCTCTCAAAAGGTCAAAGGTCGCACCATAGTTAGGCCATATTGAAACACGTAGGACACCATAGGACCTTCTTCAGTTATTTCATTCGTATGTGTTTCAGGTAAGGCTCTGTTTCCAATAGTTTGACTCTGCATTGCATTAATCAAATAACCTAGGCCCCTTGTTCAATCCCCTTCATTTTGCGGCGTAGTCTCCCTCCAAAGTGTATTGCGCATCTCTGCCAGCCGTAGCGCTGGCTCCAAACGCCATTAAACACACGGTCGAGCTGGAGAAAAAGGGGGAGGAGTTGTCGGAGCGAGGTATGGCCCCATCAATGTATCACGAAGGGAGGAGCCGGTGAACCCTCGCGACCAACCAGGGCCGAGGTGTGTTCACCGGTAGGCAGACCTAAAAGGCATGCGGCTTGATACGCGAGCGCGTAATAAAAGCATTCGCGTGGGACTACTTGAGGAGTCGAACACCAAGAGATGACACGGGAGGACGGGAGCGAGAGAGAGACAGAGAGAGAGAGAGAGAGAGAGAGAGAGAGAGAGAGAGAGAGAGCTGGCGTGAGAGCTGAGTGCACGAACGACTTCTAGCTGGGACTTCTGCCAAACATCAGCACGTCAGGAACGTTCAAAGCCTCCCTCCCCGATTTATGAACCCCGATAACTAAGGTCCGCTCGCGTTCAACGATCAATGAACAGCGCTGCCTGCCGGGTTTCGCCGCGGAACCAAAGCGTGGACCGGAGTGGAGCGTGAACCTGGAGCTGGACCTCAATGCCTGCCATCTGCCTGGACCTTCTCCTCCTTCCTGCTATTCCCCTTTCATGTAAGTCTGTCTGTATTGTCCTGGGCATGATATTTAAGACTGTGTAAGCTTGCCCTGTGTCCTTTTGCTCTTCTCCCTGTGCATGCCCTTCTTTCGTTTCCTCTTTCTTTGGGTTTTGTTGTAAATAGTTAATAAACCATATTTGTTCTTTCTTACCCTCTGATTTCCTCTCATTCGATCGCTTTCATGATTTCCCCATTGAGTACCTGTGGCACGATTAGAACCGCTCAGAATCGGGTTAGTCTTATTGCTAACGGCTCGAATCACGGATTGCTAAACCGCTCGGCAATTTCCATCTGTCCGTGGTTCAAGCGAAAATTATCTCCCTGCTTTGCGGAGAGATTGGTAAGCAGGTATTTGGGAGTCCATCTTGACCAATCACCCTGGCCAATCTCAACCCCACAAAGGAGCGTTATAGTTTCCCGGAATGGGGGACGGCCAGCTTAAAGGACAAGGGGATTAAGCCCCCCTTGGTAAGGGGAGCACCGACCCCAGAGCCGCAACAATATATATATATATATATATATATATATATATATATATATATATATATATATATATAGATATATATTGTATATATATATATGTATGGAGAAATTTGGGAGAAATGGGAGAAATTTGGGACTGGGAGAAATTTTTGCCCACTCCTCCATGCAGAATTCTTTCAGCTGTGCGATGTTTGAGGGGTTTCTTGCATGTAGTAAGGGAAACATATGAAAATCTGTTAACTAAATTGTTACCAAAAAGATTCTTCACCAATATGTTTGTAAAGGTGTGTAATAACATGTGTTAAAATGTTGAAGGTCAACTCCCGTGGGAAACCCAGAAAAAAAGCTGTTGAATTCGGGTACCGAAAAATTATTTTCGAGAATTTTTATTTTTTTAAATCGGCCCTTAAGTAACTTATGAGGGGTCAAATAAGGGTTTTTCATGATTCTGAGTTGATTGTTAACATTTATATTTCACCACAGACACTCCTTTGTGGAAAAATAATTTCTAAATATATCTCATTTTCTACTTTGCAGGACATGGAGTCTAGCAATATGGATGAAGACGTTACTCCACCTGTGCTCAATTACTTCATCTGTGCACGCTCGGATACACCAGCTGAAAGGCTCATACAGGCAACTCCAAAGGGATACTCAACTTTATTGAAACAAGCAGAAACTGTCAAAAATGTTACTGTTGTGGAACGTATGAAGGAGGCTCAAAAGGAAGGAAAACTGAGGTACCACCAGAAGTGTAAAAATGATCTGTACAACAACTTTGTTGCAACCACCAAGAAGTCAGCTCAAGCATCAAAGGCAGAGAAAGAGTCATCAAAGTTGAAGAGAAGACGCACTACTTGTGAGTTCAGTTTATCAACTGGCTGCAGTTCTAGAAGATCACAGTCAGTTGACCTCCTGTATAAGGATGTATGCATTCTTTGCAACCAACCAGCCCAGCTCTACAAAAATAATCCAGCACAAGCTAGAAAGAAATACAGAGTGCCAGATAATTTGACTGCAGATACACTGAAGGCAAGCTTGCTGAAGACAGCACGGAGTCGCGGGGATGACTGGGGCACTGAAGTCACTGGACGCCTGGAAGGGATCAACGACTTGGTAGCAGAAGAAACACTGTATCATTTGCGATGCAAACTTATGTTTGCGAGAGGTGAAAGTTTGTCCAAGACTGATGAGGAAGGAAAAAGGAAGAGAGGACAGAGGAGTATTGATGAGGAGCGAGAGGCAGTTTTTATTGAATTCTGCGAATGGTTAGACTCAGAATTAGAGCATGGGGTAATGAACATGGACCAAGTCCATGAAAAGCTGCAGGAGTTTGATCAGTCACCAGAGAAGAGCCTTTCTTATTCAAAGCATTGGCTAAAGATAAAACTTCTAGAGAAATACGAAGACACCTTGTATTTCACAACACAGGAAAGAAGGGCAGATGTACTCTGTCTCAAAGATGGCACCGACAATATTCTGCACGAGCATCATGCTAATCTTGACCATGGAGATGAGAAGACTCAGATCATAAAGACGGCACTCAAGTTCATATCCAATGATATTGCCTTGATTGATTTAGGTCCAAAGTCATACCCCACCACACACAGTATGACTGACATCGATAGTCAGCTGACACTTGTTCCTGCAAGCCTTCAGATGTTCTTGAGACCGATTGTCAAGACAGACGAAAGAGTTGCCGTTTGGGGGCAGAATTTTATTAAGGCTTGTCGACCTCGGTCTGGAGTATTGCCACACCAAATGGGGCTTGCCATACAACTTGATCATAGATTTGGGTCAAAATGGATGCTCAACAAGTTCCACCGGCTGGGATACACTGAGTCTTACACGGAGACACAAAACTACAAATACTGCTTCCTTAATAGTAGGAGTGGAGATGATGTTCCAGATACTTCTGGCACTCTTGACACCATTGTGGAGGAAACCGATGAACAGATCAATGATGAGGTTGCGGTTGATGCTGCGCTTGAGGATCAATCAGTGATGACAGCCAAAGTGCCAGCCAGTGAAAGTGAATTGTCAAGTAATGATCAGGTGGTCTTTATGGAGGTTGGGGAAACAAACAATGCAGTCACTCAGTTTGTTGGAGACAATATAGATTTAAACATTGTCTCTATTCACGGAAACACTCCCTTTCACTCAATGGGTTGGATCGAAGTCACCTCTCCGGCACCACCTTTGCCAGATCCACAGACAACAGCAGCTTTCCCCCGGGTGAAGTTGAAGGCACTCGACAAAGCTAAGATCCTGAGAGGAACTGAAGTAAAGATTATTCCATTTACGAACAGGAAACAGATAGGAACGAACGCGATCATGTTTCTCCCCCTCGCTGAGCTTTCCTCCTCCCTGGCTCATGATCAGCCACTCCTCACTCCAGGTGACACACTCTGGGCAGCGGGGTGGGTGATCAAAGCCAACGATCCTGAGTTCCCACACTCCAACTGGAATGGCTGGATGAAGAGAATCCATGCTAATGATGCAAAGCAGAGCACACAGATCGAGTTCCTCCCAGTTATTGAAGGAGACCCTAATGACCTCAACACCATCTTCACCACTCTGAAAGAGTGCATACGGCGCGCTGGGGTCGCTATAGTGACCTTTGATCTTCCGATTTGGCTGAAGGCTGTGAATATAATAAAGCAGGCAAATCTACCCGTCATTCCAAGGTTGGGGTCACGTAGTCCTTGAGCCAACCGGCCATATTTTGAAGTGAATGCTCCGGCGGGGGGAGTAATTCTCATTATGATTTTCCATTAGACCAATGTCTCAAGTGTCAGAAAAGGTGTGATGGACATCTGAGAACGGTAGCTTAGTGCCCGGATGGACGCCATCTTTGAAACCACCCAGCTCGAAAATGCCCATTTGGTGGGGTACATTGTTGCACGTGTATCTGGACTTCTATACTAGCTATCGATGTGCGGTTGACGACTAAATATACGTCCGATGTGTACCGTCTAAATAAAAAATAATATGAAGCATTTTGTTTTAGATTAATTATTATAAAAATCAATTATCGAAAAAAAATCATATATTTTTCAATATTTTATTATTAGACTTGTACTTTTTTTAGTGAAACAACACTGGTATGATTTTCCAAATTACGCATTGTGCTACACCGTTTATCTGTCTATAAAAATAACTCAAAAACTAAAACATATCATCCACCACGAGTTTACACAAAAAATATATGAAAAGGCATGCACTTTCCACAAACCGAAACTATGTCAGTTGGAATTTCCCGCCGATAATCAACCCACAGAACCCAGTGCCGAAAGTGACGTCAGTCTATTCTATATCTATATTCTATATTCTATATCTCAGTCTGAGATTTGTTGCGGTGACCTGATTAATTTCTGAGGGGCGGGGGGGGGGGGGGTGGCTTAAGAACTAAAAGTGAACATGTTAGATGGCGCCACATACAACTCTATTATAGAGTTGTATTGTGGCGCCATCTAACATGTTCACTGACTTGGATGAGTATGTCTATGTAAGCTGGCGAGCTTTTCGGATATCGGAGTAATCTAACGTCAGTCTTTTTGTTCTTTCAGCTGAGATGGCCGGTGTCGAGGCGAAACGGGCGAAGATTGAACCTGAGTCCGGAACGTGCATCCTGTGCAGCAAGAAGTCGCCACTCTCTGAACTAAGCAAGGCAGCGGGCAACAGTTCTTGGAAGACATTGTGTGACGCAGCCGCAGTTAGAAACTTTTATCCAATTCTAAAGCTAGTCCAAGAAGGCGCAGTTGAACTTCCTAATATTCCAATATTATACCATAGGGCTTGTAGATCAGACTTCACTCACAAAAACCACCTAGCTACTTTGACCAATGCAGCTAGAAGTTCTTCAGTTGATACTGGCGATGCGGTGCGACGGCGATCATCACGGGAAGAGACAGGATCAACTTCAACGGTCTACGATGATAAATGCATTTTTTGCCAGCGTGCTTCAAAATTCATAAAAGGCAGTCGTACCCGTGAAACAGTTGTCTTGGCTGTTGAACTTCGAGCAGATAAGACAATAAGAGATGCTGCGACAGCTCGCAATGATGAGAGAGTTTTGGCATTGACTACACGAGATATGGTTGCAGCTGAGGCTCACTACCACTTCTCCTGCTATAGAAACTACACACGGCCCCAAAAACCTCATTGTAGAAACTGACATTGAAGATAATATCGAGAAAAAAGAAATGATACGATGTATATTCAATTTCATTCGCACTGACTTGTTCTTGAACCCGAGGATTGTTCCAATAGTTGATGTTGCAACAGATATCCTGTCTTCAGATACATTTTCAGTTGATGTTCGTGACTCCATCAAGAAGAATCTGCAGCGCACATTACAAAGAGAGTTTGGAGAATCGCTCATCTTCTTCAATGTGAAACACCGTGTATACTTGATGCCCGATAATCTGACAAAGCGAGAGATTGCTGCAGAGTGCGTAAACCTGAAAGCAGAAGTGAAAGCATTTGAACGAACGGACGGTGAAAGTAACATTGTGCGTGCAGCTACTTCACTGCGACACCAGATCAAAGATGCTCATTACAATGAACGTTGGCCGCCTCAGCCAGCATAACTCACTTCAGATTACGTGAAGATACCAGATTCTCTTCGTGTATTTCTGCATACTTTGATTTGCGGGAGTGGGGGTAGCTCTGCGCGTGCCGACACACTGGTATGGTCGATGGCTCAAGATATCATCAATGCTGTACACCGGGGTACCATCAGAACATCGAAGCATGTCCTACTTCCGTGGGTCATGAAAACGCTCACCGGTAATACAGAGGTCATCAGAATATTGAATCGACTCGGGCACGGATGTTCGTACACAGTTCTGGAAGAAATCGAGACAGCGCTATGCATAGACAAATTAGCAAGTGTGGAGAAAGATACAGTACCACTTCCGTCACATGTGCACCCTTCGGTCCCGACTGTATTAGCATTCGATAACATCGACAGGCTAGAGGAATCGCTGAGTGGTGGCGGAACATCGCATCGCGTCAACGGTATCATCGTCCAACCGAAGTCGCAGTCGTGTTTGCCGCCCCAACCTCCATCGGCAGTATCCAAAGCAGATAAGAAGCGATCTATCCCGTCATCCAGCGATTTAGTTCCAATATACAGCGGTGGGAAACGAGAGGGCCCACCTGCAATCAAGCCTGCAGATCTTTCTGACACTCTTGCAGGCGCAACATCCCTTGCGCAGCGCCGAAATCACGTATGGATTATGACTCGCATGCTGGAACCATGCGACCAGACAATCAGTTCGTGGACTGGTTTCAACATCATGACTAGAGATCGTGTTCAGGTGACGGAAGATGTAGTTGGCTACCTGCCGACTATAAACGCGCCTGCCACAGATATGGCAACAGTGCAAGAAATCCTCAGAGAAGCTCTGAACATCATGTCATCACTTCAGCTTGAGCGTGAAAGGGTCAATGAAAAAAACGAACAAAGCTGCACTTGCGAAACACATGGAAGGTCTTGTGGAACCAGCCGAGAATGTTGACAAGCGAAGTGCAACAATAATTGATGCGATGGCTCTCATACAAAAGATGCATGGCGAGAACGACACGTTCGAAGAACTATCTGACCGCATCCTTGCTGCAGCGCTTCACGCTGGTCAAGGCAGTGAGCGCATCAATGTTGTCTTTGACACATACACAGAAAAATCCATCAAAGCAGCTGAGCGTGTGAACCGCGGTTCAAATGAAGGCATCAGTTTCAGCGAGATCAGACCCGCACACAAAATCATGAACTGGCGGCGTCTCCTTGCTTGCAGCCAGACAAAGGAGAAACTGGTTGTGTTTCTGGCGGAGTCGTGGAAACATGAAACAAATCGCGAAAAGCTCGGCAACAGAACACTGTATGTCACCTGTGGTGAAAAATGTCTGGTACTGACCCGCGATAGGTGGAAGTTAGTGCAAGCACTCGAATGTAGCCACGAGGAAGCAGACACGCGTATGTTTCTCCACGCAAAGCACGCCGCTACCCACTACAAGACGATCATCTTAGTGGCAGATGACACCGACGTTCTGATCATCAGTCTTCATCTCAGCAGAACCATCGATAGTCAGCTCTTCATCAGACGAGGAACAAAGGTTCGAGTCAGAATGATCGACGTTGGAAAGTTGGCTGCGGTATTGGGGTCTGGAGTTTGCAGTGCATTGCCAGGGCTTCATGCATGGAGCGGGTGTGACACTGTGAGTGCTCTGGCTAGCCAAGGAAAGATAAAGGCTTTGAAGCTTGTGCAAGCGAATGAGCTGTATCTTCAAGCATTCACAGATCTGGGATCTTCGTGGAATGTACCAACAGACGTCTTCAATAGCATTCAGGCCTTCACGTGTCAGCTGTACGCCAAGAACACGAAGATCGTCGGTGTTAATTCGCTCCGTTATCACATGTTCTGTGCAAAGAAGGGCCAGATCGAATCTGGACAATTGCCGCCTTGTGAAGACTCCTTGATGCAGCATACGCTTAGGGCCAACTATCAGGCGGCTATCTGGCGACGCAGCCTTGAAAACCTACCAGACGTCCCAACACCATCAGCAGGACATGGTTGGGAACTCGATGATGGCGGTTCGCTCACAATCCGATGGATGGCGGGTCTACCAGCTCCAGATGTCGTCTTGAATCTCATCTCATGCACATGCAGAAGGACGTGTCGACCGTCAGATTGCTCCTGCATACTGAATGGGTTGAAGTGCACTGTTGTGTGTAAGCTGCAGGGATGCTCCAACATGGTGCAGGATGATGCTATCGTGGCTCAGGATGCCAATGACTCTGATGGCGACTCTGATGATTAACTTTGTGTGCACTGTATATTGTATAGCATATGTTGTTCTCTATTATAATGCAGGCCAAATTGCCTGAAAATCTTTATAGACAGATAAACGGTTTAGCAAAATGTATAATTTGGAAGATCATACCGGTGTTATTTGACTAAAACATGACATGTTCAATGATACCTCCGCTTGCTTATTAGGAATATACATCGTATGGTGTTAAAATCAGCTCCATACGTCTTTCCAAACTCTAGTAATGAATAATTAATATAATTGGCGGCCATTTTGAAATCCAAGATCGCCACCAAAGTGCAGATTTCCTATGTAACAATTTCCGCCTGCTTATTAGATATCGTATGGTGTTAAAATCCTCTCCGTACGACATTGCTAACTTGCGTTATCGTCAGAATAGATAATGCCAGCGGCGGCCTAAGTCATTTTATGCCTCTTTACATTTATTTGTTGTAAACTCGTGGTGGATGATATGTTTTAGTTTTTGAGTTATTTTTATAGACAGATAAACGGTGTAGCACAATGCATAATTTGGAAAATCATACCAGTGTTGTTTCACTAAAAAAAGTACAAGTCTAATAATAAAATATTGAAAAATATATGATTTTTTTTCGATAATTGATTTTTATAATAATTAATCTAAAACAAAATGCTTCATATTATTTTTTATTTAGACGGTACACATCGGACGTATATTTAGTCGTCAACCGCACATCGATAGCTAGTATAGAAGTCCAGATACACGTGCAACAATGTACCCCACCAAATGGGCATTTTCGAGCTGGGTGGTTTCAAAGATGGCGTCCATCCGGGCACTAAGCTACCGTTCTCAGATGTGCATCACACCTTTTCTGACACTTGAGACATTGGTCTAATGGAAAATCATAATGAGAATTACTCCCCCCGCCGGAGCATTACTTTTGGTCTGGCTCAAGGACTAACGTGCATCTCGGCCTGTGGAGTCTGTAATGGCATTACATGCAGAAACTGCAGTCATGATGTTGTTGAGTCTGAAGAAGACATAGACAATGACTGTTGAAACTTCTGACATTGTGAATGAGAAATAACTCTTGAGTATTATATATGTATGTGAAATAAAAGCTACTTTGTGTGTAAATGTAAAAGTGAAAATATAAATGTTAACAATCAACTCAGAATCATGAAAAACCCTTATTTGACCCCTCATAAGTTACTTAAGGGCCGATTAAAAAAAATAAAAATTCTCGAAAATAATTTTTCGGTACCCGAATTCAACAGCTTTTTTTCTGGGTTTCCCACGGGAGTTGAACTTCAACATTTTAACACATGTTATTACACACCTTTACAAACATATTGGTGAAGAAATTTTTTGGTAACAATTTAGTTAACAGATTTGTGAAATATCTCATAAAATGCCCTTACTAATGATCTTCCGGACAGTCGAATGATTGATTTCAAATTGTTTGGAGATCTTTTTAAATCCCTTCCCAGACTCGTAGGCATCTATAACCTTCTTTCTGAAGGCCTCAGAGAGCTCTTTTGATCGAGGCATGATGACGCCGCACACTTCAACAACAAAGAGCAAACCAAACTTAATGTCTGACGATTAAATAAGACAGGCTCCTCCAAGATCCTCTCTAACGTTGTTCCAATCATTTGCACCTGAGCTGGTGCACCTGATTCTAATTTTCGGTATTTGAAGTAGTGATAAATGTAGGGGTGTACTTACTTTTTCCACATGCTAAATTTGCATTTATGTTTATTTAAATTATACAATGGACTACAAAATGTAAATGTTTCATGATATTTGTTATATAATATCACCTTTATCTATCAATATTGTTGAAATGAAGATCAAATAGCTGTATGTTGAAATATGTTGAAAAAGTCAAAATTAACATGGGGTGTACTTACTTTTTCACGTGATTGTATATGATGACTAGTTGGCCCATTGTACCAATACTCTACATTGTATCTACATACTATATTGTTGCAATCGCAGTGCTCGCCTAAGTCTCAGTAGCAATAATTATCCAGCCCCCTCCAACCAGGGAATTTGGCTCGAGTACCAACACATAATGAACCATTCCTTTCAAGAAACAACATGTACAATGTCAATGCAGATTCAATAGCCGACTTTTTTAATCCCATGCAAAGGAAGGTTTGCCTAGACATATATCAACCATTTCCTGCTGGAATGGAACCAAATTGGAAAGTTGTAGAGCTCCGTCCGACTAGGTGGGGGAATCGAATTCAGACCAGATAGCTAGCTCTCAAAGCAAGCACTCTATCAGTTTGTGGTATGTTTATCTTGTTTTCTTTTCGATCACTTCATTAGTTTCATGAAAGGTTGTCTGGCCTCTGCAAAAGTCAAAAAAGGCAAAGGGGAATTGTATTCACCAAGGTTTTTTATCCTCATGGATTTTATCAACTGAAAATTGAGAAGAGTATGTTTACCGTCGTTGGAAACGAGTTATGGCTGACGATTCGAGCATTAGCCCCTCATCAAAGCAAAAAACCCCGCTTTTCCTTTCTTTCTTTTTCTCCAACAAAGGGCGAACACTCGAAAATAGTCAGCTGCACCTCGTTTTCCACGGTGATAAACGCAATCATCAATTTTTGTTGATAAAAAAATATATTTGGTGTGTCCATCAACACAGACCGTTGGTTTCATCGAAACCAACACAGACTAAATAAAGCCAAACAGTTCAATCTTGGTTTCATCAGACCACAGAATCTTGTTTCTCACAGTCTGAGAGTCCTTTAGGTGCTTTTTTGCAAACTCCAAGCGGGCTTTCACGTGTCTTTCACTGAGGAGAGGCTTCCGTCTGGCCACTCTGCCATGTAGCCCAGATCGGTGGAGTGTTGCAGAGATGGTTGTCCTTCTGGAAGTTTCTCCCATCTCCACACAGGATCTCGGGAGCTCAGCCAGAGTGACCATCGGGTTCTTGGTCACCTCTATTACCAAGGCCCTTCTCCCCCGATTGCTCAGTTTGGCCGGGCGGCCAGCTCGAGGAAGAGTCCTGGTTGTTCCAAACTTCTTCCATTTAAGAATTATGGAGGCCACTGTGCTCTTGGGAACCTTCAATGCAGCAGAATTTTTCTTGTAGGCTTCCCCAGATCTGTGACTCGACACAATCCTGTCTGAGCTCTGCAGTCAGTTCCTTCGACCTCATGGCTTGGTTTTTGCTCTGATATGCATTGTCAGCTGTGAGACCTTATATAGACAGGTGTGTGCCTTTCCAAATCATGTCCAATCAATTGAATTTACCACAGTTCCACCCCAATCAAGGTGTAGAAACATCTCAAAGATGAGCAAAAGAAATGGGAGGCATCTGAGCTAAATTTCAAGTGTCATAGCAAAGGGTCTGAATACTTATGTCAATGTGATATTTCAGTTTTTTCTTTTTAATAAATTTGCAAAACTTTCTAAAATCCTATTTTCTCTTTGTCATTATGGGGTATTGAGTGTAGATTGATGAGGGAAAAAATGAATTTAAACGATTTCAGCATAAGGCTGCAACATAACAAAATGTGAAAAAAGTGAAGGAGTCTGAATACTTTCTGAATGCACTGTGTATATATATATATATATATATATATACACACACACACATATTGTACACACACACACACACACACACACACACACACACACACACACACACAAACACACACACACACGCATAACGATGATACAAACACTTTACACACAGCCACTGAGCTTGGGGGAAGTTCTGTGACGTCACTTCCCGTGATACACTGGGCACAAGCGACTTCATGCCAATGGCACCACTTTTCTCACCGGAATTTCCTCAGGAGGACTTTCCTCCTCCCCATGGATGCCATCCAATGGAGTTTATCCATACTCCTTTTAAATGCTGAATGTCAAAGAAGGAAGCACCATTTTGAAAGTATTTGGTATGACTTGGCCGGGTTTGAACCGCATCTGGTCACACTTTAATCATTACGAGCCTCCAAGAGCCATCCGTCAATCATAGCCTCTCACTAAATCTCAGCCTCCTCTCACTAAATCTCAGCCTCCTCTCATTAAATCTCATCCTCCTCTCACTAAATCTCAGCCTCCTCTCACTAAATCCTAACCTCCTCTCACTTAATCTCAACCTCCTCTCACTAAATCTCAGCCTCCTCTCACGAAATCTCAACCTCGTTGCACTAAATCTCAGCCTCCTCTCACTAAATCTCAGCCTCCTCTCACTAAATCTCAGCCTCCTCTCACTAAATCTCAGCCTCCTCTCACTAAATCTCAGCCTCCTCTCACTAAATCGTAACCTCCTCTCCCTTAATCTCAGCCTCCTCTCACTAAATCTCAGCCTCCTCTCACTAAATCTCAGCCTCCTCTCCCTTAATCTCAGCCTCCTGTCAATAAATCTCAGCCTCCTCTCAATAAATCTCAGCCTCCTCTCACTAAATCGTAACCTCCTCTCCCTTAATCTCAGCCTCCTCTCACTAAATCTCAGCCTCCTCTCACTAAATCTCAACCTCCTTGCACTAAATCTCAGCCTCCTCTCACTAAATCTCAACCTCCTCTCACTAAATCTCAGCCTCCTCTCAATAAATCGTAACCTCCTCTCACTAAATCTCAGCCTCCTCTCACTAAATCTCAACCTCCTCTCACTAAATCTCAACCTCCTTGCACTAAATCTCAGCCGCCTCTCACTAAATCTCAACCTTCTCTCACTAAATCTCAACCTCCTTGCACTAAATCTCAGCCTCCTCTCACTAAATCTCAGCCGCCTCTCACTAAATCTCAGCCTCCTCTCACTAAATCTCAACCTCCTCTCACTAAATCTCAACCTCCTTGCACTAAATCTCAGCCGCCTCTCACTAAATCTCAACCTCCTTGCACTAAATCTCAGCCGCCTCTCACTAAATCTCAACCTCCTCTCACTAAATCTCAACCTCCTTGCACTAAATCTCAGCCGCCTCTCACTAAATCTCAACCTTCTCTCACTAAATCTCAACCTCCTTGCACTAAATCTCAGCCTCCTCTCACTAAATCTCAGCCGCCTCTCACTAAATCTCAACCTTCTCTCACTAAATCTCAACCTCCTTGCACTAAATCTCAGCCTCCTCTCACTAAATCTCAACCTCCTCTCACTAAATCTCAACCTCCTTGCACTAAATCTCAGCCTCCTCTCACTAAATCTCAACCTTCTCTCACTAAATCTCAACCTCCTTGCACTAAATCTCAGCCTCCTCTCACTAAATCTCAACCTTCTCTCACTAAATCTCAGCCACCTCTCACTAAATCTCAACCTTCTCTCACTAAATCTCAACCTTCTCTCACTAAATCTCAACCTCCTTGCACTAAATCTCAGCCTCCTCTCACTAAATCTCAGCCTCCTCTCACTAAATCTCAGCCGCCTCTCACTAAATCTCAGCCTCCTCTCACTAAATCGTAACCTCCTCTCCCTTAATCTCAGCCTCCTCTCACTAAATCTCAGCCTCCTCTCACTAAATCGTAACCTCCTTGCACTAAATCTCAGCTACCTCTCACTAAATCTCAACCTCCTCTCACTAAATCTCAACCTCCTTGCACTAAATCTCAGCCGCCTCTCACTAAATCTCAGCCGCCTCTCACTAAATCTCAACCTCCTTGCACTAAATCTCAGCCTCCTCTCACTAAATCTCAGCCGCCTCTCACTAAATCTCAACCTTCTCTCACTAAATCTCAACCTCCTTGCACTAAATCTCAGCCTCCTCTCACTAAATCTCAACCTCCTCTCACTAAATCTCAACCTCCTTGCACTAAATCTCAGCCGCCTCTCACTAAATCTCAACCTTCTCTCACTAAATCTCAACCTCCTTGCACTAAATCTCAACCTCCTCTCACTAAATCTCAACCTTCTCTCACTAAATCTCAGCCTCCTCTCACTAAATCTCAACCTTCTCTCACTAAATCTCAACCTTCTCTCACTAAATCTCAACCTCCTTGCACTAAATCTCAGCCTCCTCTCACTAAATCTCAGCCTCCTCTCACTAAATCTCAGCCGCCTCTCACTAAATCTCAGCCTCCTCTCACTAAATCGTAACCTCCTCTCCCTTAATCTCAGCCTCCTCTCACTAAATCTCAGCCTCCTCTCACTAAATCGTAACCTCCTTGCACTAAATCTCAGCCGCCTCTCACTAAATCTCAACCTCCTCTCACTAAATCTCAGCCTCCTCTCACTAAATCTCAGCCTCCTCTCACTAAATCTCAGCCTCCTTGCACTAAATCTCAGCCTCCTCTCACTAAATCTCAACCTCCTCTCACTAAATCTCAACCTCCTTGCACTAAATCTCAGCCGCCTCTCACTAAATCTCAACCTCCTTGCACTAAATCTCAGCCTCCTCTCACTAAATCTCAACCTCCTCTCACTAAATCTCAACCTCCTTGCACTAAATCTCAGCCGCCTCTCACTAAATCTCAACATTCTCTCACTAAATCTCAACCTCCTTGCACTAAATCTCAGCCTCCTCTCACTAAATCTCAACCTTCTCTCACTAAATCTCAGCCTCCTCTCACTAAATCTCAACCTTCTCTCACTAAATCTCAACCTTCTCTCACTAAATCTCAACCTCCTTGCACTAAATCTCAGCCTCCTCTCACTAAATCTCAACCTTCTCTCACTAAATCTCAACCTCCTTGCACTAAATCTCAGCCTCCTCTCACTAAATCTCAACCTCCTCTCACTAAATCTCAACCTCCTTGCACTAAATCTCAGCCTCCTTGCACTAAATCTCAGCCTCCTCTCACTAAATCTCAACCTCCTTGCACTAAATCTCAACCTCCTCTCACTAAATCTCAGCCTCGTCTCACTAAATCTCAACCTCCTTGCACTAAATCTCAACCGCCTCTCACTAAATCTCAACCTCCTTGCACTAAATCTCAGCCTCCTCTCACTAAATCTCAACCTCCTCTCACTAAATCTCAACCTCCTTGCACTAAATCTCAGCCGCCTCTCACTAAATCTCAACATTCTCTCACTAAATCTCAACCTCCTTGCACTAAATCTCAGCCTCCTCTCACTATATCTCAACCTTCTCTCACTAAATCTCAGCCTCCTCTCACTAAATCTCAACCTTCTCTCACTAAATCTCAACCTTCTCTCACTAAATCTCAACCTCCTTGCACTAAATCTCAGCCTCCTCTCACTAAATCGTAACCTCCTCTCACTAAATCGTAACCTCCTCTCACTAAATCTCAGCCTCCTCTCCCTTAATCTCAGCCTCCTCTCACTAAATCTCAGCCTCCTCTCACTAAATCTCAGCCTCCTCTCACTAAATCTCAGCCTCCTCTCACTAAATCGTAACCTCCTCTCCCTTAATCTCAGCCTCCTCTCACTAAATCTCAGCCTCCTCTCACTAAATCTCAGCCGCCTCTCACTAAATCTCAGCCTCCTCTCACTAAATCGTAACCTCCTCTCCCTTAATCTCAGCCTCCTCTCACTAAATCTCAGCCTCCTCTCGCTAAATCTCAGCCTCCTCTCACTAAATTTCCACTTAATCATTAATCATTATCTTCTAATTCTAACTTTCTTTCATTGAATCTACTCCATATCACCCTCAACATACTATGAAATTATAATAAACTTTCCACGTCAATTTATATATGATAAAATTAGTTCATATTAGCCTGTTAAGCCATCTCACCTGAACCCATGACATGTGAATTTTCGAATCTCAGATTGAAATGCAATGTACACTGTTATTTTGTCCATTGATTTTCTCACACTGATATCTCCAAATGTCTTTATTCTGCAGTGATTTACGTACAAGCTCCTCCACGAGCCCCATATTGTGTTGTACTGTCTTTCGGAAGAAAACTGCACTCTCTTTCGTGCCCCTGACTTTATAACAAAAACACTTTTATTGTATAATAAAAAGAGGTTTATGTTTTTACCAGAATGTATTTTTATTAGTCAGCTTTTACTTTATTTACTTTACTAGTAAGTTGCATTACTTATTAAGTAAATAAGTTGTAAGCATATAAATAATCTCTGAAATATACAAGATTCTGACGTAATAATTATTCTGAGATATACAATAAATAACATCATTATTTTGTTGATTGCAAAATAATGATATTGTTGGTGTCATGAAGATGTTTATTTAGTTAAAGTGAATTTTCATATGTATTAGTGTTGTGCCTCTGTGAAGCCCTTTTGCTCTGTGGGTCAGATATGGCATCACATCGATAGGCCCTTTCAGCTGACACCTGGCTAATGGTGGATCGTCACTTTGTAATGGTCAACATGTTTTGGTGAGGAAGCCATTTGGGACTTACGAGATGCTTTGGGGTTAGAAGGTGGAATCCTCCTTGATGGCTGTACACCACCACTGGGATGTAGCCAGTTTGGTTGAAAGCTATATAGGATTTGAGAAGGGAAGTCCAAAAAGTATCCTGGAAGGCGAATGGTGGAGGTTGTGACAAAAGGTGGGTTATGTTTTCACCCCTGTCTGGTTGTCTGTTTGTGAACAGGATATCTCACAAAGTTGTGGACGGATTCGGACGAAATTTGTTGGAGAGGTTGGATATGGGACAAGGAAGAAATGGTTAGATTTTGATGAAGATTCGGATCCGGATCTGGATCTGAAAATTTTAAAGTGATTCTTCATCAATCAGAGATAGGGCAAAAAAAGGTATCTAGCACGATATCTCAAAAAGTTGTGGACGAATTCAGACGAAACTTGATGGACAGGTTGGTGTGTGACAAGAAAGAATTCATTCAAATTTATTGAAGTTCGGAATCCATATTCGGATCAGGATCAGATATTTTTCAGTGATTATTCACCTTTGAGTGATGGGGCCAAAACGATATGTAGTAAATTAAGATATCTCAAAAAGTTACGGAGGGATTTCGGACAAAACTTGGTGGATGGGTTGATTAGGTAACAAGAACAAGCCGAATACATTTTGGTTCAGGTCTGGAACCCCCCTGCCACCACCACTCACGCCAAAGAACGGGTTTTGGGAGGAGCGGTGGGGGTTAGGTGAATCGGCTAAGTTATGAGAATGCAAACTGCCCTCAGGGCATATGACAAAGGAAGCCGCCATGACCCACCGAACAATAATCGACTGATGAGGTATTCACATATGCTGGTCTAGTTTATCATGATCTACGGACTCAGTAAAGACACATTGAGCCAATATGTACATTTTTGACAAACACAATGACTAATTGGTGTGTCAGTGAAGCGACAGGTATGCTCTGGTAGTATCCTAGTAATATAGATAACTACTACTAGAGGACTAGCTCTGAGCTTGGATCACATGGGCATGGCTTCAAATCAACACGTAACTCTCGCCCAGTATGTGTCTTTAGGGCGTCAGGTAAGATGGCTACAGCCGCAACAATTGCAAATAAAGACAAAATAGATATATAAAACGAATTATCAACAGATTATACAGTCACAAGTGGGAGAACAATGGATGAGCTGGGAGATATTTAAAGAAAGGGTCGGACAGATTTGGCATAGTCAAAGAAGACTCATTGAAATGGATAAGAATAGGTCATCTCGACTAGGATAGATACCGAATCATAATAAATATCCAAGACCAAGTAGACCGCACCAACAGTTTAAGAAAATGGCAGGACTGAGTGAATCGGGCAAGTGGAGGTTCTGCAAGGTAGAAAGAGAAGGCATGAGTCACATCCTATTGGGATGTAAAATACTCATGTCAGAACAGCTACGCACACAAAATCACACCAAATTATCTAGAGTAATCCACTGGCACATCTGCAAAAAGTTCAATATTCCAGTTCCAGAAAACTCATGGAAACATGAACCAAAAGCAATAATTTAAAACAAGGAAGTAATGCTCACATACGACCTGATGATCCCATTGAGCGTACGTAGAAAATAAAGCATTGTGACGGGATATACTACATCTATCTATAATTCCAGTAATCTCTGTATGTGTGTTTGTTTGTTTGTTTGTTTGTTTGTCTGTGACCGCTGTTTCTCGACAACCACGGGTCCGATATACTTTAAACTTGCCAGGTATATTGCTGGGGACCCGAGGATGTGCCTTTTCAAGGTTTCATATTAATCGGACAATTACTTACCGAGCTATGTCCAAAAAACGATTCAACCAATCAGAGAGCAGCGAGCTATCGCGTGTGCCGAACGTGGCGAACACACTCTGCCTCGGACGGCACATTTGAGAGCGTATTCATTTATTTCACGTTGGCAAACTATGTTGCCGCTATGTTGGCGTTAAACTATGTTTTAAAACTAATTAAAACTACTTTGCGATTCATCGTAACTGCGATTCGTAACTGCCGTTCACTTTGGCTTTGCGAATGGACCAAACCATTTCATGTAAATAGAGGGGGGGGATTGTCACCGTACTCGCAAGCCGTTCGCTTTGGACCAAACCATTTCATGTAAATAGAGGGGGGGGATATAATTTTAGATATAGATATAGTACGGGCATGCCCTAGTAAGATACAATAACAGAAAAGATGGCATGGCTAATTGAGGTATCAGTACCCAGCAAGTTTAGCCTAAACAACACAGAAATGAAGATGACCAAATACCAGGATCTCAAAAATGAAGTGAAAATATCCTGTAAACTGAAGAGCATGATAATTGCTCTTCCAGTGATAAAATTGGAGCAACGGGAATGATAAAGAAGAACCTCATAGAGGTCTTAAAAACCACCCCTCAGAACATTACTGCAGCCGAACTTCAGTTGGAAGCTATCCTCTCAGTGTAGCAAACTTGAAAAGAGCCCTCAGAACAAAACTTTGAAAACAAGAAAATTTCACATCTTGGTCCATGAATTGTGATCTCTCCAAGGACTCCGTTCCACCTTCTGAGACCCGCATGCATATGGAGATAAAAAGCAATGACACACCTTGACCCTCCTCACTTTATACATGCCTTCATCACATGGTTTATGGTTTCTTCATTTGTTCCATCACCATCTATGTCATTGCATGTTTCAACGACTATCCTTGACAAGACACACTTGGGATTCATGAATCTGGGTCTAAAATTAAGTTACACCTTCGGAACCAGAGGGCATTTTGTCTTCAACACATATGTTCTGGAAGCGTCACTTAGAGGCTGGAGACGTATTGTTTCATTTAAACTTGTTTTTTTCCCATTGCATGTTTGTGCTGCAGAATAAGACATATTTTGCACCAAGGGATCTAAAAACTGACCTAAAATACCAAAGGGGTGTCAGCAGAGGAATGCAAATAAACAAAAACAAATTGGAATTTTTAGCGTTGATTTTGCTCCATTTTGGCAAAGGGCAACACCTGAAAACCATTTCCATGTTGAATACCAACGTGGGTTAAAATTGTACATTTAAACAACATGAGAAAACATTTAGGATCTCATACGGAAAGTTTGACAGCTGGAGAATAATGTTTTCTGGATCTCCGTCGAGAGATGCCACATGATGACACTTCCAAAAACAAAAATATGTTCATTGCATGTAAACACGTCATTAAAACAAAGAAAACTTTTAAAACTTGTACAAGTTTTCTTTTTTCTCCAAGTAGACTTTTGGCATAAAAGTTATTAAGAATTTTCTTTCACAGTTAAAGAAATTGATTGTAGTGCATCTTCCAACACCATTTGCAGATTCTCGCAGCAGTTGCGTTCTTGCATTTGCAGCAAAGTCTTGCATTTTCAGATTCTTGCAACACCATTTGCAGATTCTCGCAGCAGTTGCATTCTTGCATTTGCAGCAAAGTTTTGCATTTTCAGATTCTTGCAACACCATTTGCAGATTCTCGCAGCAGTTGCGTTCTTGCATTTGCAGCAAAGTCTTGCATTTGCAGATTCTTGCAACACCATTTTCAGATTCTTGCAACACCATTTGCAGATTCTCACAGCAGTTGCGTTCTTGCATTTGCAGCAAAGTCTTGCATTTGCAGATTCTTGCAACACCATTTGCAGATTCTTGCAACACCATTTGCAGATTCTCGCAGCAGTTGCGTTCTTGCATTTGCAGCAAAGTCTTGCATTTTCAGATTCTTGCAACACCCTTTGCAGATTCTCGCAGCAGTTGTGTTCTTCCATTTTCAGCAAAGTTTTGCATTTTCAGATTCTTGCAACACCATTTGCAGATTCTCACAGCAGATGCGTTCTTGCTTTTGCAGCAAAGTCTTGCATTTTCAGATTCTCGCAGCAGTTGCGTTCTTGCATTTGCAGCAAAATCTTGCATTTTCAGATTCTTGCAACACCATTTGCAGATTCTTGCAACACCATTTGCAGATTCTCGCAGCAGTTGCGTTCTTGCATTTGCAGCAAATTCTTGCATTTGCAGATTATTGCAACACCACTTGCCGATTCTCGCAGCAGTTGCGTTCTTGCATTTGCAGATTCTTGCAACATCATTTGCAGATTCTCGCAGCAGTTGCGTTCTTGCATTTGCAGCAAATTCTTGCATTTGCAGATTCTTCCAACACCATTTGAAGAACACACACACACTCACACACCTTTTTTTTTTTAGATAAAGCTGTTCATTGCAATCATTAAACAGTTACAGCTATTGCTAAAGGATGTTGTAAATGATACAAATTCCATGACACCCTGTACTGAACTTCATTTAAATAGTAAAACTTTAAAAAGTTGTAAATTAGAACTAAAGTTAGAACTAAAGGAAATTGGGAAATAATTTATCTTCTATCTCTAGATCATCAGCTGGGCTCTGTTCTTCATCGACATGTCGACCTTTTTTGCGCAGAACCCCTTCAAGCGGTGAGTCTACACCATCTACTGTTGGCTCACATCAACATATCCTTACTGTGTCCAAACCATCAGTCAATCCAGCAATGAAATTTCAGGCCCAGTTGTATAAAACTCCCTTAACCTTAAGAAAAGATTTCCCTAAAGCTACACTGTAATTCCTTAGCTTAGGATTTCCTTAAGTGCTGTTGCATAAACAACCCTTAAGGATAAGGATTTCCTTGAAATGCCAGGTAACCAATCAGATTCGGGATAGGAAGAGATGTCCGAAAGCAAGACACGTAATTTTAAATGACGCTTGTTATGTGTTGCATGGGAAACACGTGCTTGTGGATGAAGCAGGAATAAAACGATTCTTGTGTAAAATTAATTCGATTCTCATTGAGAATTTTATTACTTCCACCAAAAGTAGGCAGAGCTTATGGCCCGGTTGCATAACTCATCCTTAATGGGAAATTTGAGGATTTCCTTAAGTTTTCCCTTAAGAACATCCTTAAGTTGAGGATGGTTGCATATACGAATATCCTTAAGTTTTTCCTTAAACCCTTCCTTAGAGTTAAGGGAGAATTTCTCCCCTTCCTTAACTAAGAACCTTTGCAATTCCAAATGGCGATCTTCATGGAAATTGGTCACGAAGACGACGATTATTATCGCAGCGCGATGTCAGAGACTGATATAACAATACTTCCACTATTTTCACTCTTTCATGACATCCAGAATATTCTGCTTGTAAATTCGCACTTGCATTTCACTTTTAGAATTCCACACTTTCACCATTCTTGGAAAGTTTCCAAATATTTACTGCACACATTAACACATTTACAACAAGAAAGAGCAATCAGAGATTGCAGACCCTCGCGAGGACGTGGTTTTTAAGGCTTTTGTGTTAAAACTAATATGGCGGCCGAACCACGTGACTGATGACATCATTATAACATTTTCTCCACCAATTTATCCCTAGATGACACTCAATAAATTTCATCTTGATCGGATGAAGTTTTATACTTGTCGAATTATGACGTCAAAATGGAGGCACCTATGGCATCATCATTATCTCCGCCACTTAAGGTGGATGGAGGTTTTGTTTTCACCCCAGTCTGTCCGTTTGTCAACAGGATATCTCAAAAGGTTGTGGACGGATTCGGACGAAATTTGGCAGAGATGTAACGTATGTGACAAGAACGAAATGATTAGATTTTGGTGAAGATCTGGATTCGGATCCGGCTACTAGACGTTTTAAGTGATTCTTCACCATTGGGAGATAGGGCCAAAAACGATACATAGCAGGATATCTCAAAATGTTGTGGACGGATTTGGAAGAAACTTGGTGGACCCTTTCTTACCCTTTCTTACCCTTTCTTACCCTTTCAGTTTCCACAATAATTTATCCCAATTTGACTACCCACCCATTTGTATGTCAGTCGACCACTGACCTATCAATCGTGCGGAACAATAGTCCGAAATTCCCACCTGATCATCATGTGACTTGTCACTTGGTTTGCCGTAAGTCACTATCCGTAAGTTTCCTTACCAAAGAAAGAACAAAGTTCAAAGAAAGGGTAAGTAAGAGTCAAGTAAGCCGTAAGTGGTCAGTGAAAGGATGCGTGTCGTAAGAGATGACTAAGAGGGTTGGCGTCAGGAAGGGCATCCGGCCATAAAAACATTGCCTCAAAAAGAGAACCATGACAATTACAACTACATATGGGCAGGGTACAGCCCGAAGTGGAGATCAGTTTCTGAGGTTTGGGACATGGAATGTGGGGACAATGACAGGGAGATCAGGTGAAGTGGTGGAAGTATTGGTCAGAAGAAGAGTGGACATATGTTGTGTGCAAGAGACGAGATGGAAGGGACGTGGTGTGAGAATGGTGAAGGGTAGGCAGGGACAGAAATACAAGTTTGTGTGGCAAGGGTGCCCGGAGGGCGTGAATGGTGTTGGTGTCCTGTTTTCTGAGGAGTTTGTAGACAGTGTGGTGAGTGTGACTAGAGTGAGTGATAGGTTGATGATGGTGAAAATGATGATTGGAAAGCTCTTGGTGAACGTCATCTCGGGATATGCTCCGCAGGTTGGTCGAAGCGATGAAGAGAAGGACAAGTCCTGGTGTGCGATAGAGAAGCTGATGGAAAACGTGAAAGATGAGGAAGTTGTTGTGGTGGGAGGAGACCTGAATGGACATGTGGGAAGGAGTATGGATGGTTTTGAGGGAGTTCATGGGGGTTACGGATATGGTGTGAGAAATGGAGAAGGTGAAAGGATTTTGGAGTTTGCTGATGGAGCTGATTTGTTGATTTGTAATACTCAGTTCCAGAAAGAGGACAATAGGCTTGTTACATACACATCAGGTGGGTCGACGACAACCGTTGACTACCTGATGGTGCGTCGGCGAGATAGGGGGCACCTCCGGGACACAAGGGTGATCCCGGGGGAGGAGGCTGTTTCACAGCACCACTTGGTTGTCTGCGACATAAGGGTGAAAGGTGAGAGAAGAACTCGGCGGGTGAAGTACCAACCGAGAATGAAGGTGTGGAGGTTGAAAGAGGTGACAGTAAGGGAGGCATTAAAAGAGAGGCTGAGTAGGGTAGAGGATGATGTGGTTGAGCTTGAAAGTGGTTGGATGTCAATGAAAGCTCGTCTGTTGGGAGCCGTTGGTGAGGTATGTGGATGGACAAAAGGACCACCGAGGCACTCGGAAACATGGTGGTGGGATGTTGAGGTTGGAAAGAGGATTGACGAGAAGAGGAAGAAGTTCAGAGGAAGTCAGAAGAAGAGGAAGAAGAGGAAGAGGAGCTGAGTGCTGAGTGCTGAGTGGGTTCATCAAAAATGTAGTGGTCTGAGAGGGTCATTAACCAGTGTGGCAGCTACATTCAAATGTAAGGTGTGCACAGAGGGAGCTGCAGATGGAGGAAATGTTGAGTTGGATCTTGGAGACGGCGTGAAGCTGGAAGGTGTGAAAACATTTTGCTACGTCGGAGACATGCTGAATGGAGAAGGTGGATCAGACTCGGCAACGGTTGCTCGAGTGTGATGTGCATGGAAGAAGTTTCGGGAACTGAGTGGCGTGCTGATGAGGAGGAGAGTGTCGCTGAAGCTGAAGGGAAAGGTGTATGCTGCATGTGTGAGAAGTGTTATGATTTATGGGAGCGAGACATGGGTAATGAACGTAGAGCAGCAACGAAGGCTGGAAAGGGTGGAAATGCGAATGGTTCGATGGATGTGCGGAGTATCGTTGAGAGAGAGGAAGACAAATGATGAATTGCGAAAGATGATGGGAATATTGCCTGTGATTGATGCTGTGAAGAGGAACAGGTTGAGATGGTTTGGTCATGTATTGAGGAAGGATGAAAGTGACTGGTTGAGAAGAGTGATGGAAGTTAATGTAGAAGGAAGTAGAGGACGGGGAAGACCGAGAAAGACTTGACTAAAGATGGTGGAAGAAGAAATGCGGGCAAGGGGGTTAACAAGGAGAGATGCAGAAAATAGGGCAAAATGGAGAAGATTGTCATGGGGACCGCAAGGCTAACCCCCGCTCTAGCAGGGAACATGGCCTTAAAATGCATGTTGTTGTTGTTGTTGGTGGACCGGTTGGGTGTCTGATAAGGAAAAATAGATTAGATTTTGGTGAAGATCTGAATATGGATTCAGACATGAGAATTATTTAATTTTTGAAGTGATTCTTCACCATTGAGTGATGTGGCCAACCAGGCAGAGTTATGCTCGCTTCTGAGTGCCGTTCTAGTTTTTTAAGTGATTCTTCACCATTGCGAGATAGGGCTAAAACCAACGTGTCGCAGTATATCTAAAAAATTATGGATGCATTTGGACGAAACTTAATTGTTGGACAGGGAAGAAATGTGTGAAATTGTGTGTGTGACAGGTAAGAATCGATTCAATTTTGGTGAATTTCCGGATCTGGCTTGTATAATTTTTAAGCCATTCCTCACCATTGGGAGATCGGGCCAAAATGATATATAGCAGGATATCTCAAAAAGTTGTGGACGGATTTGGACGAAACTTGGTGGAGACGTGTGTGTGAAAAAGGACTGTCATATTCTGTCATTTTAAAAACACCAAAGTGTGTATTAGGTTTCGCCGTTTCATAAAATGTATCGTTTGATACGTATAATGCTTTAAAACTGTTTTGTTTTTGTTTTGTTTTTTTACCTCAGAAGAGACATCAACATTTACCTCAGCGAATGTCAATCGCGGTGTCAGTATTTGATGAACTTATAAAGACTTAGGTGAGTTATAAGTGTGACAAGCATCTGCACGGGATTCTTCCCAGAAGAATGAGTGGTCGCATTAGCTTGTACGACTTAAAATGAGCGAGTTTTGTTTTGACGTTTGGGCCAGTTTTACATGTTGTATCCCTAAGGAATGAAACGAACGTTTTCCTGGCTTACAATAATTTTATTTCAAGTCACACATGCCTCAAAATACACTCACCTATATGGAATTGAACGCTGAATCCGAAAATGTAAGTGAAATTGCCTTGTTTTTTTTTAACATTATCTTTTATATAATTCTAAATATATATCTGTGCAGTGTCTGTCTTGTGTTGTCTTGTCTTGTGTTGTCACTGAACTACTCCCTCAAACTTTTGTGAAATCGTACTATTCCAACTTGACCCACGGCGGGAGTATGCGCTCTACTGAGTGGCGTTCTAGTTAACATATGTTATTCTCCATGGAAAGTTCTTTACAATGAGTGATGTCTCAATTTTTTCCTATGCAGCACTTTCAGAGATATGGAGGTGCTAAGGTTTTCGTTTATTCCAAGATAGCGCCTGTACTACATGACTTATGGCGTCATGATTAACATTTTTAAAAATCTACAGGAAGAGGTGCTTTTGCACTCAATATTGTGAAAATTTCGTGTCAATCGGACCAACGGTTGCAGATAAAATTATATTTACTCTGTGGTATCCGACAAACAGACAGAAAAACAAACAAACAAGAAATATGTAGTGCATACCACAATACTTGCGAAATCCCTAAAATAAGTTGTTGGCCTATGATGACCTCAAAATTAATTGGTGGTTAAATTCAGTGACCTGGTATGCAAATCCTCTTAAAATTTCAAATCAATCAGATGAAAATTGAGGAGTTTAGAAATTTAGCCTACGTTGACCTTTTGGTCTATGTTGACCTATGGCCTATGTTGACCTCAAAGATAGTTGGTGGTTGAATTCAGTGACCAGATATGCAAATCCTCTTAAAATTTCAAGTCAATCAGATGAAAATTGAGGATTTTAGAAATTTGACAAAGTTGGTGACCTTTGGCCTATGTTGACCGATTGACCTTTTGACCCCAAAAACAATAGGCTTCTTGCTTATGACCAACTCCACCATTTGAAGTTTCGTGAAGATCGGTTGAAAATTGTGACCTGTAAGCAGACAAACAAACAGACAGAATAACGCACAAGACCAACCAATATACTTGAAAAATCTTTGATTTTCGGACTAGAACGGAGACACTTTCGGACACAAACAAGAACTTTTACGAAACCCAGTAGAGAGCATACCTCCGCCTGGTTGACCATATCACTCAATGGTGAAGAATCACTTTAAAAATTATACTATCTGGATCCGGATCTTCACCAAAATCTAATCATTTTGTCCTGTGACATACGCTACATCTCTGCCAAATTTTGTCCGAATCCGTCCACAACTTTTTGAGATATTTTTGGTGAAGATCCGGAATCGGCTACTAGAATTTTTAAAGTGATTCTTCACCATTGGGAGATAGGGTCAAAAACGATACATAGCAGGATATCTCTAAACGTTGTAGACGGATTTGGACGAAACCTGGTGGAGAGGTTGGGTGTCTGACAAGGAAGAATCGATTCGATTTTGGTGAAGATCTGAATATGGATTCGGATATGAGAATTATTTAATTTTTAAAGTGATTCTTCCCTATTGAGAGATAGGGCTAAAAACGATACATAGCAGGATATATCAAAAAATTGTTTACGGATTTCGACGAACCTTGGTGGACAGGTCGGGTGTCTGACAAGGACAAATATATTCGATTTTGGTGAAGATCTTAATATGGATTCGGATATGAGAATTATTTAATTTTTAAGTGGTTCTTCAGCATTGAATGATAGGGCTAAACCAACATATAGCAGGATATCTCAAAAAGGTAATGGATTTGGATGAAACTTGGTGGACGAGTTGGTTAGCTGACAAGAACAAGCTGATTTAATTTTGGTTCAGGTCCGAATCCAGATCCGGCCTATCAGCGGATACAAAACAAACTGTTTAACCTGGCGGAGGTATGCGCTCTACCGAGTACCGTTCTAGTTACCCTCTGTTACCTCGCTTTTCGAAGAGTCCTGATCTGCATTAAAGTAATACTATAACAAGTATAAAGTACAATCCATAAAAAGTAATACTGCAATCATATGAGTTTCCATACAAGGAACTTCAACGGTCACTTCAACTTCAACGGTCACAAGAATAGAACTTCAACTTCAACCTTCAACAGTGAATTACAAGAGGATGCCATTATGTCCATCAAAGGTGCACAATGGTTGCCAATCTATGGTTGCTCATCCATGCTCTGTCCTTTTTAAATGCAGAGCAACAAGCAATTCTAAATTCCTTTTGGCGAGTTTCAACCACATGAACCGCAAGGTTCAAACTGCTCTTCTGCATAGTAACCCACATGCTTCATCTCAGGGTAAAACGAGGAGCTTTTGTCGTTCCTCCTTCAGCCTGTTGCACGTGCCGACTCTGTCACGGGCAATTTAATGTCAGAAACCTAATGGAAACCGGGGCTGGTTGTGGCATCGTGCCAAACGGGACGTGGACACAGGGCAGCCAACAATTATCCACTGTGGAATCAATTACATTAGCAACAAGGCATGGGGTTTGTAAGAGAATCTGCGGCCGACAAAATTGATCTCACATGCGATGCCAACAGCATCTCTGGCACCATACCCACGCCTCTATGTGGCGCTACAGGCTGGTATATAACACACCATGTTCCACGAAATCACAGCTCAGAAGATTCCTGACACTCGGGCAATGTGGTGGCCCACTCCAAAGTGATATTTGTGGTTGTAAAGTCGATTTGCTGTTTCTAGGACTTTGTGTGACCACCTGGTCAATTTGTTTTTGGCGGCAACCACACTGGTAGATAGCAAGCAGCTCAAGCCTGGTGTCATAGAATATTCCAAGAAGACCAGAGCACTTCAGGTTTAAGTCATACTTTGACCAAGTTGCTCTTGATAACTCGTCTACTCTTCACAAAGGACGCCGTGAGATCTTCAATCTCCACCAACTAATGCTAGTAGATGGGACACCTAGTTTCACGTCCACCCGAGGGATGGCACAGACATTCATCCCTCGTCCGACATGAGAAAGAGCAAGCTGACAATTTTAGCTCGACCGAGGTTCAAACCCAGGCTCAAGTTGGAGTGGTGCGTGGATTTAGGAACAAAGGAGGAAAACATAACTTAAAGGGAAGTGGAAGTAAGAAATACAGTTGGTTGGAGTGAGATGATGTGTGAGCAGAGGGTTGTTCAGTGAAAGATGCAACAGATAATGCGAAAGGAGAATATTGAAGAAGACAAGGATGAAAATGATAGAAAAGAGCGAACATAACGAAATATAAATCCATTTCATCGGACAGGTGTATGGAAGATTTTGAGAATCAGAATGGAACAAGAACCAGACACTGGTGAATAGCAAATGAGACAATTAACGATGGTTGTTGTGCTTTGCTGGAGACAATTTTTAATCATGGAAAATTGCCTTTCCAAGCTCTATCTCATCATTTGGTCTGATGCAATCTCCCACTGGAGGCCAACCAGACGTGGAGTCTCAGGGGCGGTAGAAATGGTTATAGATGAGGAATGGTCCTAATGTAGGCCACCACAAGGTAAACCTCTTGACGAGGCATTCAGGGGCACACAAGTGGTAAACATTTCCGTCGCTAAAAACCGCTCCTGGACAGATCTCCAACTCCATTGCAGGGTTCTGACACTTCTGCTAAGTAGCCTTGGGAACAAAACCCCTTGAGAGCAATGCAACAAGACTTTACCTATTTCACCATCGAGTCACTCAATTGCCCTAATGAGCCAAGGATATTATTATTAGCCATGTGTAGAGGTTATCAACCGAAGGACGGTAATCACCACAAATACAGTAACATCTTTTCCAAGGGCTGCTTAAAGGAAATGTAAGGATTTCAATTCCGCTAGGCCTCCTCGGCTTCCTACCAATACAAAAGAACACGACTCAATTGCTAATTTAGTCTGTTGGTTGCATCATTACTACACTGTGACTGTGCAGGAATGAGTACTCCAGCGGGTTTGGGCAGGAAATTAGAATTTTGGAAGGGATCCGTCAAGGACCAACTCTTTACAAAAAAGACTCCTCCTGGGTATATTTAATATCCACATGCAAATGCAGGCAGATGAGACGGGCAACATGACAGGGAGAAGGAAGCAATTACACTAAACTGCATACATTTGGTTAAGCAAAGGCAAAAGTAGCTGGAATATATCTGCGTACATATTACAGATTTTCACCTGAAAAATAATGGAGAGTGAAATAAGTTAACCATGCAGTATAACAGGAAGAGAGGGAGGGTTGGGGTTGGGGAAGGGAAGAGGAGTAGGTGGAAACGCCAAAAAGGAATCTGAAAAAGGAACATAAAACAGGGTGAGAACTGATCGCATATATCAACAACCATTTTTCTTTGGCAGGTCCTGTGCAATTTGGTGATGTTAAATATATTATTAAAGAGTGGAAGGAGCGCCACTCTTTGTTTCCATATGGATGGAGAAGGCACCTGCAAGCCTAGTTTGCAATTTGTTGAGCAGTGCACATGCGCGTCTTGCTGAAAGTTTAAGATTCAAAACAGGAAAAAACTAGAACGGGCACTCGGTAGAGCGCATACCTTCGCCGCAGCTACTGTTCTGTACTTGGCATGGGAGTGTAGGGAACAGAATAACAAAAATACGATTTTGACCTTTTCGTGACCTTGACCTTGACCTTTGACCCGATTGCTCCCAAAATCTAATCAAATGTGTCCCGTATAATAACCAATCATCCCACCAAATTTCATGCAATTCGGTTGAATACTTTTTGAGTTATGCGAATAACATACACACACACACACACACAGACATACAAATAAATACACAGCGATCAAAACATAACCTTCCGCTTTTGCGAAGGTAACTAGAACACTCTTCGACATCACGACGTCGACCGATATGCCTCCACCCACATTATTACATCATTATACATACGTACACTAAGTTTGATTTAAATCTGGCAACATCTTTTTTTACTTAGCATGACCTCTGACCTTTGATCTCTTGACCCCAAAATCTAATCAGTCCATGTTTACATCATTATACATAGTTGCACCAAGTTTGATTTAAATCCATTTAGCTGTTCTCAAGTTATCACATTCTTACCTGACATGACCTCTGATCTTTGACCTCTTGATGCTATAATCCAATCAGTTCATCTTTTCATCATATATACGTATACCAAATTTGTTCAAAATCCCATTACTTGTTCACAAGTTCGCACGGCAACGTTATTTTTACTGAACATGACTTCTGACCTCTTAACCCCAAAATCGAATCAGTTAATCTTTACATCATTATACATACCTGTACCAAGTTTTCAATTTGATCCCTTCAGCCATTCTGAAGTTATAGACCTATTACAGTCTTTGACCTTTGACCTATTGACCCCAAAATCAAATAAGTTCATCTTTGCATCATAATACACAGCCTGGTGTTGGTTTAGCGGTTAAGGTGCTGGCTTGGGATCCTAGGATCCTGGGTTCGAATACCGGTCGATCGCTGAATTAACGCCAGGGGAGTTGACGCAGCCTGTCATCCTTCCGAGGTCGGCAAATCGAGTACCAGTTCATTGGTAATTCCCTGTGTGTCCCAAGAGGTGACTAACAGGGTTGGCAGCAGGAAGGGCATCCGGCTATAAAACATTGCTTCAAAAAGGGGCCCAAGGTGCCCGAAAAAGGGCAAGCCCTACTCTGCGGCGGGAAATGGCCTCTAAAGGTGGTTGGTTTTGCATCATAATACATACTTGTATAAACTTTGGTCACAATCCCATCACTGGTTCACAAGTTATCGTGGTAACAGGTTTTTACCTAACATGACCTCTGACCTTTGACATCGTGACCCCAAAATCTAATCAATTCATCTTTACCTCATTATACACACCTGCACCAAGTTTGATTAAGATTCCTTCAGCTGTTCTCAAGTTATCGCGATAATGAAAACCTATCACAGATGGACGGACGGTCAACAGGACGGACAACCCGAAAACATGATGCCTCCGGCGACTTGGTCCAATAAAAAAACAAGAAGAGATCTACATTGAGCTACCTGACAGAAGGTCAATTCGCTAGTCCGAGAGGAAGGTGTCGAGGTAGCACACTTTCCTCTGAGATGTTGAGTCTGGGTTTGATTCCTGTCCCGAGGCAGGGCCCTGCATCACAATCTGCACGTCTGTCAGAGGGAAGCTAAGCATCGTGCTCTGTCTGCCAGTAGTATCTGGTGGTTAAAAAAGATCCCACGATGTCTTTTGTAAAGAATAGGCAAGTTATCGTCAGTACCCTGACTGCCACCTTTATTCAAAAATCAGGCCTGGCCAGATGGTGGCGAAAGACTTCGGACAAAAACTTTTTTCCAAGGCCAACCGCACAACTACGTGGGAATATTTGAGGCTGTTAACGAGTAGTGGGAAGAGGAAGCAAATTTGCTATGATGGGTCATTTTGCTGTAACCCACCGAATAGTCATTAAAGCAGGAATTTGGAATTTGGCCAGAATACATGCACGCAATGATTTATTCTTGAAAGACATTCTAAGATGTTTAATGTACAAAAGCAAGATGAGACATCTGGCTTATTTCCCTCTCTGAAAGAACAGCAAATACTTTTAGCTAATGCTCTGCTTGTGCAACACCAGGACAACAGTCTATAGTTTGATCATATGCTCCTGGGAATCAAACCCAGATGACACAACGACCAGTGAGCTGCGCTCTAAAGTCCGCATTATGAAATAGGATGGTGAATTTTATTCCATGGATAGATGGTTTATTCTAGGGAGAGATTGAAGTTGTACGACCACAACGACCAGTGAGCTGCGCTCTAAAGTCCGCATTATGAAATAGGATGGTGATTTTTATTCCATGGATAGATGGTTTATTCTAGGGAGAGATTGAAGTTGTACGACCACAACGACCAGTGAGCTGCGCTCTGAAGTCCGCATTATGAAATAGGATGGTGATTTTTATTCCATGGATAGATGGTTTATTCTAGGGAGAGATTGAAGTTGTACGACCACAACGACCAGTGAGCTGCACTCTAAAGTCCGCATTATGAAATAGGATGGTGATTTTTATTCCATGGATAGATGGTTTATTCTAGGGAGAGATTGAAGTTGTACGACCACAACGACCAGTGAGTTGCGCTCTAAAGTCCGCATTATAAAATAGGATGGTGATTTTTATTCCATGGATAGATGGTTTATTCTAGGGAGAGATTGAAGTTGTACGACCACAACGACCAGTGAGCTGCGCTCTGAAGTCCGCATTATGAAATAGGATGGTGATTTTTATTCCATGGATAGATGGTTTATTCTAGGGAGAGATTGAAGTTGTACGACCACAACGACCAGTGAGCTGCGCTCTAAAGTCCGCATTATGAAATAGGATGGTGATTTTTATTCCATGGATAGATGGTTTATTCTAGGGAGAGATTGAAGTTGTACGACCACAACGACCAGTGAGCTGCGCTCTGAAGTCCGCATTATGAAATAGGATGGTGATTTTTATTCCATGGATAGATGGTTTATTCTAGGGAGAGATTGAAGTTGTACGACCACAACGACCAGTGAGTTGCGCTCTAAAGTCCGCATTATAAAATAGGATGGTGATTTTTATTCCATGGATAGATGGTTTATTCTAGGGAGAGATTGAAGTTGTACGACCACAACGACCAGTGAGCTGCGCTCTGAAGTCCGCATTATGAAATAGGATGGTGATTTTTATTCCATGGATAGATGGTTTATTCTAGGGAGAGATTGAAGTTGTACGACCACAACGACCAGTGAGCTGCGCTCTAAAGTCCGCATTATGAAATAGGATGGTGATTTTTATTCCATGGATAGATGGTTTATTCTAGGGAGAGATTGAAGTTGTACGACCACAACGACCAGTGAGCTGCGCTCTGAAGTCCGCATTATGAAATAGGATGGTGATTTTTATTCCATGGATAGATGGTTTATTCTAGGGAGAGATTGAAGTTGTACGACCACAACGACCAGTGAGCTGCGCTCTAAAGTCCGCATTATGAAATAGGATGGTGATTTTTATTCCATGGATAGATGGTTTATTCTAGGGATATATTGAAGTTGTATGCATTACACAATCAAATATGAAGACATTTTTTCGACTTTTTCAAACTGCAGAAATGGCACAATAAACTGGAGCTATGTTGCTGTAACATTTGCTATGTTATTACTTTTAGCCTGGATATAAGTTAGTGTACCTTTGGATTTGTTTATTCTGGGCAGTATTTATTCTGTCTAGACCAAAGCAGCTTTGTCATTTTGTTTTATAACATCATGCCAACCATTTCACAATTAATGGACATGTTACATAGTTTTGCCTATTTATTAGGCCAGCAACAAAATTATCCTGCGCTCACCTCTGCGCATGTTTATATTGGCCATTCCAACGTAGTAGGCCTTAGCCCTGTGATTGTGAGTATTTTCAGTGAGGTTTGCTGGATCTCTTTGGATAGACGTTCAAGCAAATGAAACAAGAAAGCATCTGAAAATTCAAAGCCTGCCCGCATCCGTTTGTAATCAGACGTGTTCTTCTTCTTCTTCTTTCATTATGCTCAAAATAATGAAAACAGTTTAATAAAAAATACAAAATGAAAATTGATGATATTAGGCAGCTTTAGATTTTTAAAAAATCAGCCTCTCAGTTTTGATTGGTGAACCAATTCTGTGACCCAATATGCAAATTCTTAAAATTTCAGGTCAATTGCATGAAAATTGATAATTTTATGCAACCTTGACCTTTGACCTTTTGATCTAAAATAAAATCAGCTTCTAGCTTTTGAGTGGTGAACCAATTCTGTGACCCAATATGCAAATTCTTAAAATTTCAGGTCAATTGGGTGAAAATTGACAATTTTATGCAACCTTGACCTTTGACCTTTTCATCTAAAAACAAAACCAATCGACTATTATATTTTGATTGGTGAACCAATTCAACGACCATATGCAAATTCTTAAAATTTCAGGTCAATCAGATGAAAATTGACAATTTTATGTGATGCTTACCCTTTGACTTTTTTGACAAAATTATAAATTTGACTTCTCCATATTATCTTCTCCTATTCTCCTTCTTTATCATAATAAAGCTTTGGTGAAAATTTGATAATATCTCAAATGGTAAAAAAGTTACGGCTCAGGAACTCGGGAGGAGGGGGGGGGGGGTTGGAGGGACACACACACACACACACACACACACACACACACACACACACACACACACACACACACACACAAAACCCCGTCTCCTGCAGGAAGGAGGCTATAAATTCTGCCTTCGAGCTCAAGATGTTGGTCTTGTGTTATGACCTGGAGCTTGGCTTTGCTTTAGAATGACCAAAGAACACAAGCACAATTGGAATTGGAAATAAGTACTGTAAGTCTCTAAGCTGTCGGTCACCGTGGAAGTAAAGAGATTGCATTGAGACACTGGTTTATTCAATATGTTTCAAGTCAACCATACACCGCTTCAATCCACTAACTTTGCAGTCATGACAAATGTATTGCAGTGTTATGATTATATTTTGTATATTTTTATTATTAATGATATTATTATAATTACGAAAACAATAATACTGTATTAAGAAATCTGGACTAATCTGTCCGAAGCGACCTGAAGGTAAGGCATGAAGCCTAAGGCCTATACGCACTGTGTCATTGGAAGACCCGTAACACCTATCCTTTCGATATTTGATGGTCATTTAAACAATACAATGAAAAACGTCAAGGTAGAGCTTGACGATTGTGATATATGACAGGTTCGACGATGTGTTCAACCTGAACGGCACAGGAATCAAGATGGCGGTGTGTGGAGTCAGCCGTCGTACGCCGTGATGACATCACAGACATAATCACATCACATCACATCACATCACCCCTGTCATGTTTGAGGGGACATACATATATACAGGGTGTTTCAAAAAGGGTGATACAACTTTAAACGTTTATTTACAAAGAAACAGAAAACTCAGGAACGTGAACCAAATATTTCTTGAAAGCTTATGACATGGTATTTTCTGTCATTGATTGCTATTGCAGTAAGTCACTGCTAGAGTGAGTGAGAGGCCAAGGTCCGAAATTGGCATGAACGCAAAATCCTTGTAATTGACGATTTCGATGTGTGCTCCCCCCCCCCTCACCGTTGATCGTCACCATCCTGCTGTTGTCATTCTCAAATCAGTAAGGCCATAGTATTCCCCATCTGGTATTGAAGGCGCATTATCATGTGACCTTAGGGCCTTTGAGGTACCTCTCAGTGATCTCCTCATGTGGTTCTGCCCCCCAGAAAATGTTGTTGTGGTTGCTGATTTAGTCTCATACCACAGAACCACCACTTTTGTCTTCTGCTCCACTGTCAATGGCATAGTTTTTTTGTTTTATTTTTTGTATACAGAATCAAGGCTCGTGTAAGAGCCAGTTGAGCTACATAAATACAAATCGCAGGGAACAAACACCACGATAACATCACCAAACCCTGAAAAGGAAAACGGTATAGGTCAAAAAACAAAGAAATGGCAGGAAGTCAAAGTTGTATCAATCTTTTTGAAACACCCTGTACATACGGACAGATAAACACTGTTCTAGACCACTTTGCCCTATGGGCTATGCCGTAAAAATTAATTTACTCGTTTTATCACAATTTATATAATCAAATTGAAAAGTAAAAAAATTGGCACATATTTTTACTATTGTGATTCTTAATTCTATAATTTTCTGAACACCCTTCATATTTTATGCAAACCAATTAATGCAAGTCAGAATAACTTGAAAAGTTTCTGCGTTTTTGAAAACTTCTGATTGCCCTTCAGCCATATGGGGATGGATCTTCCCTACTTTGGGGTGTTTAACTGACTCCATTGAAGACCTTTCAGAAGTGTTTTGGGGTGTTTAACTGACTCCATTGAAGACCTTTCAGAAGTGTCTTCCCTTCCAACTATCATAGTGACCTGCAAGTTCTGTGTATCACAATGAGAGCTTTTGAAGGTTTGGTTCCTCTTTGTTGTTAATCTGTAAGGTCATGAACCAGAAAAGTTTGCCCATCCCAGTGGATTCCGAAAGATTTCTGTTTGTTATCAGGACCATTTTGTATAGGCTCTTGGTTTTTGTTTTGGCAATTGTTTCCAGACTCAATGCTCAGCTCCACTCATTCATTCCGTTTTTTTCCCCACATGTAGAACCAACTTCTTCAGTCTCTTCAATCCCATTCTTCCAGATCCAATGCTTTAAGAGTAGCTGTTCACCACCATCTCAGGTCATTTAAAACTTGCTTCCCCCATCCATAACCATGATCTTTTCTATCCTCATTCAACCTCCCAAAAAGCCTGGTGTTGGCTTAATGGTCAGGGTGCTGGCTTGGGATCCTAAGATCCTGAGTTCTAAATCCCAGTCAATCGTTGCGTTAATGCCAGGGGGGTTGACTCAGCCTGTGATCCTTCTGAGGTCAGCAAATTGAGTACCAGCTCACTGGTAATTGAGGCACTGCATCAGCAGCACAAATGTGCTTCCAGAAAAATGATGCAACCAGCAGCCACAGGCTCCATACGAAACCAACAACAACCCTCCCCAACCCACTTATTTCTGAGTTTCTAGTATTTCCTTTCACTTTTGAGATGGAGAGATTGTGGCTGTATACGTCTTGTTCACCACCTTGTGTCCTCTCCTTGCCCTCATTCTTTCCATCATCCATTATTTCTCCAAGTCTTTCTCTATCGATGTCCCTCAACCCAGCTGTTGGTGTTTCCCCCTCTCCCTTCTCTATCTACTGTTCTTTTCCTTCGTGACCCGTTCCTTCCATGTTCTACCTCCTCCATGACACTCCACACTGTATCCAAAAAACTGTTGAATCTCATGCCAAGATATCCGAATTTTGGCTTTGCATCCTATCATACTTGGCCAGCATTGACTTTGGGTCGATGTTGTTGTGCTGGGATTGAAAATGCAACATAGTTTAGCTTTTATTCTTCCTCGATCAAAACGTGCTTCACTTTTATTCTTCCTCGATCAAAACTTGCTTCATTTTTATACTTCCTCGATCAAAACGTGCTTCATTTTTATTCTTCCTCGATCAAACTTGCTTCATTTTTATTCTTCCTCGATCAAAACTTGCTTCATTTTCTTATTCTTCCTCGCTCAAAACTTGCTTCATTTTTATTCTTCCTTGCTTAAAACTTACTTCATTTTTATTCTTCCTCGCTCAAAACTTGCTTCATTTTTATTCTTCCTTGCTCAAAACTTGCTTCATTTTTATTCTTCCTCGCTCAAAACTTGCTTCATTTTTGTTCTTCCTTGCTCAAAACTAGCTTCATTTTTTATTCTTCCTTGCTTAAAGCTTGCTTCATCTTTATTCTTCCTTGCTCAAAATTTACTTCATTTTTATTCTTCCTCGATGAAAACTTGCTTCATTTTCTTATTCTTCCTCGCTCAAAACTTGCTTCATTTTTATTCTTCCTCGCTTAAAACTTGCTTCATTTTTATTCTTCCTCGCTTAAAACTTGCTTCATTTTTATTCTTCCTCGCTCAGAAACTTGCTTCATTTTTATTCTTCCTCACTCAAAACTTGCTTCATTTTTATTGTTCCTCGCTCAAAACGTGCTTCATTTTTATTCTTCCTCGCTCAAAACTTGCTTCCTTTTAGGTCTTTCTGCAAATAGTTTCCAGGATCCAATGTGTAAGATTGCCCAGTTGATAATCTAAAACTGGAAACATTCTGCTGCATATCTGATATTTCAATATGATAGCGTAAGATACTCATCGATTATATAAAATGCCAGATAACTGAATTACACTGAAGGTTACTTTGAGAGTGAAGAAGTTTTGAAAAACCACTTTCCTTTTGCAAGCATAATGTTAATGCAATAAGCCAGTTAATATAAGGCACCAATCATTTCCTACCACAATGTCATTACCAAAAGCTTTTCCACGATAGCTGCACACCCATAAAGATGAAATAAACTTTCCTATGCTGCATGTGCATATTTCCTGAACAATGCAAAGCAGCATCAGCAATTCTACTACTTACTACTACTACTACTACTACTACTACTACTACTACTACTACTACTACTACTACTACTACTACTACTATTTTGCTGCTCCTCGAGCTGTGCTACTTTTCGACATTTCCTCCTCATCCTCCTCCGTTTTCGTTTGTATTTTTGTTTTGTTTTAGTTATCTGAACCGAGTTGGTTCATTTTCTTATTTTATTTTGACGTTCCGTTTTGATTTAATTAGTCGTCTTGTATTAAGGCCGAGCCGCGGCGTGCGGCCGCACCCGTGAGTTACGCCTTATTGTGGCATTATCGATAAAGTACATAGCGATCCTTTTGTTCTTTGGTTTAATCATCATTTAGTGTGCTGAATTTGCACACTGTGGTGAGCGGGTGTGTGAGTGAGCGTTATTTGATTAATAACGTGTTTTTGTTACCTTGGTTCTGAGAGGACAATTCATTATTTTTGAATCATGCCAATGCATAATGAATGGGCTGTCGCTGCGACCACTTCTGGTGCAGGTGTGGGGAAAAAAAGCACACCCGTTTCAGTCCTTGACAAGGAAACATGGCGTGAGATGCGAGTTGGGACAAACTACCCAAATGAAAGCGTATGTGAGCGCAATGTCCATTGTGGTTGGTTCATCAGTAATAGTTGCAGCCTCTAAAATGTATGGAAGAGCTGTGTTCTTCCTTAAATCCGAGGCTGCAGCGATTAAGGTGATAGAGAAAGGCATTGTTGTGGGACGGTTGTTTGTCCAAGTAGAACCACTTTTGAGCCTTGGAACACCAATCACACTCTCTAACATGCCGCCCTTTATTGCTGATCATGTGGCTGTGCCATTCTTGGAGCTATTGGGGGTGCTAAGATCACACATTAGGCCTGTGCTTCTCGGATGTCATGAGCCTGCACGGAAACATGGCGTGCACTATGTCATATCCTGTCTTTTAAAAGACAAGTTTCCATTGAACTGTACAATGACACGGAATTGGAGGGATCCCTTGTCATTCCGTTTGAAGGCAAGAATTATAAGGTCTTTTATATGACTAATGGTCCTTGTTGTCATATTTGTAAGGCAAAGGATCACTTTAGGGCAGACTGTCCCACTGTCTTTAAGAAAGTGTCTTCTCCTCAGAGCCTTGAACAGCAAAAGGAAAATGAGAGTATCACTCCAGGTATCATGCAGAGTCTGTCGGTAGATAAGTCCCCTGGAATTGATGGCCTGTCTTGCGAGTTCGACAAAAATGTCTGGGGTCTGATTGGACATGACTGCCTAAGTGTAGCCCAGGAAGCATGTAATGCAGGCCAAATGCCACAGTCTTGGCATCGAGCAACCTTGGCTTCGATTCCTAAGGAGGGAGACTTGAGAGATATGAGGAACTATCGTCCGGTGTCTCTGTTATGCGGGGACTACAAAATAATGGCAAAAGTGTTGTCAAATCGTCTGGGACCTGTGTTGACAAAAATAGTGGTCTCTGACCAATCATATGCTGTCCCTGGCAGAACAATATATAATAATATATATATATCTAGTCAGGAACTTGATACACTATGCGGACATGACTAAAACTCTAATTGGGTTCCTCTCTTTAGATCAGGAGAAAGCATTTGACAGAGTGAACCATGATCACCTTTTTGAGACCTTGCTATCCTTCTGGTTAGGGAGGAGATATGTCGGTATGCTTCGGACACTTTACACTTCTGCAGAGTGCCTCATTCAAGTTAATGGTTTCTTACTCGCACCTCGTTTTTTCTTTTTTTTGTATACAACATCGAGGCTTGTGTAAGGGCTAACATTAATCACACAAAAAAAAAACTGACACATAAAACATATGATAAAGGGAGCGGGAGACAAGATGGGGAGAGAGGGATGCACACAAGTACAACAGTAGAGAACAGGGACATCGGGAGATCTGTGGGAGGGAGGGCTTGGGGGGAGGAGGCATGGGAAGGGGGGGGGGGTGGGGGTGGGAGAGGTATAAAACACATGTACTAGGACTTATAGGAAAAAAAGTCAGTATTTCAAAAAAGTGGATCTGGGGTGAATTAACGTAGGTAGAAAAGATCAGCACACGTGGGTGGAGCCAACGAAGAGAGAAGGAAATAATATTTTTCAATTTTTTTTTTTTTGTATTTAAAACGTTAGATAAAGGGTAGATGTTCGGGGAAGTTAGGGGGAGAAGAGAAAAATCTAAGAAACAAGCAATACAGCGAAGGAAAGAACTTATATTCACAAAACATCGACAGGGGGGAGGGAAGGCTCAAGTTAACAGGCCGCGCACGCGGTGCGAACAGAAAACGATTAATTATACACAAGTTTGCATGAATTACAAACCAAAAACAAAGTATAAACACACAATAACGCATACACAATAAAATAACGAGTGGAAATTTGACAAAGACACGAATGGGAAAATACTTAAACTTTGATGCCGTGGAGAAATCGAAGTCACTTCCTCGCTCGAGGGACCGGAAGCGGAACCCCTCTTCCTTTTAAGAGTGGAATAAGGCAAGGATGTCCTCTGTCTGGCCAGCTGTATTCCTTGTGTATTGAGCCTTTTCTCTGTCTGATGAGGCGAATGTTAACTGGCATCATGGTACCGGGCTATAATAGTCCCTTATTTCTTTCTGCTTATGCTGATGATGTTCTCGTGTTTGCAGGAAGTGCAAGAGACATGCAAACAGTTTATGAATGTCAGCAAATCTACTCGGCAGCATCATCTGCTCAAATAAATTGGCAGAAGAGCCCTGGACTACTGGTTGGATCAATGCAGATTGGCGAACTCCCTATGCTGTTTCAGCAATTAACATGGAGTCACCAGGAACTCAAACATTTGGAGGTATATTTGTCAATCTATCGTAATGGCTCATCAATTCGCAATTGGAGCACGAGAGGGGAAAATACAGGTGAAGCTGAGAGATTGGAATGGATTATTAAGGATCCTATCTTTACATGGGAGAACTATTTTACTAAAACAATTTGTCCTTCCAAAACTGTTGTTCAAGCTTTCTTGCATAAGTGTTCCTGATTGGTTTCTGGCTAAGATGCAAAGGAAGTTGGTGGACTGCTTTTGGAATGGAAAGCATTGGGTATCTCTGGGAATCCTGAGCATGCCTCTTGTTGAAGGTGGACAGGGCTTTCCTTGCCTTCGAAGCCACTTTTACACCTTCAGGCTACAGACAATTAAAAGATACCTTTATGCAAACCCAATGCCACAATGGTGCACGCTGGCGTCGTACATTTTCAGTGAAGTGCTCGGCCTAGGGTATAAAAGGCAAATTTTCAGTATAAACTCCAAAAACATTTCCATTGACCCATTGCCTTCTTTTTATCAGGAAATGCTGAAGGCCTGGGGTACAATTGAAATGACCAGAACAAATGGTCCCCACCCAGGGAAAGACCTGCTGGAAGAGCCACTTTTCTTGAACCCTCTATTACAAGCCCCTCTGCTAGCTTCCATCAGTATAGGGAGGAAACTCTTGTTGAAAAGTATATCTACAGTGGGCGATCTCCTAAAGGATGTGAAGAATGGTATATTCTCTCACCTGAGGAACTTGCAGCAAAGGTAGACCTGCAGACAATAAGAATTCCTTTTAGGATATTCCAAGAGTTTAAAAATTAATTGCCTCCTGAATGTCTGGCTTACCTGGAGAACACTTACGACGGTGAAGAGGTTATGCAGGTTCCCTTCTTCCGTGGCTTTTACAATGAAACCGCATGAATGCGATATTTTCCTTGCGCCACCTCCGCATAATATGAGCAAGGTCCCTGGCATGGCTGGGGTGCCCTTCTATGATGCATCAAGGAAGGAAATATACGCACAGGTAATCCACTCACTCTACTTTGTTACGTAAGCAAATTGCATGGACACGCCATGGCGTGAGGGTCTTCTGCCTCCCTTGCCGGTCCATCCAAGTTGGGAATTTACCTGCGGATACCTGCAATGTCCGCGTCTTCAACCGGTGTTTTGCTGGTGAAAAACCTGCTCTTTCGTTTTTGGCTTCATTTCTCCCCAACACTTTTTATTTTTGGTCACCCGGTGAAGAAAGAGAGTCGATCACGGGATCTCTTGGTTAACTTTATTTTGGCATCTGCAAAACTTGCAATATATACGAGGAGCCACTTCTATATACTAGAAAGTGGAAGATTGAAAGCAATGTCGTGCAGGTAGTTTTGTGTGCCTGGGAACTTTGTTACGTTCCCGAATCACTTCGGAGTTTGAGGTGGTACAATATTCCCGAACTATCGGAAGTTTTAAAGAGGTCTGGAAAGTAAATAATGCACTTTGTAGTGTTTCCCCACAAGGTGTTTCCCCACTTTGCTATTATTTGTTTAAAGGTGTCATTTTGGGGTTTTTTGGTGTTCTTTTAACTCTCCATCTGTCTTGGTAGTGCTTTCTCTTTAAAACGCTCTATCTTGTCTCCTGCAGTTCAAACCATGGACTTGCAGGGATGAGGAAATTGAGCGACATTAAACAGGAAACTTTTGTTTGTCTGAACTTTCCTGAGTCCTGAGCGCAAACCTCTATTGTCTTTCCAACAAAAGCTCTACTACTACTACTACTACAACTACTACTTCCCCAATTATTCTCACCGTTTTGTGGGGTTGTGCGATATGTTTTCGAGTCATGTCGAAGTCTTTATACATTAGCAAATTGTGCAACGACAACAATGTTTAAAATCTGCATTGCTCCAGCCCAGAGCCTCTCCAAGTACACCCCAATAGACATACATAATCTAGGACATCTTAGAACTCCACATGAAGGCCCGGATTGACAAAGCAAGATCCACCAGTGGACCTGCACTTGTACTGAAGGAAGATGCTGCAATATTACACTTTATATCTTATTCCATAACATCATAGCAAAGGCTGGGGCACATTGGCACCCTGTTAGATATACCTGCTGATCTCATGCTTAATAGGCAGAGCCTATGCAACTGTTTACTCAAAAGAGCCTTTTTAACATATATATATATATATACACACACACGAGTAAAAAGTCCGTCAAACATGACGAGTGGAACAGTTTATTAAATTGTGCAGTGAGCATGCCAAAGTCTGAAGCCTCGACCTAGTGTCAGATGTGCTTATATCTTCTTTATCTATTAGACATCCTACAAACATAAATGAACACTCGTTGTACTCTGTGCGTGTTGCACATCATGTGCAGCAAATTTAACCTCGCTGCACCTTGTATTTATTGGTATTTTTTTCAAAATACTTCTGTACACTGCCCTTGAGGCTTGGTTTGACAGTCACCGTCTACATATCCAATAGAAGAGACATAATTATTCTTTTATGGAAAATGTTTTTCGAGTTTGTTTTATCCTCAAAAATAGACCGCAGTGAACACACATTCGTGTTTAAAGATTTGCCTTTAAAACCTACCCTTATGAAGAAGGGGACAGACATCTGTACAAACATACAAACTGATATTGTGTTTTATATGGTATATATATATATATATATATATATATATATATATATATATATATATATATATATATATATATATATATATATATATATGTCAGCCATTAAGGTTTAAACTAAATGACTCAATTGATCATAACATCTGAAATTATATATCGTGCTTCTGAAGACTGATTTGAACTCAACTGCAGGCAGAGGTGAGTGGACAAAATGTGGTTTCGAGGCTAGAGGTGCAGGGTGGATCCTTAGCCTAGTAAATTAGTCCTTGAATGAATGTGCCAAACAGTAGATAAAATGCTCTCGACCCACGTACAGGAAAAAAGATGTCATCCAAACGCCTCCTTCACAAAGGGAATAATTAATTATATATCTTCGTAGTGTTTAGTATGTCTCCTAAACCAAGGACGTATCCAATCTTCATCTACCATTTAGCCTAGTGTATAAGAATATTTACTTCGGCCTGCGCTCGGGTCTGATATGTTTAGATAGATAGCCAAAAAAAGCGTAGCCTATCATTATGCTTACATCTTGTTGTCTAAATTTGACCTTCTAGAGGACGGGACAATGGGAGGTGTTGTCCTTATTGCCCAGTAGTGCTATGTCTTTAGCGCAGATTCTTGTCTAATATTTTGCTATAAATGAAATGCCTTTCCACTTATTTTTTAGCGAGTGTCTTGAGGAATTGTCCGCTGCGTGTAGGCGGTACATTCATTCAGCCTCGCTCCACACTGTGTGTGTATAATCGATTCTATTAAACATTTTTGCTCTGATTCTTCTTCTTCTTCCTTCCCTTGAGGTCTATGACCGAGATTTTGGTGTCAGGAGTGGGATACATCCAAGTGTGCAGACGAGGTGGATCTTCACGTTCCAGGTCGGAAAGGAGGCCTGCCGGCACCTAATTTGGGTAAGCAATTTTTTGCACATCGAAATTGAAGCCTCCCGCCTTGCTTTGGAACGTGTGGACCTCTGTCGGCTGTAACACCAGGCTTGCATTCCGAACCATATTTAGTTTAACCCAGAGCAACAGTGGGTAACGAATCGATTATACAGGGCGCGCGAGATAGGGAGGGATATCCCTCACGTAAGCTTCCTGAGTGGAAAGCAGGTAGACCCATATGTGGGAGATAGATAATAGGTGTTAAGTTACTCCGGCGTGAGAACTGCGTTTAAGGTTAGGGATCGGGGGGCGACCCGATCTTAGGACTACCAGGAGGGATTAACCCAAGAAGGTAGGAAAAATGGGTAATAGGAAAGGAAAGGAGGGAGAGCCTTTGAAGAACACTCCAGCGTTTTATATGAAAAGAGATTATGGGTATGCTGCTTTACAACCGAGCAAGTCATGGGCTGTATTGACCAAGAGTTTGAATATGCCTTGGCCAGAGGAAGGGTCATTTGCAATAGACAGGTTAGATGTATTATATGGGGCTTTAAATGCCCTAGAGAAGAAGAAGAAGAGACTCCCACCTGATTCATGGAAGGTCTATAGTTGGTGGAAGGTGGAGGCCGTGAAGAGACAGGCAGCCTCCAAACAAGCGAGTTTGCGAGGAGAGTTGAGCAAATACCAGGATGAGCGCAAACAGGGTCCAAAAAAGCAGGGCAAACAGATGAAGGCGCTCGCAGCGCAGACAAGTCAGAGGCTAATGGTAGCCCGGATTAATTCCGATGAGAAGGAACAGGATGAGGAAGATGAAATCCCTGTTTCCTATTCCCCCCATGGTCCAGTCCCAGGATCTAAGGCACGTTCCCGACACCAGGGCGCTATAAGGGAAACAAATGGGAGACCCCCTAGAGTTCATAAGACCCCACAACCATCAGCCCCTCAAGTCGAGGACGATGGAGATAGCAGCACAGACACCCCGGGGTTTCCACCCCCGATAGGTCCAGGTCAGAAAGTTTACCCTTCACTAGTGGAGTATCAGGCACCAGTGCAACGTGCGATAGAAAAAGAGGGAGTGTTCCCCATGCGATGCGTGGGAATAGACGCAAACGGCGTGGCAGTAAGGCAACGTGTGCCTTGGAAAGAATCTGATTTAACGGCCATGCAAAAGAGGGTTCAGGAAATGTTGATCGACCAACCTTTGGAAATAGTAATATTGCTCCGTCACTGGATTACAGAGGATGCCCCAGATTGGAGAGATATTTGTCATTTGGGAGCATCTATATTGCCACCAAAGGTATGGGCAAAGGCTAAAACCCTTTCATTATGGCCAATAGATGACCCCATGGCTCGGGTGCCACCCATGACCGAAAACGATTGGGACATTTTGAAAAATTTTCTCCTGACCAACATTGGCAATGCGCTCGCACCACCTGGAGGGCCAGATTGGGGAAGAATTGGGAACATAAAACAGAAAGCAGGAGAGACTATCGGCGATTACCGAGAGAGAATAGAAAAAGCAATAGCTCGATGGGGCGGGTTAGGATTAATCCAAGTCGAGGACCTACCCGCTCCCCTGGTGAACAATTACCTAGTAGAAGGGCTTCGGCCCGCATTAAAAAAACAAGTGCATGCCGTCCTTTTCGGTTGGAAAGGAATGGGGACCAATGAATTATGTGCAAAACTCGAACAATGTCCGGGCTCCTCTTCGGAGGAAAAAAAGGAAATTAAAGAAGAAATGTTGCAGATGTTAGTAAGGGAAAATTTGGCCCAGCAACAAAAAACAAGAACAATGGGGAGCAAGAAGAAACAAAAGGGGGCAAAAATAATGGGAAGTGACAGTGAGAGTGAGTCAAGCGATAACGAGACACTCGGTCTGGCACTGCAGGCAGCGGTGATGCAAATACCCCGGGAACCACAAGGGCCTAGTGGGCCAGGGAATCAGACGTGGAAACAACCCCAACAACTTCAACAACCCCAGTGGGCTGCTCCACCATGTTCTGTGCTAGGTCCCCCGCCGGCCTATTGGCCACCACAAACACCCATGCCAGGATGGGCACCGCAATGGGGACCCTCAAATATGGGCCCCACCCCATGGGTTACCCCCAATTCGGGCATGCCATACGGGCCTTGTGCCCCAGTCCAACAAATGCCGAGGGGAGGGCAAGGGTGCCCACCCCCCTATAGAGGGGGGCGAAGGCTAAACCAACAAAACCAACAGGGAGGTCCAGGACAGGGACCCCCAGGGAGAGGGGCATGCTTTGAGTGTGGACAAATGGGCCACTGGAGACGGGATTGTCCAAATTGTCCAAGGGGACCACGAAGACCCCAGGGACAGCAAAGGCCGTCATATGGAAACGCCTATTGACGGGACGAATGCGGGCCGCCAAAGGAATGTCCATTAATAACAATGGCCCCAGATGAGGAACCGACCTTGACGTTAGATGTAAATGGACAACCACTAAAATTCTTGGTGGATACCGGTGCGACTCGCAGTTGTATCAATAAGGGACAACTACCTACTTTGAAACCGACACATAAAAGCGTCCAAATCCAGGGCGTTTCAGGAAAATTAGAAACTCTCCCCGTATCAAAAGAGGCCCGAGTAATGTTCGGACCGCTAAAAGCTAAGCATGCATTTCTCATGACTACTACTGCCCCAACTAATTTACTAGGACGGGATTTGCTGTGTCGATTAGGTTGTGACATTGCGTGCACCAAGGAAGGTGTATACGTCGACGTCAGAGAATCGAACCGCGATTTGTTAATGATGGCATTGCAGCGAGCCAGCCCCACCGTGTATTGGTGGCGGTTGGAGGAAGGGGCTTTAGCAACATGGACTCATGTGATTGACACGATTGGCGCGCAAACGCAAGAAATTCGTGATTGGCTAGAAGAACACCACATAGCCACAAAATTGAAATATAATCCGCCGCACTGCACCGCATGTTATGACGCGACTGGAAGCGATGATTATTATTTAGACATGGTTGCGGCAGCTTTAGGGGAAACCTCTGATCTTCAATTATCACACATATGGATTGGCCGAGAGGGCATTGGGATTACGGTAACCTTGTCGCCACGCCAGAGATCAAAGGCTAAGTACCCCGAGGGGATGGTAGCGCATGTTACCCTTAGCACCGCTAGAGGATGGCCACCCGAGAGCATTGGATGGATGATGGACCGACTGCGAAAAACGCCAGTAAGGCGTCGATACAATGTTGAACACCGAACGGTCCATGTGTTGGACAACAATGAAGGGTTCATAATTAATTTGGCACCTCAAGATAGACGAGTTAGATTTGAGATGGTGGAACTGCCACCCAAAGCGACACATATGGTTAGGGCAGTCCCCACGACTCCAGGGGACTCAGATGGATTACTCGACACCGTCACCCCGTCACTATGGGCGCAACACGAGAATGAAGTAGGACGCATTAGGGATGCACCCCCGTTGGTGATTCCAATTAAAGAAGGGTTACCTTTACCACACGTTCGGCAGTACCCACTTCGACACGAGGCTGACGCAGGCATTTTTCCGGTGATAGAATCGCTCGTGCAGCAAGGAATAATAATCGAAACCAACAGCCCATGTAACTCCCCCATTTTCCCAGTGCCAAAACCAATGACAGGAAAGTGGCGATTTGTGCAGGATTTACGAGAGATTAATAAAATAATTCAGGGAATTCATCCGGTTGTACCAAATGCAGAAGTTTTGATGACTTCCATTCCGCCAGATGCTACACATTTTACAGTCATAGACTTGTGTTCCGCCTTCTTTTCAGTGCCGATAGCTCCAGAGTCCCAGTATCTCTTCGCTTTCACCTTCCGGGGGAGACAATTCACCTGGACAGTGCTTCCGCAGGGTTTCGCAAATAGTCCCACCTTGTTTTCACGAGCGCTGCACCGCGATCTCGCAGATGTCCAATTGGAAGGCGGCTCGGTACTATTGCAGTACATCGACGACTTATTAATCTGCTCTCCATCCAAAGCAGCCTGCGAGACGGATTCACTAGCGCTGTTAAATGCGCTAGCCGAGAAAGGCCACAAAGTAGGCCGGGAAAAATTGCAATTTGTGCGGGAGATAGTTACATACTTGGGACACGCGATTTCGCATGGGAGACGCGAGCTCAACGCGAGCCGGGTCACGGCCATCATGGAAACCCCATTGCCTCGTACACAAAGGGAGGTGTTGCGATTTTTGGGAATGGCAGGGTACTGTCGTACATGGATAATTGACTATGCGTTATTAGCAAAACCTCTATATGAGGCGACGAAAAACGACCAGCCACGGATGGTGAACTGGACGGACAGTCGAATACGCTGCTACGAAGGACTCAAACGAGCCCTGATAACGGCCCCAACCTTAGGCCTTCCCGATTATAAAAAGGCCTTCACACTTTTCACCCATGCAGTAGGGGGATTCGCACAATCCGTATTAACTCAGACTCATGGAGATAGGGAACGTCCAGTAGCCTATTTCAGCAAAAAGCTTGATGCGGTAGAACAAGGCTTTCCGCTGTGTTTACAAGCCGTGGCGGCTGCCCGATATGCAGTTGAGCGGACGGCCGACATAGTTATGGGACATCCGGTCCTTTTACAGGTACCGCATTGTGTCCATACACTATTACAACAGCGAAACACGCAGCATCTCACAGCCACTCGGCTGATGCAATACGAAACAGCATTAATTATGGCACCCAACGTGACGGTGATGCGGTGTACCGTTCTCAACCCAGCGACACTTTTGCCAACAAAGGAGGAGGGAGTCCCGCACGTTTGTACGGACGTGGTGCAATTAATATCAACAGTGAGGCCAGACCTACAGGACACTCCGCTACACGAAGCCGATTACACCTATTACGTCGATGGCTCAGCCAAACGGGCTTGGGACGGATCTCTGTTATCTGGGTACGCAGTATGCTCGGATACGGAGACGGTCGAAAGCGGCCGCCTCCCGCCCACCTGGTCAGCACAACAAGCTGAACTGTACGCACTCACGAGAGCGTGCGAAGTAAGCGAGGAAAAAGCAGTGACAATTTATACAGACTCGGCATACGCACACGGAGTGGTCCACGACAAAGGGGCCATATGGAAAATGAGAGGGTTTCTCACTTCAGCGGGAACACTCATCAAAAATGGGGACCTAGTGCGAAATCTGCTTCATAGTATTATGCTTCCACGTGAAATAGCTGTAGTTAAATGCCGAGGTCACCAGCGTACAGACGACGCTGTGGCCCGTGGAAATGCCCGAGCCGACGAAGCAGCAGCACGAGCGGCAAACCAACAGATTGGGTATAATATGCCAGTAGTTACGCGCAAACAGGGCGCTAAAGCGACTGCCCAGACAGACGTTCCGACATCCGCACCTACAGAATTCGATGTAATACAATTACAAGCCGCGGCCTCAAACGTAGAACATCAAGATTGGATTAAATTGGGAGCTCAGCGCCCCGCAGAAGGACAAATGTGGACGATTAATGACAAACCCGTGGCACCGCGAGCGATATTGCCATGGTTGGCACGAATGGCGCATCAAAATGGCCATGTGTGCCATAGGGGGGTGATGAGGCAGGTCACTTCCACCTGGGCAGCACCAGGTCTTTCGGCTGTGGTTACCATGGTCTGTCGCTCGTGCGCTATATGTCAACGGCACAATAGGGGGGCACCCCCCAGACGCCGCCACAACGTGGGTCATCCAGCTCCCGTCGGGCCGTTCTGTCATATCCAGTTCGATTTTTTCAATTTACCGCCTTGTATGTCCTTTAAGCATGTATTGGTAGTGGTGGACATGTTCACCAAGTGGGTGGAGGCCTACCCATGCGTCAGGGCTGACGCTATAACGGTGGCCAAGTGCCTTTTGCGGCACTTTATATGTCGATTCGGTGTCCCGCAGAAAGTGTCATCCGATCAGGGCGGGCACTTCACAGGTGACGTCATTAAAGCCGTGTTAAAGGCCTTGGGAGTGATACAGTCGTTCCACTGTGTTTACTGCCCGCAATCGGCGGGACTTGTAGAACGAACGAATGGCACACTGAAAGGTAAGTTGGCAAAGATTTGCGACGAGACAGGCCTCAAGTGGCCGGAGGCCCTTCCGCTAGCGTTAATGAGCGTGCGCTCCACTCCAGGGCGCACCACTGGTCTCTCTCCGCACGAGATATTAATGGGTCGGCCCATGAGTTTGCCGGTATCGGCGCCAGTGGATATGGCAGCCCTTGAATTACCTATCATGGATGACATGCTTCTAAAGTTTTGCGTAGGTTTGTCCCATGTGGCACGCAGCATACATGAACGCGTTCGCGAGGCCTTGCCGGAGCCAGCAAGCAAGCCTATCCACACCTTCAAGGCAGGAGATTACGTGCTGGTGAAGCATTTCACCCGTAAGACTGCGCTCGAACCAAGATGGACGGGGCCATATCAAGTTCTTCTGATCACACCAACAGCGGTGTTTTGTGAGGGCAAGTCGTCCTGGGTACACGCCACACATTGTAAGTTGGCCATACCCACAAACACAGACACCTCAAACGCACCACCACAGAGGGAGTGATACTGCTCTGGCCTCTTGCTCGGCAGAATTGAGTATTGCTAGTTTTACCCCTGTTCAAAATTGAGCTCTCGAGAGCTGATTAACATTAGGATGCATCTCTCAAGGGACCCCTGGGTGGTCTCGAGAGCTGAGGTGTGAAATATAATGACGTTGTCTTATGGACACTTTGTGAGTGGCTAGACACGCGCCTGAAAGGGGAAATTGTATTCATAACTCATGTGGGTTATGTCTGAAGAAAAGGTTTAAAGGGAAGTGAGAAGAATGTCGTGGAAAGTGCGAAGATGATAAAGGGAAGTCGAATTAGATGGATTATTTGTCAATGACAAGTGACTTTGCAAGGTTTGCTAAGAAAGGGAGGGGAAAAGATTATAAAAGTTGATGGAAGAGACAGGAAATAAAGAAAAGTGGTTAGTTATGGACTGTTGTTTTGTGATAAGAAGGTGATACAAGGGGTTGGCTTGCACTGGGGGGAAAATGGTTGTTAAATCATGTATTATTTATTAGATGTAGGGAAGATGATTAAAAGGAAGGTATTTTCGGAAATTGGTGAAAGTAAATATGGCATTCGAATTTCCAGACACGACACAGGAAATGCGGCTATGAATAAGCCAACCAAGAGAGAGGGTAACTAAATGCCAATTGGTGGGACGGGGGGGGGGCTAGGAATTTGACCATGGTGTGTGTAAGAAAGTATTTTTCAGGATGGACGATGAAGAAACCGCCGTTGGAAAACCATGATCTTGACCACAGAGGCCGTCGATCTGAATGGGTCCTTCAACAAGGCAGATGTGACCAGCGCTTCAGAATTTTGTATTAAATTTTGTGATGATGACTGTGATATTTGTGTTAATCCCATGTGGGAACGGGCTACTGGCTAATGCCTGCATCGATGTTTGTGATGATTGTGATACTTGTGTGGAAAACCCCTTGCGTGTGCTGGCTAGCGCCTCTTATGTATTATGAATGACTGGCAAATAGATAGTCTCGCATTAGTAATGGAACGAATTGGAAACGAAACCTGAATCGTAGAACTACAATTGGAAAACGAATTAATGCATATGCGAACGATGGTGATGCAGAATCAAGTGGTTTTGGATATGTTGTTGGCAGAAAAGGAAGGAGTATATGGGGTGATCGATGAACCTATTTGATGCTTGGGATTCTGATAATGATTATGATTTTAGTTGGGATGATTATATCTGTGATTTAGAAAGTGTAGGTTCTTTAAAAAAAAAAAAAAAAAAAAAAATTTATTTACACCATCCAGCAAATCACATGTACAGGGCTTGATGGCATTTAACGTCAATTGTTTGCCCTGATTCGCGAGGACCTCACTTGCATAAAGAGGGCCCCTTAATCAGGCTGGCAACCGGGTCGCACTTACGCTGCAGCGAGGGTGGATTCGGAATCTGGCGGGCGGCAGCAATCTCTTAAACCAGGCGCCGTCGTCGCGAATTATGGCTAACAATTCATACGTTGAATGTAGACGACCAGTTAGGGCCGATATCTTTCTTGAGCATGCGTGACGCTATGTCGTGCCAAGCATGTGACTAAATTGGGATGCTGACCACGGGTATACGGTGTCTTTCCAAGGAGTTGTCTTGTAAAGACAAAGGAAGGAACTGTCAGCCATTAAGGTTTAAACTAAATGACTCAATTGATCATAACATCTGAAATTATATATCGTGCTTCTGAAGACTGATTTGAACTCAACTGCAGGCAGAGGTGAGTGGACAAAATGTGGTTTCGAGGCTAGAGGTGCAGGGTGGATCCTTAGCCTAGTAAATTAGTCCTTGAATGAATGTGCCAAACAGTAGATAAAATGCTCTCGACCCACGTACAGGAAAAAAGATGTCATCCAAACGCCTCCTTCACAAAGGGAATAATTAATTATATATCTTCGTAGTGTTTAGTATGTCTCCTAAACCAAGGACGTATCCAATCTTCATCTACCATTTAGCCTAGTGTATAAGAATATTTACTTCGGCCTGCGCTCGGGTCTGATATGTTTAGATAGATAGCCAAAAAAAGCGTAGCCTATCATTATGCTTACATCTTGTTGTCTAAATTTGACCTTCTAGAGGACGGGACAATGGGAGGTGTTGTCCTTATTGCCCAGTAGTGCTATGTCTTTAGCGCAGATTCTTGTCTAATATTTGCTATAAATGAAATGCCTTTCCACTTATTTTTTAGCGAGTGTCTTGAGGAATTGTCCGCTGCGTGTAGGCGGTACATTCATTCAGCCTCGCTCCACACTGTGTGTGTATAATCGATTCTATTAAACATTTTTGCTCTGATTCTTCTTCTTCTTCCTTCCCTTGAGGTCTATGACCGAGATATATATAGATATACATACATACATATATATACATACATATATATATATATATATATATATATATATATATATATATATATATATATATATATATATATGTATATATATATATACATACATACATATATATACATACATATATATATATATATATATATATATATATATATATGTACATATATATATATATATATATATATATATATATATATATATATATATATATATATATATATATATATATGTACGTACATATATGAAATACATTTTCTTACATTATAATTTGAATAAATATACAGCAATAAAAAATAAAATGAAACGTTGGTGTATCCTGATTTATTTTGAGTATTAAATTTTTAGAACCTTTAGAATGCCCCTCATACAATATTGTACATCAATATTGAATAATCCTTTTGACATCTGCTTGGAGAAATAATTAATTAAATGCATTTAATATGTCTAGAAAACTCGAGAAAACCCTCATTAAATCGGTGTACTGATGGCAATAGATCTTTGTTCTTTATCCTCACAACTGGTAGAGATTCAACCAGTTCATTAATGTTAGTATTCAAATGAAAGCAGGACAGCTGGTTCGATTCCTTTTCGGAGCTGTAACTTTCAAGCCTGTTTTGCGTCACAAGTGAGCCAGAGTGAGGGAAGTCAGCGTATAAAACCATGCAGATGTAAAGTCATCTCTGATGGAACAAAGCAAATTCCCCATCACCAGCTCTCCTGGAAACAGTGATATAGTGGAAGTAGTGACTTAAAATATCTTTTGGCATCTCATTGATGTTCAAAAGATGTAACCAATCTTGTTTTTTCCTCTGATGTCTGTGTGCACCTTTAACCTCAAGTTCTTCTGCTTGAGACAGGGCCATTGACCTCTGTTACCCATCCACTGAAACATGTGCACTTTGCCTTCCATGTGTGTACAGTATTCCCAAGGAGATTGTTGGGATTCCTCTCTCTGCCCATAGCTGAATGGAACTACTCAGAGGCTACACGGGCTTTGTTTACACTCCTTTCAATACATGCTTCAATATATACGATGTTAGCTCATTCAAAAATGAATGCACCACAAACAAATATAGCTTGCCGGAATGGGCAGCTTAGTTGTTGGTGGGGTCTTGATTATTTAAACATGGATCTTCCAGGTACAACCAATTTTTTTTTTCTATGCCTGCCCTTGAGGATACTCATTAGTCAGCACATTATATGGGATTTGAACCTAGGATTGAGGTATTGTGATAGATGCATCTATACCCTGTTGCCATGTCCTGGAGACATCTCCGCTCCCTTAATTTCTCCATTTTCTTTTTGCATGTAACATCACCTCCATAACAAGCGCAAACTATAAAGCATATGAAAATGCAGAACCCGTCCGCATACATTTGTAATCAGACGTCTTCTTCTTCTACACGCTAAACATGACGAAAACAGTTTTTTTTTAAATAAAAATCGATTTTATGCAGCCTTTGACCTTTGGGCTAAAAATGAAAACCTTTGAGCTTTTGATCTAAAAGAAATAATCAGATTCTAGCTTTACATTCGTAAAATAATTCTGTGACTCAATATTCAAATTCTTAAACTTTCAGGTCATTCGGGTGAAAATTGGTGATTTTATGCAACCTTGACATCTGATCTTTTGATCTAAAAAAAAACAAACAAACAAAAAACAATTTGCTCCTACCTTTTAATTGGTGAACCAATTCAGTGAACCAATATGCAAATACTTTAAATTTCAGATAAATTGGGTGGAAATTGGTGATTTTTTGCAAACCTGACCTTTGACCTTTTGATGTACAAAACAATCGACTTCTATCTTTTGATTGCTAACCCAATTATGTGACCCAATATGCAAATTCTTAAAATTTCTGGTCATTTGGATGAAAATTTACGATTTTATGTGACACTGACCTTTGACCCTTATGACCAAATTATTAATTTGCCTTATCCATATTATCATAATAAAGCTTTGTTGAAAATTTAATGACAAAACTCAAATGGTAAATGTAAATGCCAGGGTAATTGAATGAAAATTGATGATTTTAGCTGATGCTGACCTTTGACCTTTTGACAAAGGTATTTGTCTTCTGCATATTATCATAATAAAGCTTTGGTGAAAATTTGATGACAATAGCTGAAATGGTTAAAAAAAAAAAGTTACGGCACGGACGGACGGACGGACGCGCACACGCACACACGCACACGCACACACACACACACACACACACACACACACACACACACACACACACGTGATTGCAAAACCCCATCTCCCGCTGCTTGGGACGGGCCGTAAGGGACGGGCTAACAAAATGGTGGAGATGGCATATCCTCTGAGAATGCAGAGGTGGAATGCAGAATGCAGAGCAAACTCGGACTCTGACTTTGTCCTGCCTTTGTCAGTTTCTTGTGAAATAAGTTGTCGTGAGACAAATCCAAAACTCGTCATTGTACACCATGAAAAAGTCCATAAACCTTTCACAGGTAACCAAAATAGTTTCATAACAAATCGGATGAGATCATGCGGCACTGACGCATGTGCATTAACTATGTCAATAAATAAATAACTATAAGTTTCCTTCGAAAGAACTTTGAGGCAGGAGGAGGCCATTAGGCCCATCAAAGCCTGTGCCAATTTTGCCAACATAAACTGTAGTTGTTTGTCTGTGCTCTATCCTTTCAAACGCTGATGTATCCAAGCAATGAAGCAGCACGTACCATTTCAAAAGTCTTCGGTGGGAATCGGCTGGGGTTTGAACCACTCAGGTTCCTGCCAGACTCAGTCCGGACACTCTAACCATGACGTCACCAGGTCTGCTTAAAGTCCAGCCGCCCTTCCTTCTTCTTCCTCTTCGCCTCGGGCTACTTCATTCTGTAGAACTCATCCCACACACACACAATGCCAGTTTTATAAATTAATTTTTATAACACATTACATGTTTTATATAATATGGTCACCTCCTCCTGTATGTGGTTACTCATATATATATTGTTGCGAATATGGAATTTGGCCTCCATATCCGCTTGTAAATATTCCCCTATTTCCCCAATACTCCCCAACTATCCCCAATCCCCCATTCCCTAGTCCCATTGTCTGTAAACAACAATCAGTAGAGCCGACCTTCCCCTTTTTCCCCCATTAAATGTCGTGCCCAGGTCCACCGCACCACACGTAGACCACTTTCGGACATCTTGCTAGTTATTCTTAGTCTATGTCAGTTAAGGCCTCGTTTCCATTAATTATGACTCTTCGTTGCACCAGAATGTGATTATATGGCACCAGTAGTGAGTTTAGGACCTTTCCCATACCTCCTCCCATCTTCTTCCCCGTCTACAACAACAGAGGGGCACGGCGCTGCGCGGGGGGGAGTGTGCGTCCTCCCACCGGCTCGGTTAGCCGCCATCGACAATGCGCTCCAGACAACGCGCTCCAGACCATGCGCTCCACGGGGTTACCACAAAGGGGCTGGCTGTCAGCTCCTCGTCAAGGGCGGAGCCTGGTAAACCCCCCGCACGCACCCAATGAGAAGCAACGTGCCGATTCCACGAGGCGGAGCTAACGAGCCGAGGGCGTGTCACTCCCCGCCGGATATACGCGGCCACGTAGCGGACGTGACGTGAGATGCGCCCCCAGCTGAAGAAGAGCAAGTCGCCACCTCGAGCGCTGTAAAACCTCCCGCATCTCTGGACCGGACCGGGTCGATCCTGCCCTGAGCCCAGGTGCACCTGGAGCCATCGCTACCTGCCTATCCTTGCCATCAATCCCCGTGTGAGTCAGCCTTGTCCCGTTTACCTGTCGTCTGTTGGGATTAATATAAGGTTGTGTCTAAGTGCCTATCTTCCTTTGCTGTCCCTCTCGCCCCTGTAATCTGACCTTCCGTAACGAATATAATCTCCTCCGGAGGTCTTGAGAACTGAACCCTGGTGTGTCATTTTAATCCCAGCCGTGTGTCTGTTCCTTCATTGACCTAGCATAGCGCGACTAGTCAACTTCGAGTATAATCGGTAACTTGTGCAGACGTGGTCATCCCAAAAAAACCGCTCGGTAAAATAACATCTAAGCCACGTCTGTAACAATTGGTGTCGAGGAGTGGAATTCGAACCCGGGACTAAATTTATTAGGCCCAAATTTGTAACAAGTAGAATCGATTCGGAGCGCGTTTCCCGCGCGTTATTAGGCCCAAATTTGTAACAAGTAGAATCGATTCGGAGCGCGTTTCCCGCGCGAAATTATAACGGCGAAATTTGAATTTGTTTTACGAAAATAAAAAAAACCGAATTTTGAAAGTCGCGCTATGGCGGATCAAGACAGCTGGGGTCCGGTAAAGGAGAGTGAGGTAGGGTCGATCCAGGACCAAATTGAGGGACAGGAGGAGAGCGAAGCAGCGAGGGTAGCAGACGCACAAAATAGCGTCGTTGTGCCCGACATTGCGGGAGCGCAAAATGGCGCCTCGCAAGAGCGCGTGGTAGCCGAGCCCGCTGTATCAACGGGCTTTAACATGCAGCCGATTGACATGCAGGCCCTCATTGCGCAGTTACAGGCAGCTGTACAGATGAGTATGGAGAGCCAAATTGAGCGATTGGGTGAGCGGTTGGGAAACCGGATGGATGCTCAGAGTGAGTAATTGGGGGTAATGGGGAACCGGATGGATGCTCAGGGTGAGCAATTGTGGGTAATGAGGGACGAAGCGAGGGGTACCAGTGAGGGATTAGACAATAATTTTAAGGGATTAGACAATAATTTTAAGGGATTAGACATGAAATTTGGGAAATTAGACGATAGATTAGGGGAAATACAGGAGGGGTTAACGGGGGTAGGAAACAGAATGGCCGCTCAAGAGAATCAAATGGAAGGGATGCAAAAGGGGTTAGAGGGGGTAGAAAATAGAATGGCTGCCCAGGAGAATCAGATAGAGGGAGTGAAAAATGGGTTAGAGGGGTTAGAAAACACCATGGAAGGCAAATTGAGGGACATGAGGGACCAAGCGGAAAGGGAAGTTAACCAAATGGGGCAGCAGATAGAGGGGGTCAGAATGGGGGTAGAAGCCAAACTGGATGCTCACAGGGAGGAAATGGAGCAGATGAGGGTGGCATCTGGGCAGGAGATGCAAGTGATGGGAGAGGAGATCAGGAGAGGAGTGAGTGAGGAGGTCGGAGGAGTGCGCGAGGAGGTGAGGCACTGTAAGGAGCACATGGAGAAGGAGGTGAGAAAGGGGACTGTAAAGTTACAAGGGGGCATAGAGGACCTGACGCAGGAGGTGGAGCAGCTGACGGTGGGACAGACGGAGTTAGTGGAGCAGGTTCAAAGGAACACTGCGGTATTAGGAGGTTTAAAAGCGACACAGAGAGAACTAAAAGATGACTTGGTGGCGACGAAGAGGGAATGTCAGATGGTACGTGAGGGACTGACAACGAGGTTGGACGAGGTGATAGAGGTAATGGAGACGAAGGACCGGCAGGTGAGGACGCACATGGAAACGGTCAAGGTAGCCTTGGAGGACGAGCTTGAGGAGACGTACCGGGGAATAAAAGAGGTGAAGCACAAATTAGAAGAAGTGGAAGAAGGGATGAGCGAAATTAAGAAGCGACGGAGAGGGGATAAGAAAGAGATAAAAGAGGAGATAAAAGAATTGGTCCAAAGTCTGTGTTTGGATCGTGATGATGTGCTCATTAACCGGATGAGGGATTCGCAGGTGATGGAGGAAAAGCGAAGAGGAAGAGGACCCGGTGTAAGTGGTGACCAATATGGTCGTGCGTATGATGCGCCAGGGGATTTAAGAAGCTTGGGGGTCGAGATGGACCCGGGTGTTCGTGAGAGGCCGTTGGTGAAGTGTGCGACAGGTCTGGTGTGCGAAAAAGGAGGTGTGCGAGAAAGTCCGACTCTGGGGTGTGTGAGGAAAAAGTGCGTGCCAAGGAGTAGTGAGGGTGCTGGCGAGAGTGAGTCGGTCGTAGCGCGTGTGCGAGGGGGCACATGGAAGCGCGGTGTGGTAAGTGTTGCAGAGGGTGTGACGGGAGAGTGTGCGCGAGAAAGGTGTGTGACGGACAGGTGCATGAGGAAAGAGTGCGCTGTCAGAAGTAAGGAAGAGTGTCCACCTGTGGTGAGTGTTACAGAGGGTGTAACGGGAGAGTGTGCGCGAGAAAGGTGTGTGACGGACAGGTGCACGAGGAAAGAGTGCGCTGTCAAGAGTAAGGGTGAGTGCGCTGTCAAGAATGGAGGTGAGAGTAGTGAGAGTGACAAGGAGAGTGAGTTGGTTGTGACAGGTGAGCGAGGATGTACACCTGGGATGGAAGGATGCACACCTAGAATGGTAGAGCGTGAGTGGGAATGCACGCTGGAGTTGGTAGTGAGGCACGTGGTTGGGTGTGCGAATGAGAGCACACCTGTGATTGTCACAGAGGAGGTGACAGAGGAGGGGGCGCGAAGCGGTGTATTGGTGAGGTGTGCGAGCAACGAATGTGTGCCAAAGTGTTCGGTGGTCAGGTGTGTGACCAAGGCTGTGAGTGGAATGAGAGTACCGAGGTGTGTAAGGAAAGGTACGAGGAGCATGGAGACGGCTGGATGTGTGAGCAAGGAACGGGCTGCGGGGTGTAAGAATCCAGGTGAAGCATCGACGGTAACCAGGTTAGAGGTTAGGTCGACTTTTAGCCGAAGCGGGCCCTCGGTGCGTGCCGGGCCTCGCTTTGAACGGCCGCGTCCGTGCTCCACTAGGTGGAGCGGGCAGCTGGATAGGAAGGGTCGTCATGGCGACCACGTTTTGTTGAGACGCGCCGGCAGGTCGAGATCGGGACATTGGATGGCTCCACGCCGAGGTGGTGCGTGGGATCTCGGCCCGGGTAAGCCCCCGTCCCTGCCCCGAATGCCGGACGCATCCAGCCGCCGGCACAAAACAACCAGCATCCATGGCTTGGCTTTACGAAGCCGGGCTTTGGACAGGAATTGGCGCACCGAGAGGCATTAGTGAGTAGACGGGTGATGAGGATAGTGTTTTGGACCCAAAATTAGAGAAAAACAAAATTTGATGATTGGCAAGGGATTGGCAGTAGTGATTGGCAGATGATGGGTAGTGATTGGCAAATTTTTGATTTGTTGAAATTTGATGTGCAAAATTGGTAGTGAGAGACCCCCGATGTGGAGGGATGGCATCCTTGCCCCCCTTCCCATGGGGGGGCAAAGGAGCAATAGCTTATGGGGTGTATGGCAGTGAAAACTAGCCCGGGTGGGTTAGGATATTGTGTGTAGGGATCTAGAGAAGATGACCTTAGGTAACGTTAAGGTTAGTTAGTGACTGATACCTGTAGTGGGGACGCAGGTAGATTAGTGTGGATGATAATGACGTGGGAGCGCAATAGTTTAAAGGGACGACTGGGAAGCGCAAGTTTCAGAAGGGAGTAGTTAGCTGAGATGATGCCGTGTGTGTGAGGATGGAACAGGTGTGATTGCACAGGTGTGCAATTGGACAGGTGTGTGGAGCAGTGTATGAGTAGTGAGTGTGTGGATCAGCGCGAATGCACTTGGGGAGAGAAGGGTGCAGGTGGCACCAAGTGTGAGAGCACAGGTGTGCAAGTACAGGTGTGTGGAGAGAGTTGGAGTAAGTGGTACGGAGTGGTGTGCATGGTGCGAAGGTGTGGATGGGGGAAGAGTGGACCCCTTTCACGAATACCCGGGGTGGGTAGTGTAAGTGTTAGGTAGAGGGTATAGGTAAGTTGTGGTTGGATATTGGCATTTGTGGTGCGGTTGCAGAATGGTGTTGTGAATGGGTGCATTAGTGTTGTGGAAATGGCTGGGCGTGTAGCCTGTTAGTGTGTGTAGTTGGTTGGGCACTCCACCACTGTGAAGATGTCGGCCAGGTGAGGCCGCAGGTGGGCTCTGGGAGCCGGTAGAGTTGTGGATGGGGCCCGAGGATCCGGAGGATGGACCCGGGTAGCCCAGTGCCAGAGAGGGCACCGAGTGGGGAGAGTGCCAGAGGGCCTGCCCCAGGTAGTTAGGTTAGAGTAAGGAGCAGGTAAGCTCGGAGGCAACTACAGTGGTGGAGGTGTGCAGGTGGGTAGACCCGCTGGGAGAGGTACACGCCACAGCCCAGAAATTGTGCGAGGGCACCGGGAGATGAATCGGGGGAGTGAGACCCCAAATTGAAGAGCACCACAGTTTGGCCAATGGGAATTGGTTTTTAGAACCCATAGTGTAAGAGGGCCAATGGTTTGGCCGGAGAAAGACCCCGGGTAGTGTAAAGTTGTAAAGTCATTTAGGAAATAGTTAGGATTGATGAACCTGTCGCACCATACGCAGCCACTTAACTGTGGTGATGATGATGACTCCACACCTGTGTTTTCTTTGTTTTGTTGCAGGAAATGAAATTGCTGTGTGGATTGTGAGACGCATCACGACGTGGATGAGACATTGGGGTGATTCCATCTCTCCCTCCCTAGGAGGGACTGATGATGAATTGGTAATGGCAAATTTTGATGTTGAGTTGAAAATGGCAAATTTTGATGAGAGTTGAAAATGGCAAATTTGATTGGTTAGGAGGGAGAGAAGACGAATTTGGTTTATGGGAGGAACGGGGAAGACAGTAGGGATGTTTGTTGATTTGTAAAGTAGATGTTTATGGGTAGTGTTGTGTTTTGTGGATGCAGTAAGGGGTAAGGGAGGGGCCATGTAGGTTACCTGGTGGGGGGGGGCGTACGGTAGGAACGTACCTGTCTCACCTGGTTCCCATGTGCCCCCAGTGTGCATCACCTTACATTGCGTGCACTTTTGCGCCCTTACCACCTTACTCACTTGTCTGCTTCTTTGTCTCCCACCTCCGAGGATCTGGCTTTGGGGTAGAGAGAGAGGAGAGAGAGGTGCTGGCTTCGCAGTTGTGGGCCTGCACTTTCGCTGCTTGCTGCTTGGATCGATACACCATACGGACCGCAATGTTTGTGGCCACCCACAATGGACCGCAGTTCTTTTGCGGCCAAGCACCACCCATGGATGGACCTATGGGTCAACGTGGCACCGATGCCAAACAGGTGAACCACTAATAGTTGGCCCCCTGACGGCCACAATATAGAAATGGACGCGGTTGGCGCCTTTCTTTATTTTTGAAAAGAAGTAAGAAGGCCAAGTGCACCACACGAAGGCAAGACCAGCGGCAGAACATCGGCCGGCTGCGACACCACCGGTGATTTATAAACACTTTATTGGTGCACCGGATGGTGCTCACTGTGTGATGGGGTGGTGCTTGATGCTTGGAAGGGGTGCTCTGCACGTTATTAAAGGCCGTCGGCCACAGAGCACTCGTGGGTTGGTGTATCGATGCTGGCAAGCGTGCTCTCTCTATGCATAACATCTGCATGTGTTCCTCCAAAAACAGGTCCTGGATCGTAGTGTAAATATCAGCGTAGTCTTGTAAATAATGCTCCCTACCGGCTGTATGTTTAGTTTGCGAATTCTTTCCGGATTTGGTTATCCTGTGGGTGTGTTTCTGTGAGGAGAAGGGTGCAACGTCGCAGGGGGACATATTTACTCATTTGTGAATATCTGTAAAACTGTCGCACTCAGGGTAGAGTTAATAGTAGAGGGAACTACATTGCGTGCCACACTAAAGTAGGTAAAAATTTATCGGGTCGGGACGCCCCGAGGGTAGAGAAGGGTGCAATGTTGCGAATATGGAATTTGGCCTCCATATCCGCTTGTAAATATTCCCCTATTTCCCCAATACTCCCCAACTATCCCCAATCCCCCATTCCCTAGTCCCATTGTCTGTAAACAACAATCAGTAGAGCCGACCTTCCCCTTTTTCCCCCATTAAATGTCGTGCCCAGGTCCACCGCACCACACGTAGACCACTTTCGGACATCTTGCTAGTTATTCTTAGTCTATGTCAGTTAAGGCCTCGTTTCCATTAATTATGACTCTTCGTTGCACCAGAATGTGATTATATGGCACCAGTAGTGAGTTTAGGACCTTTCCCATACCTCCTCCCATCTTCTTCCCCGTCTACAACAACAGAGGGGCACGGCGCTGCGCGGGGGGGAGTGTGCGTCCTCCCACCGGCTCGGTTAGCCGCCATCGACAATGCGCTCCAGACAACGCGCTCCAGACCATGCGCTCCACGGGGTTACCACAAAGGGGCTGGCTGTCAGCTCCTCGTCAAGGGCGGAGCCTGGTAAACCCCCCGCACGCACCCAATGAGAAGCAACGTGCCGATTCCACGAGGCGGAGCTAACGAGCCGAGGGCGTGTCACTCCCCGCCGGATATACGCGGCCACGTAGCGGACGTGACGTGAGATGCGCCCCCAGCTGAAGAAGAGCAAGTCGCCACCTCGAGCGCTGTAAAACCTCCCGCATCTCTGGACCGGACCGGGTCGATCCTGCCCTGAGCCCAGGTGCACCTGGAGCCATCGCTACCTGCCTATCCTTGCCATCAATCCCCGTGTGAGTCAGCCTTGTCCCGTTTACCTGTCGTCTGTTGGGATTAATATAAGGTTGTGTCTAAGTGCCTATCTTCCTTTGCTGTCCCTCTCGTCCCTGTAATCTGACCTTCCGTAACGAATATAATCTCCTCCGGAGGTCTTGAGAACTGAACCCTGGTGTGTCATTTTAATCCCAGCCGTGTGTCTGTTCCTTCATTGACCTAGCATAGCGCGACTAGTCAACTTCGAGTATAATCGGTAACTTGTGCAGACGTGGTCATCCCAAAAAAACCGCTCGGTAAAATAACATCTAAGCCACGTCTGTAACAATATATTTTTTTTATTTTTTTTTTTTTTAACATTATGCTTAAAAAGAAATATTTCCTGTTGCTTTTCCTTCTTTTCCAGCCGCTTTCCATGAATTGAGCATCTTCCACCCATAAAGTTTCTTTTTTTGTTGTTTTCCTTTCATCTCTCAAGCTGCAATTTGTGGGAAACCATCTCGAACACCTTTTTTCACCTTTTTTATATTCTTGCTTTTTTGTCTTTTCCCCCCTTTTGTTCTGTCTTTATTATCTCACACCTATGCTATTGCATGGGATGCTGTTATCCCTGTAACTTGGGACCTCTAATCTTGTCTTTGTAATTTGAGCCTCTGTCCCATCTCAATTCCTCATTTGGACTGATTGACTGAAATCGACTCTTGAACCATAACGCGCTAAATCAAGATGAATTTCAGTCTTGTCCTAAATGTTTCTTCGAAACAAAACGACAGATCTCTCATTTTATTGAATGAACAACTTGAAAGTGGATATGCTTTACATCATCAGGTTGGTTCAACCACCCATCAATGGACGTTTCACTCTTTTCATATAATGTCGGTTCCATCTTGTTTTCAGCTGCTTCTAATCCAGTTACCTTTCTGATACTCGAAACGAGCAGTCGCTTTGAAGGCCTGAGTCTTGTGCTGAACACGTGCCGAAAGACAAATGCCTTGCCTGTTCCGTGCCGTCTCCCGACGATGATCTCTCGCACCGTCCTCACGTTTGTTTGGCAATCCCGCTCACGTGGCACCTGAATCGAATCAGTGGCACAGCAAGGAGCGAGTGCATGAAAGCCCAGAGGCTTTTACTGCACCGCCAGTGCCCAGAAGCCACACCATGACCTGTGCTTGAGCGGTGAAAGCTCTTTTTAGAGGAGACCTATCGGCGCCCCGTGACTCGCACAGAGGGAGAAAGCTTGCCCCTGCAGGTGTCTGCTTCCCCCACCACACCCCCATTCATCGGCTGGAAAAAGGAGAAGCAGGTAATGGTGTGGTTACAGTTTCTAAAATGCCCTGGGGAGTCGTCGGAATTGACCTGAATGGAAAGGAGTTCATGAAAGATTGTGATTCACATTGCATGCCCACCAGTACCGGAACGGAAATAAAATGAGGTGCCAGCTGTGCTCGGACTATTTCTTGAGGGTGTATTTACCCTTAACATGGTAATTAACAGTCAACCATTATATGCTAAAGGAATAACATAACTAGGGGGTGGGGGGCACATATTTTTCCAGAGGCACAATTGAGAAAAGCTTACAGATATAATGTAATATAATGACTTACAGATACAATCTTTCATTCCCCTTTTCTCCCGCCTCTGGAACAAACTCCCTCACTCTCTTCAATCCCACTCCGCCCTCCAGGTCTTTAAAACAGCTGTTCACCACCATCTCTTATCTTCCCCATCCAAAACCTTGATCTTTTCTACCCCCGTTAATTCACCCCAGATCCACTTTTCTGAAATACCAACTTCTTTGCTGGAGGTCCTTGCAGTGTCCTTGTGTTTTTTTTACCTCTCCCACCCCCCCCCCCCCCTTCCCACGCCTCATCACCCCAAGCCCTGTCCCTCCCACAGATCTCCCGATGTCCCTGCTCTCAAATGTTGTACTTGTGTGCTTCCCCCTCTCTCCCCATATTGTCTCCCACTCCCTTTATTTCGTCTTATGTGTCCGTTTGTTTTTTTGTCATCAATGTTAGCTCTTACATGAGCCTCGATCTTGTATACAAAAAATAAAATAAAAACATGCACGAAAATGATCACATTGAGCAGGTATAAGAGGAGGAGGATAATACTGAGGCAGATGGACACAGCAATATGATATGCGGTGAAGGATCAAACATAGAATCCCCGAAACAACTTGGCTTATCATCTGTGGGCTCGGTTCTTGGATGGGAGAGGAAACAGAGTGTCGGTGCTGCAGAAGCAGTTTCTTGGCAAGGATTATATTTGGTAGTTGGGGCAAGAATTCATAATTCAGCGAGGGTGCTGACAGGAGCTCACCGACTCTTCGGGGAGGACACCATGGGATCTTTAACGTCCACCAACTATTGCTAGCGGACAATGTCCAGTTAAACGTCCATCTGAGGGACTGTGCTCGACACATTGATGAATCACCCTGCCTGTGAAACACCGGGATGACAGTTTTTAGCTGGGCCAAGATTCAAAAACTAGGCTAGACAACTTAGAGACGAGTGTGTGTACGTCTAGGCCATCACTCCTCACAAGATTAAGTATATAACAGAATGTTCTGGTTAATTGGACAAGCTATAGAAAAGTTCAGAAATAGATTTTGGGTTTGACATGGGGTAGATGTATGGCTTCATCTTGACAGGCTTTGGCAAAGGTTGGGGACTGTCAAGACCTTAGAAGTTCGTTCCAGAAAAGGTAAAAGAGTGGACTGATAGTGGTCTTTGTAAAACAAATATGTCTTGGGTTCGTCAGAAATCTAGTGTGATGTCACACTTGGTGCTATCTAGGTGCTCGATAAATGGTGTAATGCAGGTGCAAAAGCTGACAGCAATCAATGGAAGACAGACAAATATCCCATTCTGAACAGCATAAAAACAAGAAGACATCATGCAGAGTACGATACTTGCAAAATCCACCCCCACATCCCCTGGAAAAAAGGTTGCAATTGATGCAGTAAATTTTCCATCTCATCAATATCAAAATTGACGATCTTAATGAAAGCTCGGATAAATAGGATGAAAAGTGATGATTTTTCGGATGAAAATTGATGATTTTGGAAGTTTAACCTTGAGTTGACCTTTGATCTTTTGACCTCAAAAATAGTACGTTTCCCAATTCAGGGAGGCAATGCGCAAATGCTGTTCAATTTCCAAGCCAATGGGATGAAAATTGACAGTTTTTCAGATGAATATTGCTGATTTTGGTAGTTTGACCTTGAGTTGACCTTTGACCTCAAAACTAGTTTGTTTCCCTATTTAGAGACTCAATTGCAAATGCTGTTCAATTTTCAAGTCAATCGGATTTAAAATGGCGATTTTAGAAATTTTACCTCCAGTTGACCTTTGACCTCAAAATCAATTGGCTTCTCAGTTGTGACGACCTCTACAACTTCGTGAAGTTTCGTGACGATCGGTTTAGAATTGTGACCTGTAGACCGGTGACAGACAGACAGACAAACAGACAGAATAACAAACGCAACTGACCAATACAGTATACAGTACTTGAAAAATCTTCGATTTTGCAAGTAATAAATAGAACTCTTACCTTTGAGCGGTCTACTCTGGTTTTAATTCCTAACCCGACTGTAAATTGTCCAATTGGCCTTTTCGCATGCGGAGCACTGTGTCCATAGGGTACTGTCCCTCGGATAGATGTTAAGCCGGGTGTCCCGTCGGCTACCATTACTCGGTGAAAGTTAAAGATCCGACGGTGTCTTTCAACAAAGAGGAGGTTGGATATCACTGGCTACCTGAACGGATTCCAAAATCCTACGATGCTCAGTCAAATGGCAGGCCTTGTCTTGGGCCTTGTCTTGGGCTTGTAAAAAACCTGGGTCAAAAACATTTCTCGGCTGACTCCACAAAAAATGGGAACAATTCTGTCCATTAAAGTATCCATATACAGTCATTTTATTTCAAACTCACCTCGTTATTCTCGTTTTTCACCTGCCTTATAGTTGAATGTGTCCCGTACAGGCCTGGAATAAGGGACCAGGACAGCATGAGGATGTTCTGGTGTAAAAATTGAGGATGTTCATTGTCCAGGCTCACATTTACACACATTTTATTCACACCTCAATCCTTGAAGTTTAGATATTGGTCAGAATCACATCTTGGCCCCTTGTATTTCTCAATCCGCAAACAGGCACACACACACACAAACTTTCATAAAATTCACATTTTGCGAAACAAAGTGCCTGATTCATTAAGTATGTTTCATCCTCATGTCCATTTATCTTTCACAACTCTGCCCACGTGAAGGACTAGTTCAAACAACATACCCCATCTGAATGGTTCTATCCCCAGTCAATTGCGAATCTGCACATGGAGAATCCGCGAATGTCACGGTTGGAAAGTAGAAACCTTCACGTCATTTCCTCATTCACATTTAAACTCAATATTTCCTTTTTCATTCCAAACAACATGTTTCCAATCATACACTAATACTATAACAAAATACTGTGTGAAATCACGATTGTATTGAGATATTATCAAACCAGCTCAATGTCGACATCTGTTCACTTCCGGATTCGGAGCAGCACCGTATCCAGTCAATTTCAAAATCATAATTTTATTGAGGAATTTATGAAAGGCCCTACTTACCTTACAACATCCAGTGGGACCCCCAAAACGTTCCACAGAAGGTTTGGCGTGCCTAGCCCCAAAACAGAGGGAGTAGTTTGGGGGACAGACAGATACTCCTGTTTTATAATATAGATTTATTACTTGCAAAATCGAAGATTTTTAAAGTATATTGGTCGGTTCCGTTTGTTATTCTGTCTGTCTGTCTGTCTGTCTGTCTGTCTGTCTTCTGTCTGTCTTCAGAATCTTCGATCTGTGTGTTTGTCTGTTTGTCACCGGCCTACAGGTCACAATTCTAAACCGATTGTCACGAAACCTCATCAAGTTGTAGAGGGGATCACAACTGAGAAGCCTATTGATTTTGAGGTCAAAGGTCATGTGGAGGTCGAATTTCTAAAATCGCTATGTTAAATCCGAATGACTTAAAAATTGAACAGCATTTGTATATTGAGTCACTAAATTGGGAAACCAACTATTATTGAGGTCAAAAGGTCAAAGGTCAACTCAAGGTGAAACTTCTAAAATCATCAATTCTCATTTGAAAAATCGTCACTTTTCATCCTATTAATGCGAGCTTTGATCGAGAACGTCAATTATAATCTGGATGAAATGGACTATTTGATGGATCAATGGCATCCTTTTGGGGGCGGGGGGGGGGGGTGGATTTTGCAAGTATCGTGCTCTGCATGACGTCTTATTGTTTGTTTATTTGCTTGTTTAGATATATAGTTTAGGTTTGTGAAGGAGCGAGAAGACAGAACGGACCATGACAAAACAAAACGAACAGTGGAAACAACTGTGAAGGGGTAAACCGCTGACCAGCATCAGGTAGCGGGACAGGATAGAGTAGGACTTGGCAAAACACGGGATGTGGGGGGATTTTTTTATTTTTTTTATTTTTTTTAATACTGAATCGAGGCTCGTGAAAGAGCTGACAACCGCAAGGGAAAGACAGCACAGGGGGAAACATTCATTAAAACACATTCAACAAAAAGACATCCAGGAACACAGTACAGGGGGACCGCGAGGGAAAGACAGTACAGGGGGAAACATTCATTAAAACACATTCAACAAAAAGACATCCAGGAACACAGTACAGGGGGACCACGAGGGAAAGACAGTACAGGGGGACCGCGAGGGAAAGACAGTACAGGGGGACCGCGAGGGAAATGAGACAGAGGGAGAAACACCGGTGGTGAAAAACAGGGATACTGCTGCAAACTCTCAATCACAGAAGTGTAAGGGAAAACTGGGGAAGAAGCACAAAAGAATCCGAAAGCAAGCATGTCGGGAAATGTCGGGAATGATGCAGATGATGGGACGACCAACACACCGCTGCAGGTTGGGAGCAAGGTTTGCTGTTCTTCCTCTTCCAGAGAGGAGTGCTTGTGTTGGAGTACACCGCTGTGTTTGAAGTGCAGTACATCACTTTGGCAGAACAGTTAAACATGTAGTTTGCCATGTTCTATAAAATATTGTGTTTTCATGTGGTAGAAGAAAAATTACTGTTTACAATTCGACATGAATTGGAATTGTTAGGCTTTTGTTTTGGAGATGGCATTCATCCTTTTTTGGGAATAAGCAGAAAAGAAAAGAATATGAGGGTGTTCGCAATATTCTTGGAACGAGACGCTCCCAATTGTCCAACATATGGCATCCGTTTAATTTTTTTTTCATATACTGTATGTATATGTACACAAAATCAATGAAAAAGGTATGTTGCAGAGGGGGCGCACTTACCTTTCAGCTACCTAGTATTGGTTCGATTTCCAACCTGAATATAAGCATATGTCGAATTGGTGCTTCACAGGTTGGGCATTGCAACACAAGGTACACCGTGCTTACACCGGGTGCCCTGTATGCTAGCCTTAGGTAATGGATGTTCAAGATCCCACGATGTCCTTTTTGAAAAGTAGGCTAGTTATCCGCAGCTATCGGGACAAATTACAAATTCCTGCCCCAAATCTGGTCCAGTCCACCGTCAAGCCTGGCCAGCCGGTTCTGAAACACTTTGGCCAAAAGCCTTGCCCGGCTGCCCCACGACAATGTGGAGGCATTTGGCGCCATTAGAGAAGGACCGCCTTTAGAGGCCATTTTTCCCCGCAGAGCAGGGGTTGGCCTTTTTCGGGCACCTTGGTCCCCTTTTTGAAACAATGTTTTATGGCCGGATGCCCTTCCTGCCGCCAACCCTGTTAGTCGCCTCTTGTGACACACAGGGAATTACAAGTGAGCTGGTACTCAATTTGCCGACCTCGGAAGGATGACAGGCTGAGTCAACCCCCCTGGCGTTAATTCAGCGATCGCCCGGGATTCGAACCCAGGATCTTAGGATCCCAAGCCGGCACCCTAACCGCTAAGCCAACACCAGGCTTGCGCCATTAGAGGAGGATTATTAGATAATCAGTAAAGAAATAATTTTTCTAACTCCAAAAAGAGTCTTGTTCCAAAAACGCTTGAACGGCGCTCCGTTGCGGACCTCCAGTTTTCCTTCGGTTCACAAATTCAAATTGCAATCTACCTGCACCACATCATTATTCACACATTTAGCGAGGCCACACATTCTTTCTTGTTCCCCATCACACTTTGTGTCCATCTCCAGTTCCTTTCTTTACACAAGCATTCTCCTGACATTTAACTCAACCGTTTCACTTTATTACATTATACAGAAACCCCAGACTTTCTCCACCCTCAGACGTTTGGATGGGGTTTACCATAATCATTTACTAGGAGGTCAAGTCTACGCAGTTCCCAGGGGTGTACAATCGTTCATTGTAGGTGAAAAGATGAGGAATTGAAGGCAGGATTGCTGAGTTTGTAAAACTGTGGTTTTTGTGGTGTGCACCTAACTAAAGGATGATTGTCTGACATTACCGCATGTATTCGACAGGACGGTATTTGCACTACCAAACAACTTTGTAATACTTGAATGTCAGAAATCGGAGTTTCATTTTGAGAATTCGCAATCACACCTGGGGGGAAGATTGCATTGTTTAATTAATCCGACCCTATCTATCATAGAGACTGTGCCTGTGATAGCAGAAAGCTGGCCTTCTTTAGAAGCTTGTTTATGTTTGAGACCAAGCACTTGGCTCATTGTGTGACAGTCTGTGTTTAGGCTGTGTGCCAAGTGCATTTATTTTCCAAACAATCGTGTGGAAAGCATAACGGAGGACACGGATTTGCTTTCATCTAGGCCCAGGCCCACGCGCTACGAATTGTACACAGGCCTTTGTTGCTGAGGAAAGTGGTGGCTCTTTGTAATGGATCAAATTGCTCGCTTTACTGTTAGCATTGTTAAAGCATATATTTTCTGTAGTTGATAAACAAATTTGTGTTATTAATGCGACATTCAAGCAACAAGGCCTAGAGTATATTGTTATAGTGGTCAAGTCGGCCAACCAGTCCTGACACGCCTAGCTAGATCGAGGGGCAATTTGCACTTCCCCAGCAGAAGGACCAGAAGAAGCAAAAACACTGAGAATTACCCGTTATGGCTCGCTCAACACCATAAACATTTTCAAAGAACCAAACTGTCCAGAGGCCCAGACCAGAAGTAGGTCATCGTGCCGACAGGAGGCCAGCTGTTTTCTCATGCAGGTGTGATGGAGGCGGGAGGGAGGGGATCATGCACTGGATCCCAGTTGGCTCTGACTCCACGGTCTCACTTTTCGCCCCCGCCCCGCATGCTACTCAACGTGGCTCAACTACCGTTTCATCTCTGACTGGACTCTGACCTTTTGACTGGACTCCGACCTATCATTTGGGCTTTTATGAGCTCGCAGGATGCCCCACACCGTGACGTCGCTCGGCCTAGACTGCTCCATGCTTATTGGTGATTCAGTCTTAAATCAAGGGGAATTTCTCCTCCGAGCCCCTGGATTTGATGCAAATATTCCAGGCTCACACATTCCCGCAAAAACTAGTACCTCCTCAAACCACATTTAGGACAGATTACAAAGGAAAGAGCATTAAAAAGGTTTTAAGTGAGAAGCAGGTTTAGACACAAACAGGAAGGGAAGACGACAATCTTTCTGTACAAATATAGACGCAAATTAAAGCAATTCATTGACCTCACTCTTATGCTAATACGTGTACTTTGTATTTTTTTTAAAAAATTTTTGTTCAGGGTGCTAGCAATAACTGACTAACTCTACAAGAAAATCACTGTGGGATATTTAACGTCTGCCAACTAATGCTAGCAGACAAGACACCTGGGTTAGTGCCCTTCCGAGGAGCGGCACATTTTGCTCAGAGGTAAGTGCACACCACACCATACCTGTCACACTTTAAGATAAACATTATTATCAATGATTATTATTAATATCTTGTCATGACTCATAATTTTGGGGCGACTCTCCAAATAATCAGAACACTGCTTTTACACGAGCCTCGATCTTGTAAAAAAGAAAAAGAAAAAAAAAAGATCTACTGGTAGTGAGATCTGTGATTTTTACATTATTTATTTCCTATGCAATTATCATAGGATTGCCTATAGGTACACACACTCACTTCGAAGCTACCTACCCTGGGTTCGAATCTCGACCCACCTATAAACTGTCATTCCGGTGTTTTACAGGCAGGGTGATTCATCAATGTGTGCGTCGTCCCTCGGATGGACGTTACACTGGTGTTCCGTCTGCTGGCATTAGTTAGTGGACGTTATAGATCCCACGGTGTCTTTCACAAAGAGTAGGCAATCTATCGGCAGCACCATGAACAAATTACAAATTCCTGTCCTAACCTTAGTCGAATATAATGCCTGAACAGCCAGTTCGTGAAAGCCTTGGCTCAAGCTCCACCCGGGCAACCACACAAGAATGTGGAAATAATTGTGGCCATTAAAGAAGAAGACAGTCAACAATGAATATTGAAAGGAAGACTGTTTAAACATTCAATAATGTGTGTAGGTATACATACCACACACACCCGAAGAATGGTAGAAGCACCAGGAGCATATACACTCTGCTATGACTTCTTTGGAGCACTTCCATGATGAATCCAGAATATGGTCACGTGACGAAGTGTGCTAAAATGCACAGTGACCTTGCATTACTCAGGTCACCGTTTGATCCGCTTTTCCCGCCCGCTTTGCCACAATTTCGATGGACTGTGCAGAGCACTTTGTGCCGATAGATCAGAGCACTAGCAGGCGGTCAGCCAGCCGCTTCCTACAGCTCTGAGCTATGGCTGGCAGGCGTTTATGCACCGGCTCAGGCCCGCTTCACCCCTTTGGGTGTTTAATGTGCATAATTAATGAGCTGCCTCTTAAGGGTAGCTTTTAGGCCTAATATCTCTGGCCTAATAGCATGCTCAATAAGGTAGGCCCTTCTCCGCATGATTGGAAAGATATTGTCTTTTCGCAAAGTTTCTGTTTAGAACAGATCTGAAGTGAATTTGAGATTTCAAGTGGATTGCCAGGAATGTTGTGGGCCGAACCTGGTGCTAGGTGATCCGCTGATCACAAGCGAGGCCTTAAGAATGATGCACGGTGGCAAAAAAAGCTCACTTAGCTGTATAATAACTCGTTTGGCGGCGCCGGCCTCTTGGTCATTCTTAGGTCCTTCAGGGATGGCAATAAGTCACTAATGGCTAGCCGAGGGTTTTCTCAGCTGCAGACGTTTTCTGCTCCCAAGAGCAGTGCAGCTCTGGGACGAGAGATGCAATTGAGCTCACCATATGTTGCTTTTTTATAAGCCGGAAGATTTTCATACCAAACGGTGCCCTGTTTAGTAATGTTGCTTATCGCTATTCTCCGAATCCATCTGCCACTGATGAAGTATTTTCTTTTTCACCTGATAAAGCTCCGACAATATCCATTACCTAGGACACCATCCGACCTGCATGGTGTCCTAGGTAATGGATATGGATACAAAGGTGTCCTAGGTAATGTAAAAATAAGCATTAACAAAAAAAACCATTAAAACATTTAAAAATGTGTAAAGTAATAACAATTAAGATGGAAAATAAATATATGAATTGTGACTTGATAAAAATGATACTGCAAGGGTATTGTATTCTTGCCAATAATACAATACAGCCTGGTGTTGGCTTAGCGGTTAGGGTGCCGGCTTGGGATCCTGGGATCCTGGGTTCGAATCCTGGTTGATCGCTGAATTAACGCCAGGGGGGTTGACTCAGCCTGTCATCCTTCTGAGGTCGGCAAATTGAGTACCAGTTCACTGGTAATTCCCTGTGTGTCGCAAGAGGCGACCAACAGGGTTGGCGTGTCGCAAGAGGTGACTAACAGGGTTGGCGGCAGGAAGGGCATCCGGGGCAAATTGAGTACCAGTTCACTGGTAATTCCCTGTGTGTCGCAAGAGGCGACTAACAGGGTTGGCGTGTCGCAAGAGGCGACTAACAGGGTTGGCGCAGGATTGGTGGCAGGAAGGGCATCCGGCCATAAAACATTGCTTCAAAAAGGAGACCACAGTGCCCGAAAAAGGCCAACTGCTCCCTGCTCTGCGGGGAAAAATGGTCTCTAAAGACAGTTCCAATAATACAATAATGTGGTATATGAATAAATCAGGCCTTGTTATTTTACCCCTTAAAACTGTCTGGCATTTGGCTCATTTTGTACCTGGAATGGGGTGAAAGTAGAAAGGGGGCCGGGAGGTGGGGGAAGTTAATGCAGTTGCTTAACGACACCCACTACCTATCATAGGTGTTTACTGAGCTTATCAAAGTTGCAAACTTTTATGTTTTGGGTTAATAATAAATAAGAGGAGTTCTTTGCACTGCATCTCCTTCGCCCACACACTCAGACATCCCCCACTGAAGCCAGAGCACAAGAAGCTCGGCCTTTCCACATCCTTCAGGGTGCCTGAAGCCATGAACCATCCATTTCTGTCTGCACGAGGAGCAGCAAGGACAACACTTGTTCACCATGATGCGCTTGGCAGCTGTTAAGGCCTTCCACATAACCCTTACACTTTTCCACAAGCCTTTGACATTCTGACATAATATTTAATTTACTGCTTGAGAGATCACAACCTGATGATGGAGAAATTTTTTTTTTTAATTGTAACTTTTAATTGTGGCGTGCTAACGAGGAGGGGAGTGTCGTTGAAGCTGAAGGGAAAGGTGTATGCTGCATGTGTGAGAAGTGTTATGATTTATGGGAGCGAGATATGGGTAATGAACGTAGAGCAGCAACGAAGGCTGGAAAGGGTGGAAATGTGAATGGTTCGGTGGATGTGTGGAGTATCGTTGAGAGAGAGGAAGACAAATGATGAATTGCGAAAGATGATGGGAATAGAGCCTGCGATTGATGCTGTGAAGAGAAACAGGTTGAGATGGTTTGGTCATGTGTTGAGGAAGGATGAAAGTGACTGGTTGAGAAGAGTGATGGCAATGATTGTAGAAGGAAGTAGAGGACGGGGAAGACCGAGAAAGACTTGGCTAAAGATGGTGGAAGAAGAAATGCGGGCAAGGGGGTTAACAAGGAGAGATGTAGAAAATAGGGCAAAATGGAGAAGATTGTCATGGGGACCATAAGGCTAACCCTCACTCTAGCAGGGAAAAAGGCCTTAAAATGCCTGTTGTTGTTTATTAGCAGAAATTGTTTAGTCCTTTCTACCGATTAGTGTCAACCGTAGGACCGTTGCTTCTTCTTTGCGTTGCTGAGAGTCCTTAGGACAAAATAAATAACGATGATGATTGTCAATTTCGAATCTTTGTGCTGTCGAGAAAACATTTTGATGCCGAGAGAATCCATTACTTTCTTTTCTTACATTTTGAGCAAACATTCTTGCATTGCATTTGGTGATTTCACATAATAAGTGATCGTCATCCTCAAACCTTTTCACATAAAAAAAATTAAGGGTTCCTTCATGAAGTGCAAGACATCACCAAAGTCGGAAATTGACCAGATCGAAGAAATGCTCAATTCCAACCTTGTTGACGATGTGTGGACGTCACTATCTCAAGATGAGACTTGCCAGAAGCCATCATCTGTCGAGTAAATCTTGTTAACTTGAAAGGATGTGAAGTTCTTTCTTCTGCATTTTTTTGTGCGTCCATCATCAAATGGGTTGTTTGGACCATACGAGGCATAAAGAGCCTCTAAGACCGCATGCGTCCGATGAATTCTTCTGCTCCTGCCATTCTCTTGGGCATCAATTCGAAAAACACTGAAATGCCGCATTAATCTTTAATACGCGGTATGGATCTCTCTCTCTCCCTCTCTCTCTGCTAAGCAGGAACTAGTTATATTTCAGAGCAAAGTAGAAAGTGCACTTGATACTTGGATATAGAAAGGATTATCTTTATTCTGAGAAAGTCATTCCCCCTTCCCCTCCTTCAGAGCAGTGTAATTTCCTCTATAAAGCATCCTTAATTCCAAATGTCATTTCAAACATGACAGGATTGTGTGGTAGCCTGCTTGTAAAATGGAAGCATTGCTTTTGAAATAGCCTTTAGGGACAGCTCGGTGTGTATGGAGACAGAGAGCCTTTCTCCGTGTTGTGCAAGAGCATTCTTTTTTAATCTATTATTCCTTGTGTCATGAGGGTGCTGAGCAAACATAACACACAAGTACTCTCACTGCCTCTTTCTCTCTCCATCACCTGCCCTTCCTCGACAACTCACGACATCGAATAGCCACATTGTCCGTATCATTACACTTGATTCTATTTTAGCTTTTGTGAACCTTAGTCTAAAACGAACTGACTTTGTTGAAGCAACAGTATTTTTCATTATGCTGGTTGAGTGAACTAATGCTTCAGTCACATTTGGCTCGGCGGCCGTGGAGTCTAAAAAATCTACGGCCACTAGCAATTCTAGGGCAGCCGCAGTATTTCCACGGTCACACAATGTAGCAGTCACATATGTTTTTATTTTTCGGGTAGCCGCACGGGGTATTTATAAATTGTGGAGACCGAAAACGTGGGGGTGCCGTACGGTCTTTGATTTGATGTCGCACGGTGACCTTACTGCGTCCCTGCGGCGGCCATAGAATTTTCAAGGCAGACGCAAGGTAGCCTCAAGGTGCCCGCAAGGCGACCGCAGGGGGGCCCTAGGGCGAACGTGTGGCCAGACGGACGGTAACGAGTGGGTATATATACCAGTTCTTTTTCATATGTATAACAGCACTTACAGTTGTCATGGCTATGGCTTGTCGAATTGCTACGGCCACCCTAGAAATGAAAAAAGTTATAACTCCGCGCTATAATTCCACGGCGACCCCTACGGCCTGTAAAAGATAGCCATACGCCCTAGGGCCACCCTGAGGCCGCCGCACGTTTCTGTCAATTTAGGGGGGGTACGGCCACCGTATCCTAGCCGTAGAGCAAATGTGACTGAGGAGTAACTAATGACTTTATAAAAAATAAAAGATACAGTAACTTGCTCCAGAGCTACAGAACACCCAGCCACCCATTCTTTTGGTGTATCTCTCCACAATCATTCTTTGTTGTTGTTTTTTTTTCCTGATGTAAAAAAAACAATTGTTTCCCTTTTACTATACACTATATAGCTTAAGAAGATGGAATCTATACATATATCAGTGTTACATCGATATTATTATTATACCAGTATTACATACCCATTAGTCTGGCAGCCAGCAGGGTCAGGAAGAGCATCCGGCTATAAAAACATTGCCTCAAACAGGGAACCATGGTTGTCATGGGGCCCGCAAGGGTAACCCCCGCTCTAGAGGGGGAAAATGTAAAGGGATGGCCGTAAAACGATTATATATATACAGTATATATATATATATATATATATATATATATATATATATATATATATATATATATATATATACATACATATATATATATACATACATATATTATATATATATATATATATTGTTGCGGATCTGTCGCTGGCCTTCTCCCCTTATCAAGGGGGGATTAATCCCCTTGTCTTTACTGGCCTGGCGCGAACCGAGACCGATTACGTCCCTTCCGGACAGCGCAAAATAGGGTTTCTGGACCAAATTCTCGCTCGTACCTCAGTACTCGTGCTGCCCTGGAAGCGAGGAAACAAGCCTCGCACGAACCACGTGTGATGGTAGTACGCCAAGCTGTTTGCGTACACGTGATCCACGCAGTTATAATTAATGGAACCCGATGGGAGCGATCTTATTCGTGCCACGCTTAATCAATGGAGAAATCACGGGAACGATCGAATTCAGAAGAAAAGGAAGAACAAATAGATTTAATGATTATTGCACGTATTTACAGTTCAGGACGAAGAGACACAGGGAAATCCTTTTACAGTCTAATGCTTAATTCCCAAAGACAACGGGCCCGTCTGACACACTCACACGGGGATTGCAGATGGGTAGGAGTCCTCCAGCGCGTCCAAGGTGGTTCTCGTACGGCTCTCCACGGTCCCCGGCACGTCCGCAAAGATGGAGGTAGGCGAAGACAAGGCCACGCTGCGCATCTCTCAAGCAAGGGTGATATATAGGGGCGAATGGCAGGGACAGCTTTTATGGCAAAGGGCGGTTAGGCAGCTTCGTTCACTCGCTTGGCTGAACCGCGCAAGTTATAAACGCCCTGGCTGCGCCCACGTATCTTTAGCGATAGTAAAGTTCGTACAGTGCCAGTGATGCAAGTCCTCTTCCTGCACGTCCTCTCTCTCCTCTGCCAGTCCTGTTCAAGTCCTGTTGAGGGCTTTGCGCATCGGGTTATATAGCCCCACCCTGCGAGCCTTCTGGAACTCACCAGACTCTTCTCACCATGCCCTCTGACACCACCACCTCTGAGCCCTGATTGGCAGCTCATGCTTACAATCATCGCCTCTGCCGCTCCCGACCTCAATGCCGGCCCCACCTTTTTAGGGCTACCTCGTTTTAGCTCGACTAATGAACAACCAATGCTTAACAAACTGGATTGCGCCCACAGAGGTGGAATGGTTTGCCGAAGTAGGACCTATTCTCCTGTCTTTACACAACGCAGGATTAACGCTGGAAGGGGCCTACTCTCACATATACTAAGACATAACTATACTACAAATGAGGCTACATGTTGCTTGTGTGACTATCTATGGGGGGGAACCTTTAACCTTTATTGAGCTCACTGTACACATCTCAAAACCATATATATATATATATATATATGTATATATAGTAATGAAAAGATTCATATATATATATATATGAAAAGATTACATTTCCATTTGCATGAAGCTTTCAAGACTTGCTTGAGAGAAAATGGCAGGAATGTTTGGGCAGAACGCTCAGGGGACATCTGTACAAATAATTCAAATGGAAGTTTGGAAATGTGCAAATGCTTGCATTTCCTCCAATAAAATGAGAAGCATTTCATTTGTTTCGGTGTGGTGTCTTGGAACGCCTTCATGGATGAATGCAGGGGCCAGTGCTTTTCAAAGAATTAGGGCAGACTTCTGTTTGCTCATTGTGTCCTTGTGAAAGCCAAAGCTCTACTGAGCTTGCATCGTGGTTACATAGCTTACACAACTGCACTCAGCTGTCACTTATACTTCTCTACCTTGCCTAGTGAATGCACCTCTGCATAAGCACAGCTGTTTTGGTAGTAAGAAAGAAATTACTCCAATATTTTGTTCTTGTACTTTGCTATTTTATTTACGTCCTTTTTAATCAACTAAAGTTCATTATTCTTTGTATGAATCATACAAATATATCATTGTATGATGATTAGATACAACCACAAGCTTTTACCTGCTGATAGCTTGGACATAATAATTGCAACTCCATGGTCGTGAAAATTATCTTCTCTCCCTGAAAATATAACATTCTCTCCAGAATTCAACTTGACTTTTCCATACCCTGTCCACCTGCAATCACTAATCCCCAATATATCAATATCGTACCTTGCCATCTCCTTAGAAAGTTGAGCGGATTTATCAATCGTGTTATTACATTCCAGCATCCTACATTCATTATTTTTTTTGGCCTGGTTATCGACATTCCCGGCCACTGAACGTCCTTTCGGCTTTGGTCCATAAGCGTCATACTGTTCACAAATCTGATGTCATCATCCTCCGAGATTTAGATAGTCGCTTCACCATAACCATGACCAGCATTAGCTGGTATTTGGGTTTCGTTTGCAGTTTCCGTAACAATCGTTTGGAACTGAGCGGGTTGTGAGCCCTCTGCAGTCGGTTTATTTTCGGGGTTTTCTTCCCTTAGCCACAGCCTCGTTGGCCTAACACCGCAATGTGTTAGTTTCCGGGGTGCACCTACGTGCTTGGTGTGGTGTGGACAAAATTGGTTGCCTGTTGGGTCTGGGTAAATTGCTGCATGTGAGTGACAGAGGCCTAATGTGCCTGACTTATTTCCAGGGCTTGGTCCAGCGTGAGAGTCATCCTTCGCAAGGAGCTCTTTCTGTAGCTCCTGATACCGCGTCCCTGCAATGAGCTGTTCTATTATGCGCTCATCCGCCTCGGGGGTCTTGAACTTGCATTTGCTCGCTTGCTGGCGGCATCTGGAGATGAAATTGTCCATAGTTTCATCGTCATCCTGCTTAAATCGCTGTAAGCAGAAACGAGCCACATGGTAGGGGAGAGGCAGGTTAGTTGATACACTTTTTAGTTATGTTGGCCTATAATGAAGACTGTTAGCTCGACAGGATTCATGAATTGTCCAAAAGAAATATCAGGGTCTTGTACATATCTGTGAAGCATGCCAGATCCGCTGCATTATCAAACTTGGAATGGTGGCTCACAAAAAAACTGTTTGCCAAACGTATCATCTGACCTGACCAAGTGGGTTAGTTGATACACCTTGGTAGGTTAGATGATACATTGATTCACATGGTGAATGAGTTAGATGATACATCGATTTACATGGTATTTCTGCCAATGGTAACAAATTAGCATGCACATAATTACAGATACACATCAAACTAGGCTACATACCATCATTTCTGTATAATATTTGTACTAATGGTATTTTCAGAGTCAATGAGCACTGTTAATTAAAGCTGTTTGTTTGTTATTTATTCAGTTGTATACATTGCTATGTAAACATAGGTAATGTAAAGTATATCTAACAATAGGGCTAAAGGTTAAGTTAGAGAGAGAAAAAAGATCTGCCAAACAAATGAATCGGCAAGCATCAAATATCAGGAAAGGAACAAGATTCATAACTCAGATGGACACAACTCTTATATTCTAAAGATGTACAGTGTAGGATATATAGGCCTACATTTATTATGGTGTATGAAGCCCAGTTACAAATGGCTGCAGCATTGTCTTGTAAAAATAAATAATGAATGGGTTAGTTGGTACAGGTCGGTAGAGTTAGTTGATACGCGTATCAACTAACCTACTCAGACTGTATCATCTAACCCATCCATGGGTTTTTTGCAACACATGTTGCCCACATGATTATGTGTATTATCCTGGCAATCAAAGCAGCGTCGGCTGAAAGCCACTTTCACAAGGTATAATAAACCAATAAGAACTCCTGTGAAATCTATGTAGTATTATCACAATAAATGATCTCACCTTTTGTTGGCGTTTTCACTCAGGAGGACACAAATCAGGTTTTTTGGAGAATCACACCCTTTCTTTGTCTGTAACTTCTTGACCTACTTATAAATGATATGTAATGCAACTAGCTAACAACAGAGGGCAGAATTTACACAAGTTTCATTTCTGAGGGCCAGGAGGAAGGTTGTATCATATAACCTACTGTATCAACTAACCTGCCTCTACCCTAATTTTCCTGGGGTTTCAGCTCAGCTTCAAAACGCTGCCAAACAATCGCTGGCGTCACAGTGTTAGGCCTTACACCATCGGCATTCTCACGGCTCCACAAACTGAAGCGTCGCAGGCCTTCCTCACCTGATAGGAGAATGTGGTCGACTTATTTGTCACCTGCGACATCCTTCACACAAAAGTACAGCTGGGTACGCTTTCTGAATAGCTTGAAGGCTTCACCGAGGTTAGCGCTGGTCCAACCCATGCGCAGCATCATGGGTGCGTCCGCCATTGTGAGCTTGGCTACGGATCCCGAGATGGGGTTCCAATCGGGTTCGGAGGTTCGCCTTTCGCTGCCACAATCATCCATGTAATAAGATGAATCCAAGTCTCAACTCAGGAGATGACCAGTTTTAATGAACAGCACAGCAAGCAACGTCACTCGATCTCGTATCTCTCATCCGGTCTCGTATCTCGCATCCGGTCTGCCCAGCCTCCACCCACATTTTCACATGCCAGCCAGCTCCGCTGTCGAGCACATGAACCCCAATATATATATATATATATATATATATATATATATATATATATATATATATATATACATATATATATATATATATATATACATATATATATATATATATATATATATACATATACATATATATATATATATATATATACATATATATATATATATATATATATATACATATATATATATATATATATATATATATATATATATATATATATATATATATATATATATATATATATATATATATATATACATACATATATATATATATATATACATATATATATATATATATATATATATATATATATATATATATATATATATATATATATATATATTACTATATGTACATGTATATATAGATTACTATACGTAGATATATATGGATTACTATATGAAGATGTATATCGATTATATAGATTACTATATGTAGATGTATGTAGATGACTATATGCAGATGTCTATCGATTACGATATGTAGATGTATATAGATTACTGTATGTAGATGTATATAGATTACTATATGTAGATGTATGTAGATTACTATATGTAGATGTATGTAGATTACTATATGTAGATGTTTACGCTCATGTAGAGCTGTTTCAGACGCTCGTATAAAAGGACACGGAGCCGTTAGTAGTTCGAGCAAGCCATGTTCGGCGTCCAGCACTCCCGGCCCGGAGGTCACTCCGGAAGTACATGTGCACAGTACACTGGGCGGTGTTAGCAACACAAGCTAACACCTGTAACATCTCCCTTTTTTAACATTACTAATATCATGTGATGCAATCTATTCTACCAAAATTTTGAAAAGAGATGTAAACTGGTAACACAACATAACAATATTCTGGCTAAATTATAACACAGAATTATGCCAGGAGATGAACATTTCAACCAATCAATGACATCAAATCAATAACTAAATGTCCTTGCTGTTACTTGTAACAGTTCACAGATCAAGTCTGTTTGGGGGTTTTGACAGTCTTCCACTGCGAGAGAAAACTTGGCTCCTGTGTGAGAGAGGCTCTTTGACCATGGCCGGTGTTGAGGGTGTGCTGCAGGTCCTCCCTGCTGGTGTGCTCACTCTCATCAAATTCTTCTTAGCATTGCAGCCCTCAGGCTCAATGGCAGTTTTGTCTTCACTTTGCACATCTGGTCTTGTGATGCTCCAGTTGTGCCTTTCCTCCGCTAGCACATCCGAGGGCTGTCCATAACAGGGAGGTGGTGCTGACTCAGCTACTCTCAGGTCCACGCGATTACGGCGATATAGGGCACCTTCCACATCCACGAGATAGGAGCATGGGGCAACCTGTTGCACGCAGGTTCCTATTTTCCAGCGACCAGCTCAGTCTCCAGGCAGTGGTTTCATACGGATGTACTCACCAACATTTAGTTCAGGTTAGTCTCTGGCTGACCTGTCATAGCTGAGCTTGGATATCTGCTTTTTTTGACGCAGTTTCTCCAAAACACCTGGCACAACACAAGGCTCGAGCAACTTGTTGGTCACAGGTAAAGGTGTTTTCAGCCTTCTTGACATCAAGCGCTGCGCTGGGCTGCTATCCATGCCCTCCGTTGGTGTGTTCCTCCACTGGAGTATGGCCTTCCAGGGGTCATTGCCATCACATGTAGCTTTCTTGCACAGGTCCTTTACGATTTTGATGGCAGACTCAGCTTTGCCATTGGCTTTTGGGTGTCGTGGCGAGGATGTGAGATGCTCGAATTCCCATTCGATGGTAAAGCATCTGAATTGCTCGCCTGCAAATTGAGGCCCATTGTCAGAGATTACACGGTCCGGTTGACCGTGACGTGCGAATTGTGCCTTGCATCGCCAGATTGTTGTCTCAGCAGACAGGTCTGGGAGCAGCTCAATTTCCCAGAAGTCAGAATAGTGATCGACCATCAGGAGGAAGTCTTTCCCAATGTACTTGAATAAGTCCATGCTGATGATCTGCCAGGACCGTGTGGGCAACTCGTGCGACATCATCGTCTCCTTTTGCTGCTCATGTGCATATTCATTGCACACGGAACATTTACTGACAAAGTCTTTGATCTCTGCTTGCATGTTTGGCCAGAAGAGAGTATCGCGTGCTTGTCTGTAGCATGCTTCCCCTCCAATGTGGCTGGAGTGGATTCGTGCCAGCATCTCTGGGCGCAAAGACTTCGGTATGATAACTCTCTGACCTTTGAACAGCACGCCATTCTGCACACTGATTTCATCTCTGCATAGCCAATAATCTCTAACAGCAAGAGATGTCTCCTGTCTCTGGTCAGGCCACCCGGCCAAGACAACAGCTTTTAGTGCTTGCAGGTATTCGTCTCTGTCTGTGTGCTGTCTGATCTGAAGCAGGCGTCGATCAGAGACGTTCAGGTAATCTGCCTGATTGATCTGCTCCACATCATACTGCTCCTGCTGCATGCTACAAACTTTGTGTCACTCATGTTCCACATTGGAAGTACTGACCGCTGCTGTTGCCCTGCTGAGCATGTCGCTGATATACATTATAGGCCCAGGCTTGTACACAACCCTGAGGCTGTAGTTCTGGAGTGTGAGCAGCATGCTCTGGAGCCGCTTAGGTGCGCTTAGGAGAGGCTTGCTGAAAATGGCAATGAGCGGCTTGTGATCAGTCTCTGCCGTGATCACTTCCCGGCCATACAGATAGTGATGGAAGCGTTGACAGGCAAACACTATGCTCAGGCATTCTTTTTCGATTTGTGCATAGTTTTGTTCCGTCAGCGTTAACGCCCTGGATGCAAATGCAACCGGTTGTCCCTCTTGCATGAGACAGCATCCCAGTCCATTTTGGCTAGAGTCACTTTGTATAGTGACTGGCTTTGAGATGTCATAGTACCTTAATACAGGCATCGTGGTGACCAGGCGCTTTATTTCCTGCACTGCAGCATCGTGTTTCGGTAGCCAATGCCATATCACATCCTTGTCCAGCAGTCTCAACGGCTCACAAACCTCAGAAAGGTGTGGCATGAATTTGGCAAGGTATGTCACAAAGCCAATGAAACGCTGGACCGCCTTCCCATCTGTTGGGTGTGACATTTCCAGAATGGCTCTCACCTTTTCAGGATCAGCCGTCAGGCCATTTGAAGACAGTACATGTCCATGGAAACGGACCTTTGCTACCTTGAACTGCAGGTGTGGTCACTATCTGCCTCGTCATCTGTATCCCCACAGCCAACAATGAGGATGTCATCTGCAATGGGCTCTACTCCATCTAGCCCAGCCAATAGCTCATGCTGCTTGCGTTGGTACACCTCTGGTGCTACGGAGACTCCAAAAGGCAGGTTGAGCCACCGTTTCCTGCCCCAGTGAGTCCAAAATGTTGTCATGTAACTGCTCTTCTCGTCTAACTTGCATTGTAAAAAGGCATCACGTGCATCTACGAGTGTGAATACCCGTGCCTTTGGTAATTTGTATGACATCTTCAAGTGTTGCATTGAGGTAGTGAGATCTTCGCAGTGCTTGGTTCAAAAACTTTGGATCTATGCAAATTCTCAGCTTCTCAGGCTTTTTTACTATGACCATGTTACTTATCCAGTCTGTCGGATCGGTCACAGTGGTAATGTGCCCATCTGCCTCATGTCTGTCCAGCTGTGCCTTCACGGCGGACTTCATGGCCACGGATACATTGCGCGGGGTGCACTGGACTGGACGGATTTGGGCGTCCAGTTCAAAATGTATTTCTCCTGGAACTGACTCTATTGGCCCATTGAAAACATCGTTGTACATGCTTATGAGCTGTTGTTTGGTCAAAGGCCCAGTCAGATGGTGCTCCATTTTGTGCAGTTCAGCAGGGACAGTGAAATGCATCAGTCCCAAGCGCTCACATGTGGAGCCTGACAACAGGGGTTTCTGACTGACCTCCACAATTTCAAACTCAAGCTTGTGTGTTCGTCCACGTATTACACACTTTGTCTTGAAAAGTCCCAGTGACTTCAACAACTCGCCAGAATACAACTTCAGTCTCGTGTTACTTGGTAAGAGTCGCGCTTTCGGTGCGAGATCCATCTTGTCTTTATGGCTCATTACGTTGCACGTTGCCCCAGAGTCAAGCTGGCATTGCTGTAACTTGTTATGCAGTTGTAGTGTGATGAACCATTTTTTCCCTCTGGACCTCAAAGCACCGATGCACTCGCTTGTGTAAATGAAATTGCCACTGTTATCTTCCTCTTCAGATTCAATATTTTCCACCTTGTGCAGCTGCCCTGCTGCGGGCCTTCTCGTGCTCTTAAAGCATACTTTGGCAAAGTGATTAGCCGTGCCTAGAGTCCCTGTATAAAGAGAGTTGCGCCATGCGCTGACCCGAGATTTCTGGTCACGTGATTTTGTGGCGCCATTTTGTGTCTAACTTCACCGTGCGTGAACGTCAGCTTGGTACGGGAATGTTGTTTATTGCCAAACAAAATGACTGGTTGTTCTGCTTTTGGTTGTTCAAACCAATCTGGGAAATATAAGATGTATAGATTTCCAAGTGATAAAGTCAGAAGACAAATTTGGGAAGCGAAAGTCAGACGAAAGAGCTGGAAAGCGATCGACTCCTCGAGACTCTGCCAGGTAGGCCCACGCCGCTTGATGATTGATGTTCAAAAGCAATTCTATCTGCTCGGTATTTTTTTGGTTGTCTGTCCGTTGAAAACCCTTTTAAAGGGAAGTGATTTGTGTTTGTTTATAATCTTCAAGGAGCTGACCAAAAATGCATTTCCATGGGAAGAACCCTGCTCAATTTTTTTCGGGTAGTCCTAGCGGACCGCATATTGTCATTGATTGATGAAATGTCCCGTTACAGTGACATTGCCTGGTCTGCGGTTGGGTAGTCTGCGGGCAATGTCACTGTACTTTTTCAGAGGGAATTAATTTTGATTTTATAGGGGTGGGAAACCCATGGTCCGTTTTGTTTTCAGTTGTCTGTCCGTCCATTCAAAACTTATTCCGAGGCAAGTTATTTTTTTGGTTTAAAATCTTTAGCCTAATCGGCAATCATAAAAGCAATTTTAGGGGGGGGCCTGCTCAATTTTTTTGCGGGTTGTGCAGCCATCCATACGTCCAAAATTTGACGAGTTATTGTTTGCTTTGTACAGTGCTCATGCGTCTTGTGGCATATTTGCTCAAATATTTCCCACCCCGGGATTTATGGCCAAATTGTAGTGATGGAAGATTTTGCACATTGGACAATCCCTATATATTTAACCTGGTGACAGCTATCGTTCCCAAAACATACAATATTTCTAGGTGATTAATGCAGTAAAACAGGTGTATTTGTGTACCCACATTTAAAACTGGCTCAACTTTCAAAAGCTGTTATCCCTGTTTGATATCAATATACATGTGGTCGATAGAGCTAGCGATTTGTCTGGCCATCTTCCGGAAGATTGTCCATGTGATTTTCTGTTGTGGAAGTACTAGTACATGACAGCTCATTAAAATTAAACTGTGTTGTGTTAGAATAAAAATTTCAATAAATAAATACATCAAGGACACTCATTGTATGATTGCAGGAACATTTCGATGTGAATCAGTTTGAGAGGGGGCGAGCTGATGACAAAAAGAGGTTGAAGTGCTCTGCAGTTCCAACAATATTTAGCTACCGGAAACCCGTGAAGCTGCGCAACTCCCCCAAGAAGCGTGGACCGTCCAGAACTGAGAGACTACATCTACCAAACTTGTCCGACCACACCTACTCCACTCATGAACGTATTGACTCCTCAAATGAATCTCAATGTAAGAATTGTTTTATTTATTACAAAATCATGGCAGGACATGTTCAATCAATGACATATTTTAAACGATTACAAAATGACAGGCATGTGCTTGTCTATATTTGTATAGCTCTTTGAACTATAATTGTACGTTCAGATTATGATGACTATCTTCCTGTTGCCATTTTCTTTTTACATTATTCTAAATATTTTGCAAAATTAAATTGTAAAAAAATTGTGTTATATTTAACGTTAAGTATAAAATTATCTTTCCCGATTACAACATTTATCTACAGAATACTGAGCAATTGTACATACCAATTTTCCAGTTGGCCATTAATTGTATATGTGCTCTTTTGTAGCTGAGAGTGAACCTATGGACACTGATACACAAGAGGGCCAAGATACTAGTGATTCTATTGAAGAACGGCTGCTGAGATTGGAGGAGAAAAATAAAAACCTGAACGATCAATTGAGGAAGACAAAAAGAACAGCAAGATCAATATGCAAAGCAAAGTTGAAACAGGAAGCTCGAATATCCAAATTATTCGCACGGGATCAACTGGAGGCACTCTCTAGAGGATCATTGCGAGGGAAGGAATGGAGCTCCGTGACAATCAAGAAGGCCCTTCAGTTGCGATTCTCCTGTGGTGCATCTGGGTACAACATGCTGATAAAGCAGCACTATCCTTTGCCTGCTAACCGGACTCTACAACGAAGAATGAGTCATGTGCCTTTCCAGCCCGGGGTTCTCGTGCAAGTCTTCGATTATCTCAAATTGAAAGTGGAAGGCCTCCGGCCAGAAGAAAGACTGTGCGCTCTCACTCTCGATGAAATGAGTCTCATTCCAAGCATTGACTTCGATGCCAGTTCTGGGTCCCTGATAGGAAATGTCACATTACCAGGACATAGTGGAACGGCAACCCATGCCCTTGTGTTCATGCTTGCAGGTATCACAACCCGATGGAAACAAACTGTTGCTTACCATTTCACAGGTAATTCTACAGACGGATCTGTGATGAAAGACTTGTGGACGACATCATTCAACGTGCGACAGCTATCAAATTGCATGTGGTGTCTGTGACCACCGACATGGGTAGTGTGAATCGCGCTATGTGGAAAAAGTTCGGCATTGTGTGTGGGAAATATTCTCGCACTGTCAACAAGATCCCACATCCCCAAGATACAAGCAAGTTCCTCTACTTCCTAGCTGATGTGCCACATCTCTTGAAAAACATTAAATCTGCCCTCGTCAATGGACAGTCATTTGTCTTACCTGTGGAAACAGTACAAGAGAACACTTTGTCATCTTCTAAGGCAGGTGTTGAGCCTATTCGCGACCTTGCTGAATTCCAGAATGATCAAGATCTGAAACTGGCGCCAAAGCTTAAGATGTCACACCTAACCCCAACACACTTCGACAAAATGAAAGTGTGCAATGCCACACGTGTCATCAGCCATGATGTGAGCAGCGCGATAAGGTATCTGGTCGATAATGAAGGGAGAAGTCAAGACAATGTGACAACTGCGTGGCTGATAGAGACTCTGCATCACTGGTTTGAGATCATGTCCAGTCGAAATCCAGTTATGGCCCTCAGCAAGCTGAACATAGCAAAATATGAAGAAGCCATCGCATTCCTGCATTCCACCATCAAGCTATTCCAGACCATCAAGATCGGTGTCAGAGGCAATTGGAAGCCAATTCAAACTGGGCTGATTCTATCCACATCATCCGTGATAGACATAGCCTCTGATCTTCTGGATGCTGGCCACAAATTCTTGCTTACATCGCGACTTGCACAGGACTGCCTGGAAAATCTCTTCTCGGTTGTTCGAATTCGAAAACCAGTGCCAACGCCATTAGAGTTCAAGTACGCCCTGAAAACCATCAGTTGCGCCCAGTTTCTGAAAGTCGCTCGATCAGGCAGCTACGAAGCCGATGACTCAGCATTCTTGGCTGATTTTCTGAACCAACCAATAGCAATTCAAATGGAGATGAAAGATATGCCAAACATCAATCTTTCCCATGCACAGAACATGACAGAGCTATCATCTGCTGAACTTGCTAGCCTTTATCACCTGGCTGGTTACTGTCTGCACAGTATTGAAAAGAGTCAGAAACACTGTGCTGTGTGCTTCACGGAAGCAGTTAAAGGAGCCGGAGAACATGACCACCAGTCATCCAAGCTCACACTGTTGAAAGAGTTTCGAGAAGGCGCCCTGGTCCAGGTCTCGAACAAAGTGTTTGACATGATACTGTGTGCAGAGTTTTTGTTTCGCCAAGTTGAAGCGTCTTTGATCACAGGTACCAACATCAAGAAGGAAATACTGACAAGGGTAGAACTGCGCACAAAGGACGTCGACCTGCCCGACTGCCACGGCCTGAAGCAGAAGATACTAGCAAAGTATATCAATGTACGACTTCGCATCTACTGCCAGAAAATGAACGATGAAAGTAAAAAGAAATATGCAAGAACAAGGACTGGCGGTGAATTGGGCAGCAAGAGCATGGGAATGAGGAAACTGGTAGATAATTTAAAGTAAACCCTGTTCATGCAGTTCCAGTCTGACAATATTGTGACACTTGTGCCATTGACAGTACTTCTGATTGAGCTGATCGCATGCTGGTTTACTCTTCACTGCTATGACAAGATTGCACGCAAGATCCCATGTTACCACATCACTTGCAGCAATTAATGTGAATCTGAATTAACTTAAGTATATTTAGGGTTCTCTAAAGCCTTCGATCATATTCAACGAGACATGTTGTGGAACAAACTTCAAATCTTGGCCGACATGGCAATATTATGAAATTTCTCATTTCTGTGTATGATAATGTAAAATGCTGTGTAAGAATTAATGGTTTTTTAACAGACTGGTTTCCGATAGATGTTGAGTCAAACAAGGCTGGAATTTAAGTCCGCTCTTATTCTCTATGTATATTTGTTATATAGTGGGAAATATACTGGTTTGTCGCCTGTGTGAGCTTCCTTGTGTTGGGCATTCGAGTGGGGGAAATGGTGTCGTGTGCAGTCAGGCGCAGAGAGCGCTTGTGAGTTGACAGAGGACATTGAGCTCAAGTTGTGTGATGTTGGTCATGTGACCAGAGTGGCAACCTGTAATTGGTTGAGGCTGCAATATAGGTGCAGGAGATAGGAAATACTGTCTTTTCTACACGTGTTGTCGAGGAAAGCAGGCTGTGTGTGTGGTGTGAAAGAAGTGAAATGGTCATGTGAACTCCCGGGGTCTCTTCTCTTCGTACGGGGTCTCTTCTCATCCACGTGGCTGTCGTGAGGTCTCTTGCACTCATCGCAGAAGACAGATGAGGTCTCTTCTCGCCGTATCGTGAGCAGTCTCTCCGTCTGTAGTCATATTCAAGTCTTCACTTGTCGGAGTAGTGATGAGTTTCACTTGTGAGGAGTGAACGGAGTGGTGATGAGTTTCACTTGTGAGGAGTGAACGGAGTAGTGATGAGTCTCACTTGTGAGGAGTGAACGGAGTAGTGATGAGTCTCACTTGTGAGGAATGAACGGAGCAGTGATGAGTCACTTGTGAGAAGTGAACGGAGTAGTGATGGTGTCTCACTTGTGAGGAGTGAACAGAGTAGTGATGAGTCTCACTTGTGAGGAGTGAACGGAGTAGTGATGAGTCACTTGTGAGAAGTGAACGGAGTAGTGTTGAGTCTCACTTGTGAGGAGTGAACGGAGTAGTGATGAGTCACTTGTGAGGAGTGAACGGAGTAGTGATGAGTCTCACTTGTGAGGAGTGAACGGAGTAGTGATGAGTCACTTGTGAGGAGTGAACGGAGTAGTGATGAGTCTCACTTGTGAGGAGTGAACGGAGTAGTGATGAGTCTCACTTGTGAGGAGTGAACGGAGTAGTGATGAGTTTCACTTGTGAGGAGTGAACGTAGTGGGATGAAGTGTTGGTCTGGTCAGAGTGTTGTATTACGGGCAGAGTTTTCTTACGGTCTGAATGTATGAATCATGTTCTGTACTGAATGTATGAACCAAGTTTTGTACTGAATGTTTACTGTGTTGGCCTCATCGTGTTCCTGGTGAAATTAAACAAGTTATGGTGAATACGACGTCTTATCTGTGCTTTTCCATATCTGTTCGACTAGACGAACCGTGCACGCTGCAGGTATTTTTTAAAGTTTTTTCTCTGTTTAATTACGGCTTGGCGCAGTCGAAAATTAAGTGTTAATTAAGTCGCCAGCTATGAAACATATTAATCGATCAGGCAATATCCATCAGAGTTCTGGGCAAGGGTGTAGTAATAAATGAACGTTTCAATCTTACTAGATGCCGATGACGTTTTCCTTATGTCAGAGACAGAAGCTGACTTGCAGCTTGTTAAATCATTACAATGGAAATTGAATATAAATGTCGATAAAACTAAAGTTGTACACTATAGAAATATGGCAATACCACGTACAGAATTTGTTTTAAGTGTGTTAGACTATATGTCGGCTGGAAGTCCTACACCGGAATTGCTCTCGGCACCCTTTAAAAAATATTGGATATGCCCACACTCCTTTCTAAAAGTTATTAAAATTCAGAGAACGACAGCATTGGTTTGTCTTACTTATAATGTTAGCTCTTATTTGCAGTGTTGGCTTGTAATATGCATTGCCATACCACTTTTAATATCACCACACAGCTCTTTTTCACGGCAATAGCTGAGTTTTTGACAAAACAAATATCACCTGTATGTAATAATAAGACAAAATATGTGTAGTAAAATTTTTTTTAGCAGGTTTAGAATATATCACCCCATATCGCGAATGTACATGTATATCTAATCCGACACACTTAGACACAAAATGGCGTCCAAATTTGAGTTGACACAACTCTCTATATACAGGGACTCTAGCCGTGCCACATAACCTGCATGCCTTACCATAGGCTGGACAGTGTTCTCGTCCTCGTCTGTGTGCATTGCCACAGTATTTACATGTGGCCCGGTCATCTGTCGACATGCTGGGAGGGTGGTCGTTTTGCCTTGTCGCTTTTGGAAAGCCGGTCCTGCTGTACTGTTGCCTCGCTGTAACATTGACACTGTCGATCAGCGGCCTTTCCTGCTCCATTGTTTTCATCCGCATGTCCGTGAGCTCCGCTGCCCGGCATGGCTCGATGGCTATGTTTAGGGTTAAATCCCGTTCCCTCAGGAGGCGACGGTGTGTACTCTCATTAGCAATGCCGAGAACGATTTTGTCTCTAATCAGCTTGTCCTTCAATAAGCCATATTCACAAGATGCCGCTTTCTCTCTGAGACGCGTAACAAAATTGTCAATCGATTCTCCCTCTTCTTGCTTACAGCTGCCGAACACGTATCGTTCAAAAATCACGTTTCTTGCCGGCTTGAAGTACGTCTTCAATGCAATTAGTATGTGTAAAGTATCTCGACAAACTGCGATCAATTGTCGTACGCGTTTATTCACTCTGCCGATCAAGGCCCGATTCACAGCAGCGCCATCCGAGGTCTGGCGTAGGGATACAACCCGGTCCCGGTGTAGGGATACAACGGTGAATATTTGCACTGCATACATGACATCCTCCCCTTTAAGTCCAAAATTACCACGAGCAATACGTGCTAGATTTCCAGAATTGACATTTCAAAAGCAACATTTCCAAAACATGTGAAAATATATGTGCAAACGGTTATGAGAATAATGAAAATACGTGAAAATAGAACATGTGTCAACGTGAAAAAAAAACATCTTCAAAGATTCAACCGGTCGGGTGCTTTTCTCTCATGCATTGAGCGTCGCGGTGTACCAGTGGATACAGAGTCCGAGGTGATTCCTTTGGGTCGCGGTGTACCAGTGGATACAGAGTCCGAGGTGATTCCTTTGGTCTCCACGAAGGGTGTAGCGTTTGCAGAGGTTTTCGGGGCATCCGAGCCGGCTGGAGCGGCCACGACGATCTCCGGCAGTGGCGGGTCGAACTGTTGTCCTGCCTGTGACGATGCTACAGGCTCCATCGACTCACAGTGACGGTAGGTTATGTGGTCCTGATGTCGACGAATTTCGCGGCCGTCCTGCAGGCGAATCACACAGGACAGTGGACCTGGCTTCTCGATGATGTCCCCCGGTAGCCACGTCGCACCTGCACCAACATTTCGGGCAAACACTGGATCTCCAATGTTGATACATCGACTGTTGGACGTCTTATCGTGCACCAACTTTTGATTAAGCTGGCTCTGATAAACATTTGATGATATGTCTGGTTTGAGATTGTCAAGTGTCGATCTCAAGTGTCGTTTCATCAATAACTCAGACGGAGCTGCACCGGTTGTTGATTGTGGCGTGATACGGTATTTGAACAGGAGATGAGACAGCTTTGTTTCCAGGGTTCCCTCCTGAAGTTTCTGCAATCCGGATTTGATGATTCCTACGGATCGTTCGGCCAAGCCATTTGAAGCCTGGTGATGTGGGCTGACAAACTTATGTTTGATGCCGTTCCGACGTGTGAACTTGGCAAACTCGGTACTGGAAAAACACGAACCGTTATCACTCACGATCATCCTCGGCAGACCATGAGTGGCGAAACAGCGTCTGAGTCTTTCGATGACAATGGCTGACGTAGTACTACGCGTCACATAGGCATCAATCCATTTTGTGTGCGCGTCCGTAATTATTAGAATCATGCTGCCGTTAATAGGCCCGGCATAATCGAGATGTAGGCGATGCCACGGTTCGCTGGGCCATTCCCAGGGATGCAGTGGCGCTTTCGCAGGTGTATTCCGGGTGCTCTGGCAGGGGTAACAATGTCGAACATGATGTTCGATATCAGCATCAAGATTCGGCCACCACACATAGTTTCTGGCGAGTGACTTCATCTTCACAATCCCGGGGTGACAGTCATGGATTTCATCCATGACCCTGGAACGCAGATTTTTCGGGATCACGACACGACATCCCCAGAGTAGGCAACCATTTTCCACGCTGAGTTCGTTTTTACTTGCTTTAAAAGCCGCAAAATCTGGGTCACCCTCAGGTAGCAAATGCCATCCAAGCTGTACAGCCTGGACAGTTCTGGACAGAACGGGGTCTCGTCGAGTATGAGTGCGGATCTGGCCGGAATCGACAGCACAATCTTCCAGATGATCCATCAGTGCGATAATGGATCCTGGTGTAGGCGAATCATCAACGGATTCTGGAAGGGGTAACCGACTCATGGCATCTGCATTTGTGATAGACGAACCGGGCTTATAACATATGGTGTAGTCATAAGCAGCGAGAAACAGGGACCAGCGGATGATCCTGGGCGGTAGTGTGTCAGATGTCGCCTTAGTTGGACCAAACAGACTGATCAGCAGCTTGTGATCAGTGCGAATCGTGAAATGATGTCCAAGAAGGTACTGGCGAAATTTGCCGACGCCGAAAACGATTCCCAATCCTTCCTTGTCAAGTTGGGAATAGTTTTTCTCTGCCGGGGACAACGTTCTGGATGCAAATGCAACCGGTCTTTCCGTACCGTCAGGCATCACGTGTGATAATACACTCCCCACTCCATACCGACAGGCATCGCATGTCAGCACAAGATCCTTCTCTGGATCAAAATGAACGAGAACATTGGATGATTTGAGCAGATCCTTAGAGGTCTGGAATGCTGATTGTTCAGTAAACCCCCAGCTCCAGGAGACTCCTTTCCTCAAAAGCCGATAAAGGGGGCCCAAAACGTCGGTCACATTCGGGATGTAACGACCATAGAACTGAAGCAAACCGAGGTATGACTTCAATTCGGTCACATCTCGTGGAGCAGGAGCATCCTTGATAGCTCGGACTTTCTCATCTGTCGGGTGTAGACCCTCGGCATCAATCGTATGACCCAGGTACGTGACTGGTGGCACCATAAACTTGCACTTGTCTCGACGCAAACGTAGGCCGGAGTCCGAAATCTTCTTCAGAACTCTCTCCAGGTTCTGTAGATGTTCCGCGTCCGTACGACCAGTAACCAGAATATCATCCTGGTAACAAACGACGTTGAGTTCGGCGGCAAACAAACTGTCGATGACACGCTGATAAATTCCAGGTGCAGATTTCACTCCAAAACTGAGTCGGTGGTACCTGTACAATCCACGATGAGTGTTGATGGTAAGATACTGTTTCGAATTCTCGTCCAAGCAGAGCTGTAGATAGGCGGATTTGAGATCGAGTTTCGTAAAAGTCTTGCCTCCCGTGAGACGAGCATAGAGGTCTTCGATCCTCGGGATTGGATATTTATCCAATGAAGAACACCTGTTCACGGTCATTTTATAATCTCCACATATGCGGATGGACTGGTCCGATTTTATGACCGGAACGATGGGCGCCGCCCATTCGGCATACTGGATTTGCTCAATGATCCCCAGATTTTCAAGATGATCCAGTTCCTTGTCAATCCGCTCACGCAGGGCGAAAGGGACTGGGCGAGCCCTGCAAAATATAGGATTGGCATCCCGGTCAACCCTGAGTTTAGCCGTATGTCCTTTCAAGGTTCCAAGCTCATCCTTGAAGACATCCGGGTACGTATCCAGCACATTTTTGAGTGTGTATGCTGCGGTAGGAGAAACGTTGGCTGCCCGGAGTTGATGAATGCTTTCCCACTTCAGTCGAATTATGCTCAACCAGTTCCTGCCGAGTAAGGAAGGGCCCTTTCCAGGAATGACGATCAGGGGTAGGTGAAACTCACGGTTATCGTAGCCCACCGTGACGTCACATGTACCGCAGGGAACAATCTTCTCACCTGTATAGGTGGAGAGTCCATAGGTAGTAGGTTTCAGATGGGGTCGGTCAGCATCACTCCACAGGTTTGTGAAAACAGCATGGCTGATGAGCGAGACGGCCGCACCAGTGTCGACCTCCATTTGCAATGGTCGATTGTTGACGACAACATTGGCAAGAAGAGGGTCCCGCCTATGGTGAGAATCAATATGAAGCAGGTCATACGATTCTGAGTTATCGGAAACAGAGTTCACAAGAAGCTCGGGTTCCTCCGAACCGATAAACTGATGAATCTTGTCAGCAGCTTTTCCTTTTCCCGATTTGCGAGTGATGCAAGCTGGAGCAATATGGCCAGTTTTCGAACAGAAATGGCAGGTGGCAACTTTGAACCGACACGTCTCCGGAGGGTGCTTTCCGTTGCACCGAAAACAGTTGTTGTGGGTTTAAGACTGCACTGGCTTCTGACGAGGAGCCTTGTTCCAACGTTTTAGCTGAACATGATCCAACCGATTCACAGCAGGGCTGGTACCAGACGAGCGAGTGGCACCGATGCTTGTAGCGTTGCGTTCAGCACTTTCCATGGAAATGGCGGTGTCTCTGGCATTTTGGAACGTCAGTCTTCTCTCAGCAAGCAGGCGTCTACGAGTGCGGTCATCGGACATGCCAACCACCAGCAAATCACGAAGCATGTCATCGATAGTGTCCCCAAACTCACACAGATGTGACAGTTTTTTTAGGTGTGCAATGAAGTCTGCGATCGACTGACCTTGCTGCTGTCTGCACATGTAAAAATTAAACCGACACAGGATGACTGAAGGAGATGGGTTGCAATGTTCCTTCAAAGCGGCCTTGAGCTCTGCATACGTGAGCTCCTGGATTGTCCGAGGCCGAATCAGGTTTTTAACAAGTGTGAACGTCTCACCTCCGCAAACGGACAGGAAGACGGCCTTCATCCGGCCTTCGGTCGCCATGCCGTTCGCCTCGAAGTAGAAAGACAACCGCTCAGAATACGTGTCAAAATCCCCCTCATGAGGGTCGAATTCATCGATATGGCCGAAAAAAGTCATGGTCTAGATGTTTATCCTCGTCGCCATGTAAAGTATCTCGACAAACTGCGATCAATTGTCGTACGCGTTTATTCACTCTGCCTATCAAGGCCCGATTCACAGCAGCGCCATCCGAGGTCTGGCGTAGGGATACAACCCGGCCCCGGTGTAGGGCTACAACGGTGAATATTTGCACTGCATACATGACAGTATGGCCGTCACATCTTTCTCCTGCTCGGCTGTGAGATTCAAGTTGTGCTTATAAACATGACGACATTCGCTGCCCATCACCATTCTCAGAGTTGCCGCTTGCACTTCCTCTGGCTTCTCATTCAGACCGGTTGCGAGTGGATAATCCTCAAATTCAGCTCGAAAATTGCCCCAATTACTGCTCCAGTCACCACTCATTTTCATCGTGTCCGGGGGTGGAATGTTGGCAGCCATGTTGATCAAGGCCTATGCCCGAGGCGTTTCAGCACAGCACGTTGCGGCGGGAGATCACAGTTATTCACTCACTTTTGTACACGCGGTGGAGCTTGAAGGAGTATGTAGATGTATGTAGATTATGGGGTAACTTGCATCAAGCCACTTCTGTCACCATGTTTCAGACGCTCGTATAAAAGGACACGGAGCCGTTAGTAGTTCGAGCAAGCCATGTCCCGCGTCCGGCACTCCCGGCTCGGAGGTCACTCCGGAAGTACATGTGCACAGTACACTGGGCGGTGTTATCAACACAAGCTAACACCTGTAACATAGATTACTATATGTAGATGTCTGTAGATTACTATATGTAGATGTATGTAGATTACTATATGTAGATGCATGTAGATTACTATATGCAGATATATACAGATTACTATATGTAGATGTATGTAGGTTACTATATGTAGATGTCTGTAGATTACTACATGTAGTTTACTACGTGTAGATTACTACATGTAGATTACTACGTGTAGATTACTATGTGTAGATGTATGTAGATTACTGTATGTAGTTGTATGTAGATTACTGTATGTAGTTGTATGTAGATAACTGTATGTAGATATATACAGATTACTATATGTAGATGAATGTAGATTACTATATGTAGATGTATGTAGATTACTGTATGTAGTTGTATATAGATTACTTTAAGTAGATGTTTGAGGATTGCTATATGTAGATTACTGTATGTAGCTGTTTGTTGATTACTGTATGTAATTGTATGTAGATTACTGTATGTGGATATATACAGATTTCTATATGTATATGAATGTAGGTTACTATATGTAGATGTCTGTAGATTACTATATGTAGATGTATGTAGATTACTGTATGTAGTTGTATGTAGATAACTGTATGTAGTTAACTATATGTAGATGTATATAGATTACTGTATGGAGATGTATGTAGTTAACTATATGTAGATGTATGTAGATTACTGTATGTAGATGTATGTAGTTAACTGTATTGTATCAGGCTGGGAAGACAGTTTGAGTGTACCATCGGTCGTTTATTGCGCAGTTGGGAAAACCACAAGCGCCCCGCGTAAGCCCAGCTTCCTCTGCCAAGCCCTATGCCCCGCCTCCTTTATATCCGCCTTCCGGGTTAATCCCATGCAATACATAACATCTCCCCCCCCTCCCATTAGCAGTGAAAATACCAATGTGAAAATAACAGTGAAAAGCATACCAATGCATGCAAAAATACACACATACAAAATTTCGAAATTGCAAATGCAAAATTGAATGCGAAAATTGAATTGAAATAGAAAATCAAATGCAAAATGCATACAAGAATATTAGCTACAAGTCAAGGCGAGTAGGCGCCTTTCGAACTCTGGATGATCGTCGGGGTGCAAAGCCGCCACACGGCTCCACTGGTGGTGCTGCAACTGCGTTATGGGGTTCAGCCTCAGGGAGTGGTGCAAAGCCGTCACACGGCCCCACTGGTGGTGCTGCAACTGCGTTATGGGGTTCAGCCTCAGGGAGTGGTGCAAAGCCGCCACACGGCCCCACTGGTGGTGCTGCAAAAGCGTTATGGGGTTCAGCCTCAGGGAGTGTTGCAGTACTATCTGCGGCAACAATGTCGCTGTTCACAGGTTCAGGAAGTGGCGAGATATCATTTGTGAAAATGACAGGATCACAGGACCGATACCGGACATGATCAAGGTGCCTCCGGACGACTCGATTGTCCTCTAGTTTGATAACGTAGGACAACGGTCCCTCATTTTTGTGAACCCGCCCTGGTAACCAAACCATTCCGCGACCAAAGTTTCTCACAAACACCGGGTCCCCGACCTTTATAGAGTGCTGTACAGCGTGTTTGTCATGGTGAAGTCTGTTTCAACTGATTTTTATGCTCAACCGACACCACGTGTGGTCTTAGACAATCCAGTCGTGTACGCAAACGTCGTTTCATCAGCAGCTCAGCCGGTGTCACCCCTGTTGTTGTGTGGGGAGTGATGTGGTGAGCGAAAAGCACACGTGATAGTCTGGTCTGAAGGCTTCCGCCGGGTATCTTACTTAGACCAGACTTGACAAAACTCACAGAGCTTTCAGATAGTCCATTTCAAGCTTGATGGTGTGGGCTCACAAACTTGTGAATTATACCATTCAGGCGGGTGAATTCAGTTGATTCAGAACTTGAGAAACAGGTTCCATTGTCCGTGACTATCAAGCGTGGCAAACCATGAGTGGCAAAGCACTGGCGCAGCCTCTCTATGGTAGCGTGTGAGGTTGCTGTATGTGTTACATAGGCGTCAATCCATTTAGTGTGAGCGTCCGTAACAACAAGGATCATACGGCCTTCGATGGGTCCAGCATAGTCAAGCTAAATCCTCTGCCATGGTTCAGTGGGCCATTCCCAGGGGTGTAATGGTGCCTTAGCAGGGGCGTTTCGACTGCTTTGGCATGGATAACAATGTTTCACACACTGTCCGATGTCAGAATCGAGGTGAGGCCACCAGACTCCGTGCCAGCGATTTCATTCTTACAATGCCTGGATGACAATGGTGAAGCTGGTCCAAAATCTTTGTGCGCAAGTTTGGGGGAAGGACCACTCGGCATCCCCACAGCAAGCAGCCATTCTCGACACTTAGTTCATTTTGCCTGACCTTGTAAGAATTCAATTCAGGGTCAGCATCGCGTAGAAGGCTCCACCCATGCCCAGTAGCACGAATGACCTTGGAAAGAAGTGGGTCACGCCTGGTGTAGGTCCGTATCTGGTTGGCATCAATTGGGTTGTCATTAACAAAGTCCATCAGAGATATCACGCTGCCAGGTACAGGGGGGTCAAACACTGTGTCCGGAAGTGGTAGGCGACTCATGGCGTCTGCATTTGAAATTGTGGAGCCAGGTCTGTACGTAATATCGTAATCATAAGCCGAGAGTGAAAGTGACCAGCGTATGATCCGAGGCGGTAAGACCTCTGAGGTAGCCTTTGATGGACCAAACAAACTAATCAGTGGCTTGTGGTCCGTGTAAATAGTGAAATGCCGACCGAAAACGTACTGGTGAAATTTCTTAACTCCGAATACAATGCCGACTCCTTCTTTGTCCAACTGACTGTAGTTCTTCTCAGCAGGAGACAGTGTTCGAGATGCGAATGCTATTGGTCTCTCTGTGCGATCTGGCATGATGTGTGACAGAACAGCACCAACCCCGTACTGACTCGCATCACACGACAGGACCATGTCTTTGTCTGGGTCGTAGTGAACTAGCACATTTGAAGACCGCAGTATGTCTTTTGACTTCTGGAAGGCTGCTGACTCGCGAATGTCCCATTTCCAGCTGATGCCTTTTTTTAACAGGCAATGCAGTGGGCCCAGCATGGTAGCAATGTTTGGGATATACCTGCTGTAGTACTGCAGCATGCCAATGTAAGCCTTGAGTTCAGTAATGCTTGTCGGAGCAGGGGCGTCTTTGATTGCTCTGATCTGCTCTTCTGTGGGATGTAAGCCTTCGGCGTCGATACGATGGCCCAAATAGGTCACCGACGGAACCATGAACTCGCACTTGTCTCTCCGCAGGCGTAGTCCAGAGTCGGAAATAATACGTAGAACACGTTCGAGGTTGTCCAGATGATGAAGCTCTGAGCGGCCAGTGACTAGGATGTCGTCTTGGTAAACAACAACGTGTGGTTCAGCAGCGAACAGGCTGTCCATGCAGCGTTGGTAGATTCCTGGCGCCGATTTGACACCAAAACTCAGGCGGTTGTATCTGTAGAGCCCCCGATGCGTGTTGATGGTGAGATATTCTTTGGAATCCTCATCCAGAACGACTTGTAGGTAGGCCGATCTCATGTCGAGCTTGGTAAAGGACGATGTACAGACATTGGTAAGCGACAGCAAGCCGCTTGGTAATGGAACACACTCCTGTTTATTTGTTTTTGTTCTGGGGTTATTTACAGATTTAATGGATGAAAAACATCAGGAATGCAATTCGAATCGATGCACATCCGTTGCCATGGGGATGAACGGACGACGGAATTAATTATTTTATGGGAATGAAAAATTAGCTCCATTCGTTCAATTGAAGGATATAAATGAAAGTTAAAATATTTAAGTGACCGTTTATTTTTAAAATTGTTCATATAGTAAATGTTAATTGTTACCTTCGCAAAAGCGGAAGGTTATGTTTTGATCGCTGCGTATTTATTTGTATGTCTGTGTGTGTGTGTGTGTGTGTATGTTATTCGCATAACTCAAAAAGTATTCAACCGAATTGCATGAAATTTGGTGGGATGATTGGTTATTATACGGGACACATTTGATTAGATTTTGGGAGCAATCGGGTCAAAGGTCAAGGTCAAGGTCACGAAAAGGTCAAAATCGTATTTTTGTTGTTCTGTTCCCTACACTCCCATGCCAAGTACAGAACAGTAGCTGCGGCGAAGGTATGCGCTCTACCGAGTGCCCGTTCTAGTTTTAATTTTGAATTATCTTCTCTTAATGTTTCGTTATTTATCATTAAACTGTTCCGATTTCGTTATCCAATGACGTCATTGTCGCCGTCACAATGGTTCTCGGTGTTATATAATTGACCCACAAACGCTGTTCCACTCATTGTTCGTGAGAAGAGAAGCATGAAGTGTGTATCTCTGATCATTGTGCTATTTTTGTTTGTACTGTCCACCATTACCATCTTTCACCCCATTTTCCACCATGGACGCGGTGACATCTTCAAAGAGGTAAGTTTTCAACTGACAGTTTCTTTATGGAATTCTCCCGACATTTATCGACCGAGTTCTCTGTCCAATGTTGTCGATTAAATTAATATAGTGTTGATGTAACGTCGGCTTGATGGGCCGAATGACGTCCTCCTCCTCCTGCGTCAAAGTTCCTATCGTGTCCTTCATGTGTTCAAGTACCGAGAAGGTTCGCTCGTTCGACACGTTCGTGCCCCTTTTCCACAATAATGTCCGACCCCGTGCGGTGGGCGTTGTGCGTTTCCGGGATGTTTTCTCTGTCCGCATTTGCGACGTGTCGACGTCATGCCGTACTTGGCGCCCTTCTGCAGAGGTTTGAACGGACGGTTCGTCTCCTGCTGTGGAACCTTCGAGCAGCTCGCAGTCTGACATCCCGCGTTTTCGTGTCGTGGGGACGTCGTGAGGTGAAGAACAGGTTTATTTATTTCAGTGGATCAGTTGTTCACTGATGTAGTAAACTTATAATAAAATGTTCTTTGAAAGGTTAAATTTAGTGATCCGATCTGACGTAAATTTAAATCCCTTGGTGATTATGTTTTTAATGTTTCCTCCGACAAAGTCTCCGGAGGCTTTATGTATTCGGGTTGTCCGTCCATACGGGATAAACCGCGTTTTTCTCAGCAACCATATGTCCGATTGAGACAACTTTCAGGGTGGGCGTGACACCCATGCACAATGTCTTCATGATAATTGTGACGTCATAGGTTGTGTTATGGCAGCCATGTTGGATCAAAAGCAAATAATTAAAAAATTATTTCTCGGAAACTGCTGAATGGAAAAATTTGAAACTTGGCACATTGTCAAGTACTCCCAATGGGGAACAAAAGCATGATAATGATATCATAGGTGAAGTGGTATACCAGCGAAAAATGTTTTAATCGAATTCCTTATCCTAAAAATCTGAAATTGCATGCACATGATCTATGACCCTATGATAGGTCAACGCATGGAGGGGTATTGAAATATTAAATTTATGACATCATAGGTCACATGGTTTGACAGCCATATTGGATTGAAGGAAAATATTAAATAATTATATCTCCGAAACCGCTCACCCTATCAATGCGGGATTTTACAAATATCATATAACAGCACTGTTGCATATAGTTTGAAAATGATGATGTCGTAGGTCACGTGCTTTGGCAGCCATCTTGGATAGAAAAACGAACCTTATCCGATCAACACGAATCCTCACAAACGTGATCTCCCACCCATACATATGCAGAGTGTACATTTTTAAAAGTCTTATGTCACATGGTGTGGCAGCCATATTAGCTTGAAAGCCGATATTTAAACAAAATCCCTTCTCTGAAACTGCTTCATCGATCAATGTGAAACCTGTCATGTGATACTTGAGAACAGCTGAAGGGATTTAAATCAAACCTCTTTATTTTTTGGACAGGGCAGGAGGGCATCTACCCCTTGTGGGACTATTGGCGACAGTCGCATTCTCCGAGTTTTTTATGGGATATTGCCCACCACAAAGCCTATAGGGCCACTCGAGGTGGGGGCTACACAAAGAAAACAAAAGCAGAACATCCAGCCCCTTGGATTGAAACAAGACAAATGAAGAAAGTTGTCTCTGCACAGAACAAAAAGGGCTGGGAGGGGTAAACTAGTCTGCTTTGAGACAACAGTGCCTCTACCCCCATTTTTGGAAGACTTCCAACCAAGTCTAACGAGCTCAACCCACCCGGGTTTGGGATCAGAGTTGTCCTTCTCCTAGGCAGACTGCCGACCAAGGCTAACAAGTTCCACCCACCCGGGTTTGGGATCAGAGTTGTCCTTCTTCTTGGCAGATTGCCGGCCAAGGCTAACGAGTTCCACCCACCGGGAGCAAGCTTGGTTTTAAGATGCCAAACACCCGCCTTTCACACCTCCACATTTAGTTAAAACAGGGGTCGGCACGAGAAGCCATGCGGTAGGAGTTTGATCAGGAGAGGCTATTTGAGACGCAGACAATATGGGATATTTTATGGATGAGGAGTTGCTCAGTTCTCCACCACCATATTCAGTGAAATATCTTTCATTAATAATCAATTATTGTTTTCTTACCAACTGAAATATCGTTCCGACCTGCTGTCTGAAGGTATGATCGCACACACATCACTCCACAAACACACACACTTTGATCCCAGAGGATTTAAATGATACCAGGACAGACATGCACACCCACCTGAACATATACACACTTCATAACAAGCCAGGTCAACCACCTGCACAACAACATAGCAATCCACAAAACCACATATGTAACCACACTCCCACCAGAACAAATATATGACTGTTGAGGAAACACTGATCATTTGTGGCCACTTTGGTGAAATATCTTTCATTAATTCTCAATTTTTGTTTTCCTGTGTCCATCACACAGAAGGTTGTGTCTGTGGAGCCCCAAGACATTCCCTGGTCTTTGTGTAAAACCATCTGTAACATCCTTCTACCCTCCTTTCTGAAGGTATGATCGCACACACATCACTCCAGAAACACACACATGATAATCCTGGAGGACATAAATGATACCAAGGCAGACATGCACGACCAACAAAGTGTGTCCACACTTTCAACAGACAAGGGCAACCACATATGTAACAACACTTCCACCCGCACAAATCTATGACTGTTGAGGAAATGAAACACTTTCAGGCTCTCCAATGCAAAGGAATCGGAGGGGTCCGTTTGATCCGTTACTTCTTGACTGCACCACCAAAGGCCACTTCGGCTCATTGCACGCTTCATAAAAGTTTTCAGTGTGCGCATTTGTGACCTGTGGACGTCACGGCGTTATGATGTAACACACGCAAACTTGGCATTCTATATATCTCACGGTGGTTCAACAGGCAATTCATCTCCTGCGGTTTGGGTGTTGTGAGGACTCCATCTCCATCCCGAGGTTGGGTGTTGTGAGGACGTCATTAGGCTAAGAACATATTTATATATCTCAGAGGATGAGTTGTTCATTGATGAAGTAAATTTACATCCTGCCAGTCCTCACATGTGGATTATTCCAAAAGAATACCACTCGTCCAATCCTACCCAGAACACCAGGAATCTCATACCAAACGATTATCGACAAATTGCTCCTCTGAGTGACCCCTTACCCTCAACATTTATCACCATTTCAGTGAAATATCTTTGCTTAATTATCAATTCTTCTTCTCTTGTGTCCTTCACACAGGAAACTGTTCCATCTGTACCTCAGAAGAATAAAGGAGTTTTCAGCTATTTGTACAATGGCATTTATAATATCGTTCCGACCTCCTTTCTGAAGGTATGATAGCACACACATCACTCCAGAAACACACACTTTAATCCCAGAAGATATAAATGATACCAGGGCAGACACGCCCAGCCACCTGAACATGTACACACTTCATACCAGGCCAGGACAACCACATACACAACAACATAGCAATCCACAAAAGCACATCTGCAACCACACTCCCACCAGAACAAACCTATGACTTTTTTTTTTTTTTTTTTGTATACAAGATCGAGGCTCGTCAAAGAGCTAACATTAATCACACAGAAAGACAAACCGACACATAAAACATATAACATGGGGAGCGGTAGACAAGATGGGGTGAGAGGGGGAGGAACACAAACAACATCTGAGAGCAGGGACATCGAGAGATCTGTGGAAGGGAGAGGGCTTTTTGGGGGGGGGGCATGGGAAGGGGGCGGGGGGATGGGAGAGGCATAAAACATATGGACACTGCTGGGGCTTCCAGGAAAGAAGTTGGAATTTCAAACAAGGTGGATCTGGGGTGAATTAGTGGGGGTAGAAAAAGATCAAGGTTTTGATGAGGAAGGATGTTGAGTGATGTTGAGGTTGAGGAAGCAAAAAACTTTCCAGGGTCTCCAGTTTAAAGGCATCGGAGGGGTCCGTTTGATCTGTTACTTCTTGACTGCACCAACAAAGGCCACATTTGGCCTGTACAGTGGTCGTTGCATGCTTTCTGGAAGTTTTCATTGTGCGCTTTTGTGACCTGTGGATGTCATTGTGATATGACGTAACACACTCAAACTTGGCACCCTATGTCATGGTGGTTCAACAGTCAATTCAACTCCTGCGGTAGAACCTTCGAGCAGCTCAAGGTCTGACATCCCGCGTTTGGGTGTTGTGAGGACGTTTTTAGGCTAAGAACAGGATTATTACCCCGCGCTCGCGAAGCAAAAAGTGGGGTTAAGCATTCGCACGTGTACGTGTGTGCCATCCGTGTGTGTGCCGTACGTGTCTGCATTTTAAAAATTCATTTTCTCGGCAACTGTTGTTCCGATTGACACAAAATTTTACCATCGAAGCTCCTCCACCTGTATCATTTTTTTATTCATAATTATGTCATAGGTCACGTGGTACAGACGCCATCTTGGAAAAACTTTACACCTCAATCTCCCAAACTGCTCAATGGAAAAAATTTAAACATGGCTCATTGTCAAGTACTCACCATGGGGAATAATATATGTTGATGGTGATGTCATCGGTTCCTTAGTTATGACGTCATAATTCGAAAAGGACAACGCTTGATCTGATCAGTATGAATAAAACAAAAATTCCTCTGCAACTGTTAGTCTGATGGACACGAAATTTTCAGAATATGTGCAGCTCCTCCTGTAGAATTTTTTAATGATAATTATGACATCATAGGTCACGTGGTACAGACGCCATCTTGGAAAAAATCGAAAAAAGTTACACCTCTATCTCCGAAACCGCTCCATGGGAAAAATTGAAACATGGCTCATTGTCAAGTACTGCCCTAGGGGAATAAGATATGTTAATGATGATGTCATCAGTGCCTTCGATATGATGTCATAATTCGACAAGTACAACACTTATCCAATCATTGTGAATTATTTTTCTCAGCAACTGTTGGTCTGATGGGCGCCAACTTTTCACCATAGGAGCGCCTCCTCCTGTAGAATATTTTAATGATAATCATGACGTCATAGGTCATGTGGTACAGGCGCCATCTTGGAAAAAACGAAAAAAGTTGCACCTCTATATCTCCAAAACCGCTGCATGGAAAAAATGGAAACGTGGCTCATTGTAAAGAACTCCATATGGGGAATAGGTGATGTTAACGATGACGTCATTGGTTCCTTAATTATGACGCCATAATTCGACAGGGACAACGCTTAGGCTGATCAGTTTGAAATGTATTGAGCGTGATCTATGCAACAATTATATTGGAGAATATAAACTTATGATGTAATCGCTCACATGGTCTGGCAGCCATATTGGATCAAAGGAAAAAAATGTTCAAAAACAGAAGAGTTGGCTCGCAACAAGTTGACTGCGCAGGGTAAGTATTCTATGAATACCATCTAGTTTATTTCAGAGGATGAGTTCATTTGTGAAGTAAATTTATAATAAAGTGGTCCACAAAAGGATAAATTTCGCAAACAGTTCTGCCAGAAAATAAGAGTTCATCAATGGAGATCTTGGTGATATTCTTTTGATCCAAGACCCTACTCCTCCCTCAACCGAATTGTGATCAGCACTTGTACTCTTTTAGGTCGGACCTGCATTCTCAACCTGACAAATGCATCACATAAGGGATTATGAGTTTACCTTTCCTGGTGTTGTTGATGAAACATCCTGCCAGTCCTCACGTATGGATGATTCCAATGGAATACCCCTCGTCCAATCCTACCCAGAACACCAGGAATCTCATACCAAACGATTATCAACAAAACTCTCCACTGAGTGACCCCTTAACCTCAAAATGTCTCACCATTTCAGTGAAATATCTTTGCTTAATCATCAATTTTTCTTCTCTTGTGTCCATCACACAGGAAACTGTTCCATCTGTACCTCAGAAGAATAAAGGAGTTTTCAGCTATTTGTACAATGGCATTTATAACATCGTTCCGACCTCCTTTCTGAAGGTATGATCGCTCACACATCACTCCAGAAACACACACACTTTAATCCCAGAGGATAAAAATGATACCAGGGCAGACACCCACAGCCACCTGAACATGTACACACTTCATACCAGGCTAGGACACCCACATACGCATCAACATAGCAATCCACAAAACTTCATATGCAACCACACACCCACCAGAACAAAGCTATGACTGTTGAGGAAACAAACACTTTCCAGGGTCTCCAGTTTAAAGGAATCGGAGGGGTCCGTTTGATCTGTTACTTCTTGACTGCACCAACAAAGGCCACATTTGGCCTGTACAGTGGTCGTTGCATGCTTTCTGGAAGTTTTCATTGTGCGCTTTTGTGACCTGTGGATGTCATTGTGATATGACGTAACACACTCAAACTTGGCACCCTATGTCATGGTGGTTCAACAGTCAATTCATCTCCTGCTGTAGAACCTCGAGCAGCTCAAGATCTGACATCCTGCGTTTGGGTGTTGAGGACGTTTTTAGGCTAAGAACAGGTTTATTACCCTACGCTCGTGAAGCAAAAAGCGGGGTTAAGCATTCAGATGCGTACGTGTGTGTGTGCCGTACATGTGTGTGCCGTACGTGCGCCGTGTGCCGTACGTGTCTGCATTTTAAAAATTCATTTTCTTGGCAACTGTTGTTCCGATTGACACAAAATTTTACCATAGAAGCTCCACCGCCTGTATAATTTTTTTATTCATAATGTTACGTACTCCTCCCCGACCCCCTGGGCACAGTGTACCTCCAAGCCCCGAAAGGAGTCACGGCAGAAAAATGTGTTATTCCGTATGTCAAAGATCAATGGTGAAGCCACACCAATTGTTACTCACCAACAAATATTGTATTAAGATCACACAAGAATAACAGTACAATGATACAAGGTGGGTGATTCCTATCCACACCAATATATCCTATGATATCCAATATATCGTGAGGGTCTTTCCCTCACGGTCCCCATGTACTGTCTTTGTCTTTCCCTCGCGGTCCCCATGTGCTGTCTTTGTCTTTCCCTCGCGGTCCCCCTGTACTGTCTTTGTCTTTCCCTCGCGGTCCCCATGTGCTGTTTTTGTCTTTCCCTCGTGGTCCCACTGTACTGTCTTTGTCTTTCCCTCGCGGTCCCCATGTGCTGTTTTTGTCTTTCCCTCGTGGTCCCACTGTACTGTCTTTGTCTTTCCCTCGCGGTCCCCATGTGCTGTTTTTGTCTTTCCCTGGCGGTCCCCCTGTACTGTCTTTGTCTTTCCCTCGCGGTCCCCATGTGCTGATTTTGTCTTTCCCTCGCGGTCCCCATGTACTGTCTTTGTCTTTCCCTCGCGGTCCCCCTGTACTGTCTTTGTCTTTCCCTCGCGGTCCCCATGTGCTGTCTTTGTCTTTCCCTCGTGGTCCCCATGTGCTGTCTTTGTCTTTCCCTCGTGGTCCCCATGTGCTGTCTTTGTCTTTCCCTCGTGGTCCCACTGTACTGTCTTTGTCTTTCCCTCGTGGTCCCCCAGTGCTGTCTTTGTCTTTCCCTCGTGGTCCCCATGTGCTGTCTTTGTCTTTCCCTCGTGGTCCCCATGTGCTGTCTTTGTCTTTCCCTCGTGGTCCCCATGTGCTGTCTTTGTCTTTCCCTCGTGGTCCCCATGTGCTGTCTTTTGTCTTTCCCTCGCGGTTGTCAGCTCTTTCACGAGCCTCGATTCAGTATAGAAAAAAAAAAAAAAAAAAAAAATTGTACCATCAGTTTCGTAATATATAACTCACTGTGCTCCAAGTGAGTGAAACCAGAACATTCCCAATGTCTCTTTCCCGGCCTCAAACCCAAGTTGATTCCGGTTTCAAGCTGAAGGTGATTCGCTCCAGCGATCGCCAGAATGATGTCCAATCGAGACCAGAATCCCGTGCGGATGGCAAATACAGTCACACAGCCTAAAGCTGCACAAAGGCGCCCTCAAGGTGACTGGGAAATCACACCCTCGGGTATGGACTTTCACGGCTCGCAGTCGGCGAACCGCAAATTAATCTTAAAAAGCCACGGTGCACACACACACACCAGATACGTCTGAAAGCGGTGAAAAAGGCTGACGAAGCAAAGAAACCTTGCTCGACGCGCGAAGTGCGCGAGTCAAAATGGCCGACGACCCGTTCTTGAGTTGTAACGGCCCGACGATAATTCTCCTCAGAATCCACCGCCAAAAACCTGACACGCAGGTTGATCGGTCACAGCGATGACAACTCTGTCGCAGGGATCCCTTTCCCGGGAAACCCGAAAGTTCGCCAGTGACTCCCGTTCGACAACATTCGCTTCAGAACTCGGAGCAGCTCGGCTTTCTTGTCTGACTCACTCGCTCCGCCCTCTTTTTTCTCCTCTTCCTCTTCGTCGCCGTCCGGTTCCTGTTTCATTTAAAACATTAACTTTTAACTTTTGAAAATAGAAATATCTATTCCCTTTAAATGACAACAATAATAATACATGGAATCAGAAATGTTTACAGTGGATGAAAACCACCACAATGGAAGTGACGAATCCGTAACAATAATTATGATGTCATAGGTCCCGTGGTACGGACGCCATCTTGGAAAAACGTTACACCTCAATCTCCCAAACCGCTGAATGGAAAAAATTTAAACATGGCTCATTGTCAAGTACTCACCATGGGGAATAAGATATGTAGATGGTGATGTCATCGGTGCCTTAATTATGACGTCATAATTCGACAAGTACAACGCTTGATCTGATCAGTATGAATAAACCTAAAATTCCTCCAACTGTTAGTCCGATGGACACGAAATTTTCAGAATATGTGCGGCTCCTCCTGTAGAATGTTTTAATGATAATTATGACGTCATAGGTCAGGTGGTACAGACGCCATCTTGGAAAAAATCGAAAAAGGTTACACCTCTATCTCCGAAATCGCTCCATGGGAAAAATTGAATCATGGCTCATTGTCAAGTACTGCCCTTGGGGAATAAGATATGTTAATGATGATGTCATCAGTGCCTTCGATATGATGTCATAATTTGACAAGTACAACACTTATCCAATCATTGTGAATTTTTTTTCCTCAGCAACTGTTGGTCTGATGGGCGCCAAATTTTCGCCATAGGAGCGCCTCCTCCTGTAGAATATTTTAATGATAATCATGACGTCATAGGTCATGTGGTAGTGGCGCCATCTTGGAAAAACCGAAAAATGTTGCACCTCTATCTCCAAAACCGCTGCATGGAAAAAATGGAAACATGTTCCATTGTAAAGAACTCCATATGGGGAATAGGTGTTGTTAACGATGACGTCATTGGTGCCATAATTATGACGTCATAATTCGACAGGGACAACGCTTAGTCTGATCAGTTTGAAACGTATTGAGCGTGATCTATGCAACAATTATATTGGAGAATATAAACTTATGATGTAATCGCTCACATGGTCTGGCAGCCATATTGGATCAAAGAAAAAAATGTTCAAAAACAGAAGAGTTGGCTCGCAACAAATTGACTGCGCAGGGTAAGTATGCTATGAATACCATCTAGTTTATTTCAGAGGATGAGTTCATTTGTGAAGTAAATTTATAATAAATTGTTCCACAAAAGGATAAATTTCGCGAACTGTTCTGCCAGAAAATAAGAGTTCATCAATGGAGATCTTGGTGATATTCTTTTGATCCAAGACCCTACTCCTCCTTGAACCGAATTGTGATCAGCACTTGTACTCTTTTGGGTCAGACCTGCATTCTCAACCTGACAAATGCATCACAGAAGGGATTATGAGTTTATCTTTCCTGGTGTTATTGATGAAACATCCGGCCAGTCCTCACGTATGGATGATTCCAATGGAATACCCCTCGTCCAATCCTACCCAGAACACCAGGAATCTCATACCAAACGATTATCGACAAAATTATCCTCTGAGTGACCCCTTACCCTCAACATTTATCACCATTTCAGTGAAATATCTTTGCTTAATCATCAATTCTTCTTCTCTTGTGTCCATCACACAGGAAACTGTTCAATCTGTACCTCAGAAGAATAAAGGAGTTTTCAACTACTTGTACAATGGCATTTATAACATCGTTCCGACCTCCTTTCTGAAGGTATGATCGCCCACACATCACTCTAGAAACACACACACTTTAATCCCAGAGGATAAAAATGATACCAGGGCAGACACCCACAGCCACCTGAACATGTACACACTTCATATCAGGCTAGGACAACCACATATGCATCAACATAGCAATCCACAAAACCTCATATGCAACCACACTCCCACCAGAACAAATCTATGACTGTTGAGGAAACAAACACTTTCCAGGGTCTCCAGTTTAAAGGAATCGGAGGGGTCCGTTTGATCTGTTACTTCTTGACTGCACCAACAAAGGCCACATTTGGCCTGTACAGTGGTCGTTGCATGCTTTCTGGAAGTTTTCATTGTGCGCTTTTGTGACCTGTGGATGTCATTGTGATATGACGTAACACACTCAAACTTGGCACCCTATGTCATGGTGGTTCAACAGTCAATTCATCTCCTGTGGTAGAACCTTCGAGCAGCTCAAGATCTGACATCCCGCGTGTGGAAGTTGTGAGGACGTTTTTAGGCTAAGAACAGGATTATTACCCTGCGCTCGCGAAGCAAAAAGTGGGGTTAAGCATTCAGATGCGTACGTGTGCCGTGTGCCGTACCTGTGTGTGTGTGCCATGTGCCGTACGTGTGTGTGCCGTACGTGTGTGTGCCGTGTGCCGTACGTGTCTGCATTTTAAAAATTCTTTTTCTCGGCAACTGTTCCGATTGACACAAAATTTTACCATCGAAGCTCCTCCGCCTGTATAAATTTTTTATTCATAATTATGACGTCATTGGTCACGTGGTACGGACGCCATCTTGGAAAAACGTTACACCTCAATCTCCCAAACCGCTCAATGGAAAAAATGTAAACATGGCTCATTGTCAAGTACTCACCATGGGGAATAATATATGTTGATGGTGATGTCATTGGTGCCTTACTTATGACGTCATAATTCGACAAGTACAACGCTTGATCTGATCAGTATGAATAAAAGAAAAATTCCTCGGCAACTGTTAGTCCGATGGACACGAAATTTTCAGAATATGTGCGGCTCGTCCTGTAGAATTTTATGATAATTATAACGTCATAGGTCACGTGGTACAGACGCCATCTTGGCAAAAATCGAAAAAAGTTACACCTCTATCTCCGAAACCGCTCCATGGGAAAAATTGAAACATGGCTCATTGTCAAGTACTGCCCTTGGGGAATAAGATATGTTGATGATGTCATCAGTGCCTTCGATATTATGTCATAATTCGACAAGTACAACACTTATCCAATCACTGTGAATTTTTTTCTCAGCAACTGTTGGTCTGATGGGCACCAATTTTTCACCAAAGGAGCGCCTCCTCCTGTAGAATATTTTAATGTTAATCATGACGTCATAGGTCATGTAGTGCAGGCGCCATCTTGGAAAAACCGAAAAAAAATTGCACCTCTATATCTCCAAAACCACTGCATGGAAAAAATGGAAACGTCTCATTGTAAAGAACTCCATATGAGGAATAGGTGTTGTTAACGATGACGTCATTGGTGCCATAATTATGACGTCATAATTCGACAGGGACAACGCTTAGTCTGATCAGTTTGAAATGTATTGAGCATGATCTATGCAACAATTATATTGGAGAATATAAACTTATGATGTAATCGCTCACATGGTCTGGCAGCCATATTGGATCAAAGAAAAAAATGTTCAAAAACAGAAGAGTTGGCTCGCAACAAATTGACTGCGCAGGGTAAGTATTCTATGAATACCATCTAGTTTATTTCAGAGGATGAGTTGACCATTTGTGAAGTAAATTTATAATAAAGTGGTCCACAAAAGGATAAATTTCGTGAACTGTTGTGCCAGAAAGTAAGAGTTCATCAATGGAGATCTTGGTGATATTCTTTTGATCCAAGACCCTACTTCTCCCTGAACCGAATTGTGATCAGCACTTGTACTCTTTTGGGTCGGACCTGCATTCTCAACCTGACAAATGCATCACAGAAGGGATTATGAGTTTACCTTTCCTGGTGTTGTTGATACATCCTGCAGTGCTCGCGTGTGGGTTATTCCAAAAGAATACCACTCGTCCACTCCTACCCAAACACCAGGAATCTCATACCAAACGATTATCGACAAAATGCTCTGAGTGCCTCCTCACCCTCAACATTTATCACCATTTCAGTGAAATATCTTTCATGAATCATCAATTCTTGTTCTCTTGTGTCCATCACACAGGAAACTGTTCCATCTGTTCCTCAGAAAAATAAAGGAGTTTTCAGCTATTTGTACAATGGCATTTATAACATCGTTCCGACCTCCTTTCTGAAGGTATGATCGCACACACATCACTCCAGAAACGCACACATGATAATCCTGGAGGATACAAATGATACCAGGGCAGACTTGCACGACCAACGAAGTGTGTCCACACTTTCCAACAGATGAGGGCAACCACATATGTAACCACGCCTCCACCCACATAAAGCTATGACTGTTGAGGAAACGAAATACTTTTCAGGCTTTTCAGTTTAAAGGAACCGGTGGGGTGCATTTGATCCGTTACTTCTTAATTGCACCAGCAATGGCCGCCTAGGACCTGTGTGGTGGTCGTTGCATGCTTCCTGGAAGTTTTCAGCATGCGCATTTGTGACCTGTGGACGTCACTGCGTTATGATGTAACACACTCAAACTTGGCATTCGATCTCAAAGTGCTTGAACAGACGGTTCGTCTCCTTTGGTGGAACCTTCGAGCAGCTCGGTCTGTCGTCCCGAGTTTGGGTGTTGTGAGGACGTTATTAGGTCAAGAACATATTTATATATCTCAGAGGATGAGTTGTTCATTTCTGAAGTAAATTTCTAATAAAATATTCCACTAAAGGTTCAATTTAGCGATCCGATCTGCCAGAAAATTAAAGTTAATGAATGGAGATCTTGTTGATGATATTTCGATCAAAGACAGGACTCCACTCTGAACTGGTCCCTCATCAGCACTTGTACCCTTTTGGGTTGGACCTGCATTCTCAACCTGTCCATACCATCAGAGAACAGATTATGAGTTTACCTTTCCTGGTGTAGTTGATACATCCTGCCAGTCCTCACGTATGGATGATTCCAATGGAATACCCCTCGTCCAATCCTACCCAGAACACCAGGAATATCGTACCAAACGATTATCGACAAATTGCTCCTCTGAGAGCCCCCTTACCCTCAAAATTTAGCACCATTTCAGTGAAATATCTTTGCTTAATCATCAATTCTTCTTCTCTTGTGTCCATCACACAGGAAACTGTTCCATCTGTACCTCAGAAGAATAAAGGAGTTTTCAGCTATTTGTACAATGGCATTTATAACATCGTTCCGACCTCCTTTCTGAAGGTATGATCGCACACACATCACTCCAGAAACACACACACTTTAATCCCAGAGGATAAAAATGATACCAGGGCAGACACCCACAGCCAACTGAACATGTACACACTTCATACCAGGCTAGGACAGTAGGACACTCACATACGCATCAACATAGCAATCCACAAAACCTCATATACAACCACACACCCACCAGAACAAATCTATGACTGTTGAGGAAACAAACACTTTCAAGGGTCTCCAGTTGAAAGGAATCGGAGGGGTCCATTTGATCTGTTACTTCCTGACTGCACCAACAACGGCCACATTTAGCCTGTGCAGTGGTCATTGCACGCTTTCTGGAAGTTTTCATTGTGCACCTTTGTGACCTGTGGATGTCACGGTGATATGACATAACACACTCAAACTTGGCACGCCACATCATGGTGTTTCAACAGACAATTCATCTCCTGCAGTAGAACCTTCGAGCAGCTCAAGGTCTGACTCAAGGTCCCCATGACATTTGTACACAGTCTGACATCCTGCGTTTGGATGTTGTGAGGATGTTTTTAGGCAAAGAACAGGATTATTTACTTCAGAGGATGAGTTGTTCATTTGTGAAGTAAACGTATCATGAAGTATTCCACGAAAGGATAAATTTCGCGAACTGTTCTGTCAGAAAGTTGAAGTTCATCACTGGAGATATTGGTGATAATCTTTCGATCCGAGACCCTACTCCTCCCTGAACTGGACTGTGATCAGCACTTGTACTCTTTTAGGTCGGACCTGCATTCTCAACCTGACAAATGCATCACAGAAGGGATTATGAGTTCACCTTTCCTGGTGTTGTTGATACATCCTGCCAGTCCTCACGTGTGGATGATTCCAAAAGAATCTTACCACTCGTCCAATCCTACCAACAACACCAGGAATCTCATACCAAACGATTATCGATAATATGTTCCTCTGAGTGACCCCTCACCCTCAACATTTATCACCATTTCAGTGAAATATCTTTCATGAATCATCGCTTCTTCTTCTCTTGCATCCATCACACAGGAAACTGTTCCATCTGTTCCTCAAAAGAATGAAGGAGTTTTCAGCTATTTGTACAAAGGAATTCAGAACATCGTTCCGACCTCCTTTCTGAAGGTATGATCGCACACACATCACTCCACAAACACACACACGATAATCCTGGAGGATACAAATGATACCAGGGCAGACTTGCATGACCAACTAAGTGTGTCCACACTTTCCAACAGTCGAGTGCAACCACATATGTAACCACGCCTCCACCCACACAAATCCAAGACTGTTGAGGAAACTAAACACTTTTCAGCCTCTCCAGTTTTAAGGAACCGGTGGGGTGCATTTCATCCATTACTTCCTTATTGCACCACCAATGGCCACTTAGATCCTGTGCGGTGGTCGTTGCATGCTTCCTGAAAGTTTTCATTGTGCGCATTTGCGACCTGTGGATGTCACTCCGTTATGACGTAACACACTCAAACTTGGCACCCTATCTCATGGTGGTTCAACAAACAATTAATCTCCTGCAGTAGAACCTTTGAGCAGCTCAATGTCTGACAAGCCGCGTTTGGGTGTTGTGAGGACGTGTTTAGGCTAAGAACAGGATTATTTATTTCAGAGGATGAGTTGTTCATTTGTGAAGTAAATTTATAATAAAGTGGTCCACAAAAGGATAAATTTCGCAAACAGTTCTGCCAGAAAATAAGAGTTCATCAATGGAGATCTTGGTGATATTCTTTTGATCCAAGACCCTACTACTCCCTGAACCGAATTGTGATCAGCACTTGTACCCTTTTGGGTCGGACCTGCATTCTCAACCTGATAAATGCATCACAGAAGGGATTATGAGTTCACCTTTCCTGGTGTAGTTGATACATCCTGCCAGTCCTCATGTGTGGATGATTCCACTTGAATACCACTTGTCCAATCCTACGCAGAACACCAGGAATCGCATACCAAACGGTTATCGATAAAATGCTCCTCTGAGTGCCCCTTACCCTCAACATTTATCACCATTTCAGTAAAATATCTTTCATGAATCATCAATTCTTGTTCTCTTGTGTCCATCATACAGGAAACTGTTCCAGCTGTTCCTCAGAAGATTAAAGGGGTTTTCAGCTATTTGTACAATGGCATTTATGTCATCATTCCGACATCCTTTCTGAAGGTATGATCACACACACATCACTCTCGAAACATGCACACTTTAATGCCAGAGGATATAATTTATACCAGGACAGACACACACACCCACCTGAGCATGCAGACACTTCATGAAAGGCCAGGACAACCACATATGCAACAACATAGCAACTCACAGAATCACATATGTACTGTTGTGGCCAAAAATATTGGCACCCTTGCACGTCTTTCAAACAATGCACCATTTCTTTCAGAAAATTGTTGAAATTCAAAAAAAATTGGTTTCCACAAATGTACGTCTTTGGATAGCAGTGGAACAAAACAAAAAAAAGCTGAAGATATTCCTAAATCTTAGCTTATTCCACACAAAAATCCTAAAATGGCCCGGACAATATTATTGGCACGTTTCAGAAGTTGTTAGAAACAATTGGATTTCAAGCAGGTAATTCTCCTTTACTTTGGAATTGAACTCACCTTTGGTGAGTTGCAGGTGCCTGCAATATAAGAATCACTCATTCAACCAGTTTGAATGGAGAAAAGGAGTCATTCTGCTGTTTTGTGTCAGTGTGTACCGCAATGAGCATGGAGAAAAGAAAGAAAACCAGAGAATTGTCTGAGTAGGTCAGACACACTAATGTACCCAAGCATGGACAATCTCAAGGCTACAAGTCAATCTCCAGAGACCTTGATGTTCCTGTGTCCACCGTACACAATGGTATCAGGAAGTTTGAGGCCCATGGCACTGCAGCCAACCTCCCTGGACGTGGCCGCAAGAGAAAACTTGATCGAAGATTGCAGCGAACGATTGATCGAATTATGGAGAAAGCATCTCAATCAACTGCCAAACAGATTCAAGCTGACCTACAGACACAGAGGAGATAAATTTCAACACAGTCAGTCAATTAAATCACAACACAGTATGACAATTTCAACTCGCACCATCCGTCGCCAACTCAATGAAATGGGGTTCTATGGTCGGAGACCCAGGAGGACTCCATTACCGAGAGACATAAGAAAGCACGACTCGAGTTTGGCAAAACACACCTGAACAAGCCAAAATCTTTCTGGGTGAATGTCCTATGGCCAGATGAGACCAAATAAGAGCTTTTTGGTAAAGCACGTCATCTCTATGTTTACAGAAAACAAAACGAAGCATTCAAAGAAAATAACACCTTCCCTACAGTCAAACATGGAGGAGGTTCAGTGATGTTTTGGGGTTGCTGTGCTGCCTCTGGCACTGGGTGCCTTGAATGTGTGCTTGGCATCATGAAATCAGGAGATTACCAAGGCATTTTGGAGCGCAATGTTCATCCCAGTGTCAGAAAGCTGGGTCTCCATCGAAGGTCATGGGTCTTGCAGCAGGACAATGACCCCAAACACACTTCTAAAAGCACCCTGGAATGGTTGAAGACAAAACGCTGGACTGTTCTGAAGTGGCCAGCAATGAGTCTAGATCTAAATCCCATTGAACACTGGTGGGGAGATCTGAAAACAGCAGTTGGGAGAAGGCACCTTTCAAATCTGGGAAAACCGGTGCAGTTTACACAAGAAGAGTGGGCCAAACTGCCAGTAGAGAGGTGTAGGAAGCTCATTCATGGCTACAGGAAGCGCTTGACTGCAGTTATTTTGTCCAAAGGCTGTGCTACCAAATATCAAGTGAAGGGTGTCAATAATTTTATCAACAGCATTTCTTTTTATTTTATGATTTTAAAGGATATATTAAGTTCTGAATGAAAAACAAAGGTTCTTTAAAATTAACAGTGAAATACAGAATTGTGGAGGCCAAATACTTTTGTCCATTTGAACTTAGTTTTTGAGAAAATTGTGAGTTATTTGAAAAAAGTGCAAGGGTGCCAATATTTTTGGCTTCGGCTGTAACTTCACACCATCCAGAACATATCCCTGACTGTTGAGGGATCACTGATCATTTGTGGCCACTTTGGTGAAATATCTTTCGTTAATTCTCAATTACTGTTTTCTTCTGTCCATCACACAGAAGGTTGTGTCTGTGGAGCCACAAGACATTTCCAGGTCTTTGTGTGAAACAATTTGTAACATCGTTCCGACCTCCTTTCTGAAGGTATGTTCGCATATATGTCACTCCAGAAAAACACACGTTTTAATGCCGGGGAATATAAATTATACCAGGGCAGACATGCACGTCCAACAAAGTGTTTCACACTTTCCAACAGATGAGGGCAACCACATATGTAACCACGCTTCCACCAGCACAAATCTGACTGTTGCGGAAATGAAACACTTTCAGGCTTTTCAGTTTGAAGGAATCTGAAGGGTCCGTTTGATCCATTACTTCTTGACTGCACCACCAATGGCCACTTCGGTCTTGTGTGGTGTTCATTGCACACTTCCTAAAAGTTTTCATTGTGCGCATTTGTGACCTGTGGACGTCACAGCGTTATGATGTAACACACTTAAACTTGGCATTCTATATATCTCAGTGGTTCAACAGTCAATTAATCTCCTGCGATTTGGGTGTTGTGAGGACTCCATCTCCATCCCGAGTTTGGGTGTTGTGAGGACGTTATTAGGCCAAGAACATATTTATATATCTCAGAGGATGAGTTGTTCATTTATGAAGTAAATTTACAATAAAATGTTCAAATAAAGGTTAAATTTAGTGATCCGATCTGCCAGAAACTTAATTTTCACTAATTGAGATTTTGGTGATGATTTTTCGATCCAAAACCCCACTCCCTGAACCAGACTTATCAGCACTTGTACCCTTTTGGGTCGGACCTGCATTCTCAACCTGACAAATGCATCACAGAAGGGATTATAAGTTTACCTTTCCTGGTGTTGTTGATACATCCTGCCAGTGCTCACGTGTGGATGATTCCAATAGAATATCACTCGTCCAATCCTACCCAGAACACCACTAATCTCATACCAAACGAATATCGACAAAATGCTCCTCTGAGTGCCCCCTCACCCTCAACACTTATCACGATTTCAGTGAAATATCTTTGATTAATTCTCAATTCTTGTTCTCTTGTGTCCGTCACACAGGAAACTGTTCCATCTGTTCCTCAGAAGATTATAGGGGTTTTCAGGTATTTGTACAATGGAATTCATAACATCGTTCCGACCTCCTTTCTGAAGGTATGATCACACACACATCACTCCAGAAACACACACACTTTAATCCCAGAGGATATAAATACCACCATGACATACATGCAGAGCCAACTGAACATGTACACACTTCATAACAGGCCAGGACAACCACATACGCAGTGACATAGCCACTCGCAAAACCACATCTGTAACCACACACACCATGCAGAATATATCCCTGACTGGAGAAATAACTGATCATCTGTGGCCACTTTGGTGAAATATCTCTCATCAATTCTCAATTATTGTTTTCTTCTGTCCATCACACATTTTTTCATGTCCCTTTTCATGTCTCTCAGAAGCCCGAAGGTAACATCCTTCTGACCTCCTTTCTGAAGGTATGATCGCAAACACATCACTCAAACACACGCTTTAATCCCAGAGGGGTCCTGACTTAACACACTCAAACATGGCGTCCTAGCTCAAGAGGGTTGAACGCACAGTTAGTTTCCTGCAGTAGAATCATCAAGCAACTCATGGGCCGAAATTACACGTGTGGGTTTTGCGAGATTGTGTGATGTCTAGAACAGGTTTACTTATTTCAGTGGATGAGTTGTTCATTTATGAAGTAAATTAAAATTAAAATGTTCCTCCAGAGGTTAAATTTAGCGATCTGATCTGCCCGAAATTTATGGAGATCTTTGTGATGATCATTAGATCCAAGACCAGACTCATCCCCGGGGTGGTCCCTCATCACTTGTACCATTTAGAGTCAAACCTGCATTCTCAACCTCTTATAACGAAACAGAAGTAAAGCAGCAGAGGGTGGGGGTGCAGAGGACAATGTAAAAGATACAGGTGATGTGATGAAGATGGCTAATGGACATCAAAAGGCAAATTCGGAAAAGTATCACCGCTCAAAAAGAGCTTGAGCGAATGTAGAAAAATAATTTTTCCCCGGCTCGGGAGAGGATGTTTGGTGGAGCATCTTCCAGACCTCATTTGCTCCTTGTGGACCCTACTTGTTCCTCAGGATCCCCATCATTTTGACTTGTTTTGGTGAGTATAGCATTAAATCACTATGACTGGTGTTGCCCAGTTTGGATTTAAATCACCATGACCAGTGTTGCTTCATTTGGGTTGAAGTCGTGTGAACGGAAATGGACAGTTTGTGTTGAAATCACTTTGACGAGTATGGGTTCGTTTGGGTTGAAATGACGATTACGACTATTGGTTAGTTTGGGTTGAAATAACGATTACGACTATTGGTTAGTTTGGGTTGAAATGACGATTACGAGTATTGGTTAGTTTGGTTTAAAATCATTTTGACAGGTGTTATTAATTATAATAACTAGAACTGCCACTTTACAACTGTTGGTAGTGATGGTCGGGTGCAAAGACGTCCCACTTTGATCAGACACGTGACCAATGAAATCCTCTTAAAAAAAAAAAAAAAAACTTGATTCAGAATTGGATTTAAAAAATGAAATTTAAAGGAATTCAAACAATACTCAGATTCAAAATAAATTTTAATAATGGCTACCAGAAGTGCAACCGACGATTTTAAAATTACCAAACTGTATTCCAAAATACTCGTTAATAATGTGTGTGAAGTTTCACATCGTTCTTTTAAGCCGTACTGGAGTGAAAAATAGTTCTTCTTCCTCTTCTTCTTCTTCATAAAAGTTTTCTTCTTCTTCACATATATATAATATTCTGGCTGCCAGACCATGTGATCTATCACATTTAAATTTTGTAAAGTTTGACTTCAACAGCATAAGCCGTTTCGTGGAAAGTTATTTATTTATTTTTCTTTGATCCAATATGGCTGCCCAACCACAAGGCCTTTGAGATTTAAAAAAAATGTCCGCCGCTGAGGGTTGGGAAGGAGTTCATGTGTGTGATGTTTTGTGTTGATCGGATAAGGTTCGTTTTTTTATCGAATATGGCTGACAAACAATGTGACCTATGACTTGATCGTTTTCAAGATATATTTCTCAAGGCTGTTAGATCATGTGTGTGGCGTTTCACATCGATCTAGTGAGCCGTTTTGGAGAAGGTTTGCATTTTCAAGCCAATATGGCTGTCGAATCATGTGACCAATGACATCATCAATACGAGAACGGCACTCAGTAGAGAGCATACCTCCGCCTGGTTGGCCATATCAATCAATGGTGAAGAATCCCTTAAAAAATTCTGCAAGCTGGATCGGATCTGGATCTTCACCAAAATCGAATCGATTCTTCTTTGTCTCACACATACAACCTGTCCAACAAGTTTCGCCCAAATCCATCCATAAACTTTTGAGATATCCTGCTATGCATCGTTTTTGGCCCTATCTCCCAATGGTGAAGAATCACTTGAAAAACTTAAATAATTATCATATCCGAATCCACATTCAGATCTTCACCAAAATCCAATTGAATCGTCCTTGTCAGACACCCAACCGGTCCACCAAGTTTCGTCCAAGTCCGTCCATAACTTTTTGAGATATCCTGCTATGTATTGTTTTGGGCCTATCTCCCAATGTAGTCAGGGCCCTTAGGGATATTTTGGTTCAAATTCTTCCAAAAGCATCAAATTTGGCGCAGATGTTGCCCATGCCATACTCTTTCGATTTTTGATGGGCGCCAAGGGCGGTATGATCCGGGGACCATACCGGTCCATCCCGCCATGTCACCTGACCTATGACGTCATAATTAGGATATGCATCCAATCACATGGCGTACTATAAGTGGTCAAAGTTCAAAATGAATCGATCGAAAAATGAAGGCAGGGATTCATTTTTAAGGTTTTCATAAAATCCAATATGGCCGCCAGGTCACATGACCTATGACGTCGTATTTATGACATGTATACAATCATGTATACATGAACCGGGATCATGATCGCACAAAAATTAAACACAAGGATATGGCATACAGTTCATAAAACATCAAAATCCGTACCTTTGTAATTAGACTGATGAACTGCATATGCCTGAAAATTAGGAAATAGACATGTAAATATTTCCTCTAATTGTCAAAAATAAGGTCAGAGTTCGATTACCCAACCCAGAAACATAAAATGCTGAACCTCGTGTAAATCTTGACAAAAAACTCAAAAACCGACATGTTTGACTCAAAAATGACCTTTAAGATGACCTTGAGGGTTGACCTTGACCTCGAATCATCAAAATAAAATCATAATTTTATTTCCTCGACCTCAAAAACCCCTGAAAAGTGGTATCATACATTATTCCAACCCTTTTGGTTATTTAACTGATTTTCCTCTAATCCGGGTGGCGGCCATTTAGTATTTCGCCAATATGGGGCCCCCGGGGGGGGGGGGCGCCCGTCTTGGCACACGTCAAAAATCGAAAGAGTATGGCATGGGCAACATCTGGGCCAAATTTGGTGCTTTTGGAAGAATTTGAACCAAACGGCCCCAAAATATCCCTAAGGGCCCTGACTAATGGTGAAGAATCACTTTAAAAATTCTCGTCGCCGGATCCGAATTCGGATCTTCACCAAAATCTAATCATTTCGTCCTTGTCACATACGCTACATCTCTGACAAATTTCGTCCGAATCCGTCCACAACTTTTTGAGATATTTTGTTCACAGACAAAAGGACAGACAAACAGACAGGGGTGAAAACATAACCTCCATCCACCTTTGGTGGCGGAGGTAATAATTCTCCCATACAATTTTTGCCTAGATTACGCTCAATACATTTCAAACTGATTGGATTAAGCGTTGCACTTATGACCGGATTAAGCCTTGTATATGAAGGTGCCGATGTCATGATCAACATATATTTTACTCCCCATAGGGAGTTCCTGACAGTGTCAATTTTCAAATTTTTTCATGGAGCGTTTTCAGAGATACAGAGGTGCAAAGTTTTTTTTCTTCTTTTTTTCCCCAAAATGGCACCCTCACCTCGTGACGTATGATATCATTATTGTCATTAAAAAATACTTCTGGAGGAGGTGCTCCTTTGGTGAAAATTCCGTGGCAATCGCTCAAGCGGGTTGCAGAGAAAATGAATTTAAAAGAAAATAAACGTCCAAAAACAGGAGAATAAAAAATATTAATAAACTTAACAAAAACAATTAGGTTCCAGTGTTCTGTCATTGTGTTCATTGAAACTGTCATTCTGGTGTTTCACAGGCAGGTTGTTTCATCAATGTACAGTCACGTGAAAAAGTAAGTACACCCCATGTAAAGTTTTGACTTTTTCAACATATTTCAACATACAGCTATTTGATCTTCATTTCAACAATATTGAGAGATAAAGGTGATATAATATAACAAATATCATGAAACATTTACATTTTGAAGTCCATTGTATAATTTAAATAAACATAACTGCAAATTTCGCATGTGGAAAAAGTAAGTACACCCCTACATTTATCACTACTTCAAATACCTATAATTAGAATCAGGTGCATCAGCTCAGGTGCAAATTATTAGAACATCGTTAGAGAGGATCTTGGAGGAACCTGTCTTATTTAAACCTCAGACATTTAGTTTGGTTTGCTCTTTGTTGTTGAGGTGTGTGGCGTCACCATGCCGAGATCAAAAGAGCTCTCTGAGGCCTTCAGAAAGAAGGTTATAGATGCGTACGAGTCTGGGAAGGTATTTAAAAAGATCTCCAAACAATCTGAAATCAATCATTCGACTGTCAAGAAGATCATCTACAAGTGGAGAAGATTCCAAACAACTGCCAACTTGTTCACGACAGGCCGCCCCAGCAAGTTCAGCCCGAGAGCAGACCGCAAGATGCTGAAAGAAGTCTCTAAGACCCCAGAATGTCATCACGGGACCTAAAGCTATCTCTTGCCACTGTTGATGTCAAAGTGCACGAGTCTACCATTAGAGAGAGGCTGCACAAATTTGATCTACATGGGAGGTGTGCCAGGAGGAACCCTTTGCTGTCCAGAAAGAACATCAGGGCAAGACTAAAGTTTGCCAATGAACACCGAGGCAAAGACCAGCACTTCTGGAACAATGTGCTCTGGACAGATGAGTCAAAGGTAGAGCTATTTGGCCACAGTACCAGAAGACATGTTTGGCGTAAACCAAAGACAGCATTTGACCACAAGAACCTGATACCAACTGTAAAGCAAGGTGGTGGAAATATTATGGTTTGGGGCAGCTTTTCTGAATCAGGGCCTGGGCAGCTCACCATGATAGAATCCACTATGAATTCTTCATTGTACCAGAGGGTGCTTGAGGATAATGTGAGGCCATCTGTCGGACAGTTGAAGCTCAACCGAAGGTGTACCTTGCAACATGAGAATGACCCTAAACATACCAGTAAATCCACCAAGGAATGACTGAAAAGAAAGAAATGGAGGGTTCTGGAATGGCCAAGTCAAAGCCCGATCTAAATCCCATCGAGATGTTGTGAGGGGATTTGAAACGAGCTGTGCATGCAAGAAACCCCTCAAACATCGCACAGCTGAAAGAATTCTGCATGGAGGAGTGGGCAAAAATTTCTCCCAGGCGATGTCAGAGACTGGTAGACAGTTATAAGAAACGCCTACTTCAGGTTGTTTCTACCAAAGGGGGCAATACCACCTATTAGAGCCAAGGGTGTACTTACTTTTTCCACATGCGAAATTTGCATTTATGTTTATTTAAATTATACAATGGACTACAAAATGTAAATGTTTCATGATATTTGTTATGTTATATCACCTTTATCTATCAATATTGTTTAAATGAAGATCAAATAGCTGTATGTTGAAATGTGTTTAAAAAGTCAAAACTTTACATGGGGTGTACTTACTTTTTCACGTGACTGTATGTGTCGTCTATTGGATGTCGGTAAAGCTGGGCATCCCGTTTGTCGGCATTAGTTGTTGGACATTAAAGATGCCATGGTGTAATTCGCGAAGAGTTGGCAACCTATCACTGGCACCATGAACAAATTACAAATTTCTTATATAACTATTTCTGGGAAGGTAATGGCAAACCACCCAGTATAACCTTTACAAAATAACTGCTTACATTTTTTTTATATTTATGTATAAATGTGCATGTATTTGTATCATGTATGAGGGTAAGTGGGATCCATAGCTTTAATGTATGAAGGATTTAATAATGCTTTGTCTAAATGCGTTGTGGGACTAAAGCATTTTTGCTAAACTCAGTTTTCTGACTTTTTTTTTTATAGATCGAACCTGACACCTGCCCATGGGAGCCCTCCATATGGAGCTCCCCAAAGTGCGCTCCAACACATTGGTTGACTCCAACAACTGAGATCCCTGGAAATGAAACCGCATGTCTGAATGATATGGATGTTCACCGTAAGTGGATTTTGATGCTGAATGTAAAATATGTTGAGAGAACAAGGAAATAGTAGTGATTTGTAAGTTGGGCGGACTGTTTCATTGCATTACCTTTTGTAATAATTTCTTCATTACAGATATAACAACAGATTGAGAATTACTTGTATAACTGTGATTTTTGTGATTTTAAATGATATTTGGCCTCGTTTTATTTTCACACTGAAATGTTGGAATCATAATTATTTTCCACTCTTACAAGTGGCAACAACTTTCACCATGTTAAGCCTCAGAGGAATTTGGAGTGAGGAACGGCTGATCTGCGTTTGTTTTGCTTAATTTGATTTCAAAGTCATCCAAGTAAAATTTTCTCTTTATTTTGACCCATGTTTTGCTCATTGCAAACCCAAACCCTTCAGAATGTCTGGACTTCATTTCAATGGAAGATCAGGAAGAAGAGATGGTGGAGATGAACATCTACGAAATCATCTTTCATGTTGTATCCAATTGCCATCTTTGGCAATTCGCTGGATTGTTTTCTGTTTTAGAAAATGGATAAAGAGGCTGAAAAAGATGTGCACCAATAAAATGCACCACAAAAAGAGGAAGAGGCCAACCTTATGGTGAAGTTCCTGGGGTAAGGTGCTGCAGGATATGTGGGCAAGAAGCTGACCCAATCATGGAGCGTTACCATGATGCTCCCCTACAACGAGCACACCCTACAACAGACATGATGCTCCCCTACAACGAGCTGACCCAGTCATGGTGCTTTACTTCAAGTTTAAGAAGGATTGGATGACGTGATGCTTCCCTACAACGAGCTGCACAAAAACTTGCAGCAATGTGCCAGGCAGCTCTCCATCACGCATTTCTTCCACTCTGGTCCTTCCAGGTCAACAGCATCATCACCCTGTCCTGCTTCTTTTTTTCTGACACGATATTTTTCTGATGCCCTCGATTGTTAACATTGCATAAGGTGGGATGACAGTAATACATACAAATGTAACTAATACATACAAATGTAACAGTAATACATACAAATATAACAGTAATACATACAAATATAACAGTAATACATACAAATGTAACTAATACATACAAATGTAACTAATACATACAAATGTAACTAATACATACAAATGTAACGAATACATACAAATGTAACAAATACATACAAATGTAACAAATACATACAAATGTAACAGTAATACATACAAATGTAACTAATACATACAAATGTAACTAATACATACAAATGTAACTAATACATACAAATACAACTAATACATACAAATGTAACTAATACATACAAATGTAACTAATACATATAAATGTAACTAATACATACAAATACATACAAATGTAACTAATACATACAAATGTAACTAATACATACAAATGTAACTAATAAATACAAATGTAACTAATAAATACAAATGTAACTAATACATACAAATACAACTAATACATACAAATGTAACTAATAAATACAAATGTAACTAATACATATAAATGTAATTAATACATACAAATGTAACTAATACATACAAATGTAACTAATACATACAAATACAACTAATACATACAAATGTAACTAAAACATACAAATGTAACTAATACATATAAATGTAACTAATACATACAAATACATACAAATGTAACTAATAAATACAAATGTAACTAATACATATAAATGTAACTAATAAATACAAATGTAACTAATACATACAAATGTAGCTAATACATACAAATGTAACTAATACATACAAATGTAACAGTAATTTATACAAATGTAACTAATACATACAATGTAACTAATACATACAAATGTAACTAATACATACAAATGTAACGAATACATACAAATGTAACTAATATATACAAATGTAACTAATACATACAAATGTAACTAATACATACAAATGTAACAGTAATACACACAAATGTAACAGTAATACATACAAATGTAACTAATACATACAAATGTAACTAATACATATAAATGTAATTAATACATACAAATGTAACTAATACATACAAATGTAACTAATACATACAAATGTAACAGTAATACATACAAATGTAACAGTAATACATACAAATGTAACAGTGATACATACAAATGTAACTAATACATACAAATGTAACAAATACATACAAATGTAACAAATACATACAAATGTAACAAATACATACAAATGTAACTAATACATACAAATGTAACTAATACATACAAATGTAACTAATACATACAAATGCAACTAATACATACAAATGTAACTTATACATACAAATGTAACTAATAAATACAAATGTAACTAATACATACAAATGTAACTAATACATATAAATGTAACTAATACATACAAATGTAACTAATACATACAAATGTAACTAATACATACAAATGTAACTAATACATATAAATGTAACTAATACATACAAATACAAAGAAATGTAACTAATAAATACAAATGTAACTAATACATACAAATGTAACTAATACATACAAGTGTAACTAATACATACAAATGTAACTAATACATACAAATGTAACTAATACATACAAATGTAACTAATACATACAAATGTAACTAATACATACAAATGTAACTAATACATACAAATGTAACAGTAATACACACAAATGTAACAGTAATACATACAAATGTAACAGTAATACATACAAATGTAACTAATACATACAAATGTAACTAATACATATAAATGTAATTTATACATACAAATGTAACTAATACATACAAATGTAACAGTAATACATACAAATGTAACAGTAATACATACAAATGTAACAGTAATACATACAAATGTAACAGTGATACATACAAATGTAACTAATACATACAAATGTAACTAATACATACAAATGCAACTAATACATACAAATGTAACAAATACATACAAATGTAACAAATACATACAAATGTAACTAATACATACAAATGTAACTAATACATACAAATGTAACTAATACATACAAATGCAACTAATACATACAAATGTAACTTATACATACAAATGTAACTAATACATACAAATGTAACTAATACATACAAATAATAATAATAATAATGCATTTATTTTATATAGCGCTTTTCAGGAAGCCCAAAGACGCTTTGACAGAGTGCAAAACATAATGCATAGCAAAACATAAAAACAATTGCAAAAAAAAAAAGAATCAATAGGGAAACATTCAAAGCACAAAGGAGGGAGAAGGAGAGGAGATAGTCAGGGGTTAGATGCTGTGGGTTAAATGTTGAATGCAGTGTTGAACAGGTGGGTCTTGAGTGATGTTTTGAATGTGGTGAGTGAGGAGGAGTCTCTGATGGTGTGAGGTAGTGAGTTCCAGAGGGTGGGAGCAGCGATGGAGAAGGCCCTGTCCCCCCAGGATCTAAATTTGGTCCGGATGGGGGGGGGTCAGGAGGTTGGTACCAGCAGAGCGGAGGTTGCGGGTGGGAGTGTGTCTGGAGAGGAGGTCAGCCAGGTAGGATGGGGCCAGGTTATGGAGGGCTTTGTAGGTCAAGAGGAGGATTTTGTACTGGATTCTCTGGGAAATGGGGAGCCAGTGAAGCTTGTAAAGGACGGGGGTGATGTGGTCACGGGTCCGGGAATGGGTGAGTAGACGGGCAGCGGAGTTCTGAATGTATTGGCGTTTATTGGTGATTGTTGAGGGTGAACCATAAAGGAGGCTATTGCAGTAGTCCAGACGGGAAGTGATGAAGGCGTGGATGAGGGTTTCTGCAGCCACGGAGGAGAGGGATGGACGGAGACGGGCGATGTTTTTCAGGTGAAAGAAGGCTGTCTTTGTGATCTGTTTAGTGTATTTGTCGAAGGAGAGGGTTTGGTCAAAGATGACGCCAAGATTCCGGATGTGAGGGGAGGTGGATACTGGGAAACCGTCGATGTTGAGGGCAAAGTTATGGGTGGACTTGGTGAGCGTTTTTGGGCCAATGATGATTATTTCAGATTTATCACAGTTAAGTTTGAGGAAGTTGATTTGAAGCCAGGATTTTATTTCAGTGATGCAGTTTGTCAGGATAGAGTGGGTGGCGGTGGAGATGGACTTGGTGGAGATGAAAAGCTGGATGTCATCGGCGAAGCAGTGGAATTGGAGACCATGACGGCGGATTAAGTGACCGAGGGGGGACAGGTAAAGGATGAAGAGGAGGGGGCCAAGAACTGAACCTTGGGGGACACCTTGGGGGAGGGGATCAGTGGGGGATTTGCAGTTATTGATGGAGATGAACTGACGTCTGTCAGAGAGGTATGATTTAATCCAAGAGAGGGCAGTGCCGGTAATGTTAAAGGTGGTTTCAAGTCGGGTGAGGAGGATGGTGTGATCGATGGTGTCAAAGGCGGCGCTGAGGTCGAGGAGGATGAGAATGTTGAGGTTGCCAGCGTCAGAGGAGAGGAGAAGGTCGTTGGTGATTTTGAGGAGAGCAGTTTCAGTACTGTGGTTGGAGCGGAATCCGGATTGGAATGTTTCATACAGGTTATTGGCAGAGAGGTGATGTTTGAGTTGAGTGGCTACAGCACGTTCCAAAACCTTTGACAGAAAGGGTAGGTTGGAGATGGGTCTGAAGTTATTTAGGGTGTCAGGGTTTAGTCCAGGTTTTTTCAGAATGGGGGTAACAGCAGCAATTTTGAGGGATGGTGGGACGATGCCTGTAGACAGGGAGGAGTTTATTGTTGCAATGATAAGTGGAGAGAGAGCAGGAAGGGAGGCCTTGACAAAGCTGGAGGGGATGGGGGTCAAGAGTGCAGGTGGCAGTTTTCATTCCGATGAGGAGTTGAGAGGTCAGTAGGGGAGACTGGGGAGAATTGAGACAGGGGATGGCAGGATAAGGGGGGGCAGGTGGTTTGAGGGGGAGCGGGTGTGGCGGTGGTCAAGCTGTTGTAGATGTTTTCAATTTTGCGTTGGAAGAATGAAAGGAAGGAGATGCAGTTGTCTATTGTGAATGACTGGGTGGTGGTGTTCAGGGGGCTGAGGAGTTTGTTTATTGTAGAGAAGAGTGCTTTTGGGTTTCCGGAGCCAGAGTGGATAATTTGAGAGTAGTAGGCGGAGCGGGCGCGGGAGAGGGCATCTTTATAGTGTTGTATGTGGTCCTTGTAGGCCTGGGAGTGAACTGTGAGACCTGTTTTATTGCGGAGTCTTTCAAGTTGGCGAGCACGAGTTTTCATCAGGCGGAGTTCAGGGGTAAACCAGGGAGCAGAATGGGTGAAAGAAACTGTTTTGGTTTTTATAGGCGCATGTTGGTCAAGGCAGGAGGAGAGAGTGTGGTTGTAGTAGTCAGTGAGGTCAGAAGGGGTGTGGAGGTCAACGAAGGGAGAAGTGGACATTTTTTCAGAGAGGGTCGATGAGAATGAGGTAGGTGAAAGAGCGTTTAGCTTACGGAAGTTGATAGTGCGATAATGCCTTGGTGCTGGGGTGGGGATGTTGATGGTCAGAGTGATGGCTAGGTGATCAGAGAGAGTGAGGTCAGAGCCAGAGAGATGGTGCAAAATTAGTCAAGTAGAGCAGACAAGGTCCAAAATGTGACCACGGTTATGGGTAGGAAAGTTGACATGTTGAGTGAGGTTAAAGCAGGTGAGTAAATCAGTGAAGTCAGTGGTTAGCGTGGAGTCAGTGGAGTCCATGTGGATATTGAAATCACCAAGGAGGAGGATTGAGGGGGAGAGGGAACATAGCTGGGTCAGAAAGTAGGAGAAGTCAGACAGGAATGATGGGTGTGGTTTGGGAGGGCGGTAGACAACAGCCATGACTGACTGTGTGTGACCAGAGAGTTTAAAAGCCAGGTGTTCAAATGATGGAGCAGATGAGATGGAGATGAGGTTGGTCTTGATGTCTTGTCGGTGAATAACGGCAATTCCACCACCTCGGCCCTCCGAGCGTGGTTTATTGATGTAAGAATATCCATTGGGTGTGGTGAGGTTGAGCGTGTAGTAGTCCAGTGGTTGTTGCCAGGTCTCAGTGAGACAGAGAAAGTCCAGTTTATTTTCCAGGATGTAGTCGTTCAGGATGAGGCATTTGTTGTTGAGGGACCGGGTATTGAACAGGGTGAGCTTGATGTTGTTTTGTACGGCGGGTATGAATCCAGGTGATTTGGCCAGGGTTCGCAGACAGGAGGTGCGATTTTGTGCGTTGTTGTGACCAGGTGTGTTGGGCCGATGAGTGGGAGTGCGCTGAGCCGACCAGAGGATGGGGATGGAGTGACCTGATTGTAAATAAACAAACTTACGACCGGAGCCACGGTGAATGTACCTGGGTCGACGCAGGAGTCCATTCGATTTGATTGCAGAGATGCATGATGGGGTGGAGCGGGTTTTAAGCAGGAGAAGCCTTGCGGCGGAGTACCGCAGAGCCATGCCAGCAGGAGTGAAGGGACGAGCACGAGGCCAAGGGTGAGGAGGCGAAACAATCGTCACAACCCACGGGAGTGGGCCCGAGGAAACAGCGAAGGAGCCGAGCAGGTGAAGCCAGGAGCAGAGCCGGGACCATGCAGAGGGCAGACAGGAGCGAAGAGACGAGCACGAGGCCAAGGTTGAGGAGGCAAAGCGGCAAATGCAGCGGCAAACGACCGCCGCCGCTAATCAAGATCACGGCGGCAAACCGCCACCACCGCCGCTGCAAACAATGGGCACAACCCACGAGAGTGAGCCCGAGGAAACAGCGAAGGAGCCGAGCAGGTGAAGCCAGGAGCAGCAGAGCAGAGCCGGGACCGTGCAGAGGGCAGACTCAATGGCCAAAAATCCGCCACGACCACCAGGAAAGCAAGATACGGACAATGGTCCAGTCAGAGAAGCGGCGAGCAAGTGACGCCAGCGTCCTCTCACGACCGGACCCGGATAACTGACTAACCCGGATAACCCGGACCCTGTCTCACGAATGTAACTAATACATACAAATACAACTAATACATACAAATGTAACTAATACATACAAATGTAACTAATACATACAAATGTAACTAATACATATAAATGTAACTAATACATACAAATACATACAAATGTAACTAATAAATACAAATGTAACTAATAAATACAAATGTAACTAATACATACAAATGTAACTAATACATACAAATGTAACTAATACATACAAATGTAACAGTAATACATACAAATGTAACAGTAATTTATACAAATGTAACTAACACATACAAATGTAACTAATACATACAAATGCAACTAATCTATCTATAATTCCAGTAATCTCTGTGTGTGTGTGTGTCTGTGTGTGTGTGTGTGTGTGTGTGTGTGTGTGTGTTTGTCTGTGACCGCTGTTTCTCGACAACCACGGGTCCGATATACTTGAAACTTGCCAGGTATATTGCTGGGGACCCGAGGATGTGCCTTTTCAAGGTTTCATATTAATCGGAGAAGTAGTTACCGAGCTATGGCGATTTATTTACCAAACTCCGCAAGCCGTTCGCTTTGGACCAAACCATTTCATGTAAATAGAGGGGGGGGATTGTCACCGTACTCGCAAGCCGTTCGCTTTGGCTTTGCGAATGGACCAAACCATTTCATGTAAATAGAGGGGGGAGATTGTCACCGTACTCGCAAGCCGTTCGCTTTGGCTTTGCGAATGGACCAAACCATTTCATGTAAATAGAGGGGGGGGATATAATTTTAGATATATATATAGTACGGGCATGCCCTAGTACATACAAATGTAACTAATACATACAAATGTAACAAATACATACAAATGTAACAAATACATACAAATGTAACAAATACATACAAATGTAACAGTAATACATACAAATGTAACAGTAATACATACAAATGTAACAGTAATACATACAAATGTAACAGTAATACATACAAATGTAACAGTGATACATACAAATGTAACAGTGATACATACAAATGTAACTAATGCATACAAATGCAACTAATACATACAAATGTAACTAATACATATAAATGTAACAGTAATACATACAAATGTAACTAATACATACAAATGTAACTAATACATACATATGTAACTAATACATACATATGTAACTAATACATACAAATGTAACTAATACATACAAATGTAACTAATACATACAAATGTAACTAATACATACAAATGTAACTAATACATACAAATGTAACTAATACATACAAATGTAACAGTAATACATACAAATGTAACAGTAATACATACAAATGTAACAGTAATACATACAAATGTAACAGTAATCTATCTATAATTCCAGTAATCTCTGTGTGTGTGTGTGTCTGTGTGTGTGTGTGTGTGTCTGTGTGTGTGTGTGTGTGTGTGTGTGTGTGTGTTTGTCTGTGACCGCTGTTTCTCGACAACTACCGGTCCGATATACTTGAAACTTGCCAGGTATATTGCTGGGGACCCGAGGATGTGCCTTTTCAAGGTTTGAAATTAATCGGAGAAGTAGTTACCGAGCTATGGCGATTTAGCCGTTCGCCGTTCGCTTTGGCTTTGCGAATGAACCAAACCATTTCATGTAAATAGAGGGGGGGGGTTCTGTGGTCGTTGCGAATGGACCAAACCATTTCATGTAAATAGAGGGGGGGGGTTCTGTGGTCGTTACTGCCACGTGGTTTCAAAGTTTTTTTTTGTTGTTGTTTGCACGCATGCTTTTTTGCACGCACGTACGGGCACCCACGTACGGGCATGTCCTAGTACATACAAATATCATAGCGGTAATTTATCTGGTCATTATGACATTAATACATACAAATGTAACAGTAATACATACAAATATCATAGCAGTAATTTGTGCCATCATGATGACAGTAATACATGCAAATGAGGTACCACATGAAAGTTTAGCTTCTGCTGGTTCTTCTGAAATCAATATCATATTTCAGAAATACTTAATGTTAGTTATTGGACTACATGTGCCCGCACCTCGTGTACAGATCCGGCGCATTACAAAAATGATCAACTTTCTACATTTACTTTTGTTTAAAGTGCATATGTGGGACTATATTCATCCATGTCAGATATTAAAATAAACTGTCAATATACCTAATAAGTGATACCATAACTTGATTCTATGACATAAACTGACAAAGTTAGGACAAGTTTAAAAAAAATAGCACTCGTTAATAGAAGAAAGCAGAGCAGGGAGCATACATTCATGGGATTTAATACATCAACAACTCATGTACCAATTGAATATTTTATGTTTCTCTGATGTAACATATCGTCATTAAGATTACGAATGTCATGAAGCGTGAAATTAGACTGACATAATGTATGCACATTAACAAATGAACAAGCTACCACCACACAAGGTATACTGGGTAATGTATTCAATATAACGAGTGGGCACACGATTCATTCACTGGTGAACATTGTCAACCTTGATCACTGTCATTGCTGCCTCCACCAAACTGATACGGGATATCTGGCAGTTCTGTATCTGACTCCATCTTCAGAATATAGTGGTTTGTCGATGATATTGATGAAATGTTTTGGCAGAACATTTCCTACATACCCCAGTGGCTCTAGCTTACCATCCATGGACAACGGTTACATCTGAAATATCGCGTTTAGCGATGTGGGCCCTCTTCCAGATTCCAATCTGACAGATCACCCACCTTGTGTGCTGCTCTAAACTTCTACATGGCGGTACTGTTCCGAGATCCACATTCTATGAAGGGTTGAGGTGGTCCTCTTTGGCACATAGCTCCGTTATGTGGATGTGTCGCAGATTATTGACCTTATGCAATTGAAATGCAATGTTGGATTTGCAATCTTCATCTTCATCACCATCATCTAAAAAGTTGCGTTTGTGAAATAAAAATTTGAAACGGTACATGATGTTTTTTTTACTACCGTATGGTTAAGCACTTTTAATAAACTGTAATCACAGTTCTTCAATAAACATTGTAAACAGTACCTGGTGTCATCGTTTTTTATTATATAAACATATTTTATGAAACTGTAATCATGTGCATTCATGGTGGAAGACTTTTTTTCTTTTCTTTTTTACTTAAAATTTTTTCCCCCATGCATCAGGAAATGCCGGGAACAAATCCCTCTCTTCCTCATTGAAACAATGCCCTGACATTTGCGGTGATGACATTCGTGGGATTTTCCCCTATGAATCAGGAACCGCAGGGAAGCTATCCATTGTTTCCCCCATTAAAACAATGCCCCAACATTTGCTGTGTCGATGTTCATGGGATTTTCCACGAATCAGGATCTGCTGAGAAACTATCACCCACCCCCCTTTTCCCATTGAAACAATGCCCCCACATTTGTGAATTCGACATTTGCAGCATTTTCCAGGAACGTGTCCACCACTAATGTCGGGGCCTGACTTTATATAAACTACAACGGCACTTGGAAGGGCACATATCTCCACCAGTCGGAACAGTTTATACTTTGTATGCCATTGATAGGCCGCATCTGGATCCCGATCTGAACCAAAATCCAATCACCTTTTTCTTGTCACCTAACCAAATCATCCAATAAGTTATCATAATCTGTCCATATATTTTGGAAAAATCATGCTGTATATCGTTTTTGGCTCCATCTCTCAATGGTGAATAATCAAATAAAAATGAAAAAGCTCTTGTGTCCGGATTCGGATCTTCACCAAAATCAAATTGATTCGTCATTGCCATGCACCCAACCGCTCCACTCGTTAATATCGTCCGAATAAGTATCGTATCGTCCAATAAGTACCGAATAAGTATCGTATAGTCCGAATAACTTTTTGAAATATCCCGCTCATGGAGACATACAGTCGTGAAAACATGACCTCCGTCCAACTTCCGTGACAAAGGTAATCACAACGGGAAGGACTAAGGTAAATCAGTAATTTCACTGATTCTTATTACCGAAAGTAAAAGTATTAGCCTACCAAAATGATTCAAAAGTAATTTAGCTTTATGGACTTGAAGGCTGCCAGTCAGCCATCTTTAGTCGGAATACAAAACAAAATCTGCATATGTAAACTCTCATGTATTATCTTTGTACCAAGTTTGAATAAAATCGGTCCATGCATGTTCCAGAAATGATTGGGGACATGTTTATGTAACAAAATGGCCGCCAGTCGGCCATCTTGGATCTGATTTCGAAAATAAAATGACGTGCACATGTAAGCCATCATTCATTATCTGTGTGTCAAGGTTGGAGAAGATCGATACATGCATGTCCAATAAATGGTTGAGGACATGTTCATCATCGGGTTTTTTTACAACTAAAATGCCCTCCAGTCGGCCATCTTTGATTGCATCATGAAACAAAATGACGTGCATATGTATACCGTCATGTGTTGTCTTTGTGCCATGTATGAACAAAATTGGTCCACACATGTCCGAGATATGGTTGCAGACGGACGAGGCCCAACCCTTAAAGCCCCCGTTTTGGACTAAGTCCAATGCAGGCTAATAACTCACACACATAAGTCATTTAAATGTAATGACATGGAAGGAACAATGAACTGCACATTTAACAGGCATTATTTATACAAGACATGTTGATTGGTATCGAATGGCTATTGGACATGTCAAAGCAAAACTCACTGTAGTAATGTTGCCAATATTTAGCATTCAGCTCTTCCTCAATTTGTGCCATTGATGGCATTATGTGCCAAGACGAATAAGATATCAAAAGAAAAACATGTAATTTCACAGTGCAGTTTTTCATACCAATATCTCTGTTCATCACTTAAATACAGTTGGACACTGCTACTCGTGGTTCTGCTATTCGTGGATTCCGCGGATTCACGGGTGATAAAATGCGACCTGTCTCTCTATTCGCGGAAAAGTGTCCCGCAAATTGCCCGGTATGTTTTTTTCCTATTCCGGCCGTGGTCCACAAAATCACGATTCTTTCCCCTATTTGCAACCGTGTTCTGCAAATTCGCGTTTCTTTTTCTATTTGCGGCCGTGTTCCACGAAATCACGATTTTCTTCCCTATTTGCAACCGTGTTCTGTAAATTCGCGTTTCTTTTTCTATTCCGGCCGTGTTCCGTGAAATCGCGATTTTTTTTTCCTATTCGCGGCAGTGTTCCGCAAATTTGCGTTTCTTTTCCTATTCGTGGCCGTGTTCCGCGAAATCGCGATTTTTTTTTTATATTCGCGGCCGTGTTCTGTGAATTCGCGGTTTTTCAGGGGCGCAAAAAAAAAATTCACGCGCTGTTCACTTGACATACGGTACAGGCACAGTTCCATATTTATAAAACCCATCTTTCACCACACATGCATAAAGCAGCTGAACATACGCAAAAAAATTATTCTACAAGCAGTGAGCTTGACCTGTTCTGCATCATTGGCGGCGCTGTGCTTCGCGTTTTCTTGGCTTTCACTGCCGTGAATTATAGCTGCACTATAATCGAGAGCTTCAGGGGATGTTCCACCAGCTACGAAAACAACTCAACCCCGCCGCGAATTATAGAATGCAAACGCTTCATTAAATATATTCTTGAAATTAGCAGATACACTCGACACGGCATCATCCGATAATATCCCCCACAAAAAATGTCAGGGGATTCACCCCTCTCACAGCTACCCACAATGCTCGCAATCCTACATATACAGACTGTATCCTCGATGCAGGAGTATAATTTGGGTCATTCTCAGAGTTTGAGGAATTCTTGGGATTTTAATTAATCACCATCATCAACATTTTTTTTGTTTTTTTGTTTTTTGTATACATAATCGAGGCTCGTGAAAGAGCTAACATTTATCACACAAACAAAGCAAACAGACAAACAAACAAAGTATATAAAAAGGGGAGTGGTAGACAAGATGGGGAGAGAAGGGGAAGCACATAAACACAACATTTGAGAGCAGGGACATCGGGAATGTGTGGGAGGGAGAGGGCTTGGGGGGAGGCGGCATGGAAAGCGGGGGGGGGGGGTGGGAGAAGTATAAACACAAGGACACCAAGGACTTCCAGGAAAGAAGTTGGTATTTAAAAAAAGTGGATTTGGGGTGAAATTAGCGTTGGTAGAAAAGATCAAGGTTTTGGATGGGGGAAGATAAGAGATGGTGGTGAACAGCTGTTTTAAAGACCTGGAGGGAGGAGTGGGATTGAAGAGAGTGAGGGAGTTTGTTCCAGAGGCGGGAGAAAAGAGGATTGAAGGAGTGAAGGTGAGCAGAGTCTTGATTTTGGCAGTTTAACCATAAGAGAGTTGCAGGCAGATCTTGTGCGACCTGTAGGAATATTTGGGGGACAGAGCCCAGAGAGAGCTGGAGGAGCAAGACCGGAGAGGAATCGGTAGAAGACAGAAAGACCACCAACCTGCCTGCAGTGAGTAAGTGAAAGGCCCTCGGAGGTAGCTTCATCACGGGAGATTCCAATGATTCTGAACGCTTTGGTTTCAACAGCATGAAGGCGAGCTAGGTGTGAGGCAGGAGCACCAGCCCAGAGGGGAGAGCAGTATTCCATTGAGCTGTGGATGAAAGCCTTGTATGTGGTGAGGAACTCAGGTGTGCCAAGGAAGGACTTCGCACGATGGAGGATGCCCAGTCGGCAACTGGCTTTGGAGGCCAGATTTGAAATGTGGTTTTCCCAGGAAAGATCATGGCAGATAGTGAGACCCAAAAACTTGAGTGACAGAACTTCTTGGAGAGGATTATTCAGAAAGTGGATGGGAGGGTTGTCCAGTCGGTCTTTTCGGAGAGACATCGTAAGAGTGTGAGATTTGTCAGGATTGAAAGACATGTTCCACTTGTTTGCCCAGTCCGTGATTTTGTCCAGGTCTGCAGAGAGTGAGGAAGCTGCAGACTGCCGATCTGAGGGATGAGGAATGGAGCGGCAGAGAGTGGAGTCATCAGCAAAGAGATAGAGAGGATTTTCAAGAGAGTCGGAGAGATCATTGATGAAGACCAGAAAAAGCACAGGGCCCAGAACACTGCCTTGGGGAACTCCAGCCTGAACAGGAAGAGGAGATGAGAGAAACCCATTCAGGGCCACACGTTGACTATGACAAGAGAGGAAGTCCACCAGCCATGCATGGAGATTTCCATGGATACCAAAGGAGGAGAGTTTGGTGAGCAGAGCGGGGTGCCAGACCGTATCGAAGGCACGTGATATGTCGAGGAAGACAGCTCTAATTTCCTGTTTGGCATTGAGGACCTCCATCCATTGTTGAGACAGCAGAAGCAGCATGTCCAGAATAGAGTGACCTGGTCTGAAACCAAATTGATTATCATAGATCAAGCCATTGGAGAAGAGGAAAGATTTCATATCCGAAGCAATGATGGATTCCATGACTTTGCTGATAATTGGAAGAAGGCTGATTGGTCTGTAGTTGCAAGGATCAGTTTTTGCACCTTTTTGTGTAAAGCGGTGATGTTGGCTGATTTCCATGCAGATGGCAGATGACCTTGAGCAAAAGAGAGGGTGAAGAGAACAGAGAGAGGGAGTGAAAGAGCGGAAGAACAGGATTTTAGGACCCGTGGGCTGATGCCATCATGTCCAGTTGCAGAATCAGAGTCGAGGGTTGACAGAAAATTTTCCACCTTGTCAGGAAGAAAGGACACAGAGTCCAGGAGCAGCTGGGTACGACTGGGTACGGTGGGTACAGAGAGGGATGAGTTTGGGACACAAGATTTAGAGGCAAACACAGAGTTGAGGCATTCAGCTTTTTCACGTGCGGAGTCAGCTGTGTAGCCGTTTGAGGTGAGGGAGGGGATGGAGGGAGAACAAACACCAGAAACAGATTTGACCAGACGCCACCAGGATTTGGAAGAGGGAGAGAGATAAGAGAGTTCGGTCTTGAGAATGGAGAGATATTGTTTCCTGGCTCTCCTGTGGGTGGACGCACACTTGTTTCGGGCTTTGTGAAAGCCCGAAAAACATGATTTGAACATGATTTGAAAGTTGCGTGTTTGGAAAATAAAAATTTTAAACAGTAAATTATGTTGTGTTTTTTTTTTTGTTTCACGGTGCGGTATGGTTCAGCACATTTAATAAACTGTAAGCACATTCCTTCAATAAATTGGAAATGGTACCTGGTGAAACTGTATTCACATGCATTTGCGGTCGAAAACATTTTAAACTTTAAAAATTGTCCTCTATGAATCAGGAACCGCCGGGAACCAATAACGTATCCCCCTTTCCCCATTGAAACAATGCCGCAGCATACATTCATGGGATTTTCATCGACCTTCGCGGATTATCGTCGATATTCTCTGGACTTGCCTCGCCATTCACGGTTTGGGCCTCTCTATTCGTGGATTTTTTAGGAACGTATCCCCCGCGAATAGCGGGGTCCCACTGTATTGCAATTCAGTAATACTATTCAGCATTGACAAGCCAAATCCTAATAATTTTAAATTGGCATAGACCCTCAACAGGAATGTTGGCACACAACCAGGTGCTAGCCTAAATGTGAGATCAATGCAAGTGGTGACTGCCTTTGCAATGCCGTGCAACTACTATATATCAGGTATGTAATGAGTACTCAAGCATTGTCCTGCTCAACATGTTCAGATTGTGCATCAAAGTTCACAATACTCCAACGCTGTGAAGGTCTGGATACTTGGTGCGGATGGGGAAGAGAGAATGCCAAAATAGAGTGGATTGGTTGACTGAACGAGGGAGGAGCAAAAGAGGTAGCTCACGGTTGAGATGGGAGGATTGTGTAAAGAGGGATATCAGAAAGGTGGGGGTTGTTTGAGAGTGGAGAGAGTTGGCCGAGAACAGAATGGAGTGGAGGAGAATCGTGGTCAAGGTAGGGCAGGAGCTTGGTGCCATCGGACCTCACCCGTAAAGGAGAGTGAGGAAGACACAGAAGAAAGACTATTTGGACAAAAGCTTGTTGGAATTGTTACGTGTTCCTCCCTGACCTCCTGGTATCGGTATACCTCTGAACCTCGAGAGGAGCCATGGCAGAAAAATATGTTATTCTGTGTCAGTAATCGATAGTGAAACCACACCAAGGATTATAAACGAACAGATGTTGTATTAAAAATCACACACAAGAATAACGGTACAACCAATAGCAATCAAAGTGCACTCAATATACCTTAAGATGGTACCATCTGCTAAAGTAAGATAACTCACTGCGCTCCCAGTGAAGGAAAATAACCCTCCTCAATGTCTCTATAACTCAAAGATAATCCCCTCCTGCGAGTAGTGATGAGGCGATGAGGCGAAGAGGCGATGAGGCGAGTAAGGAGGCGTAGGTGAAGCGTGGACAGTCACGTGGTCCAAACCAATAGCAAACTGGCGGTGAAAAGGGAAATCCCAAAGGCGCGAACCAGACGTGCACGTTCACAGTTCAATCAGCGAACCGCAGCATAATCTTCAAACGCCGCTTTTGCACACACACATCCCCGGCAAACGACCGGAGGGTGAGACAAGCTGACGCGGAGCAAAACCCTTTTCAGTGAACGACGCGCGAGGTTCAAAATGGCCGACGGCTCTTACTTGAGTCGAAGCGACCTGGCGGGGGATTCTTCAGACCCTCAACGCCTATACCTGACTACGCAGGTTTCTCAATCCTCCAGCGATAACACCTATCGCAGGAAATTCCTTTCAAGGACTCAAAGGTTACTCGCGGCTTTTGTTTGAACACGCTGCTTAGGAGCTTCAAGACACGCGTCTCGTCCGACTTTTTCTCGTCACGCCTTCTTCTTCTTCCCCCTCGTCGTCTTCCGGTTCTCGATCCGGTTTCCTGTTTCATTTAAAATATTAACCCTTTTTGCCTTTTAACAACAATAACCTTACCTTTTAACAACAATAATCGCCGTTTCCTTCAAACCCCAATAATAATAATAATAATAATAATAATACATAACCAGAAATGTTTCAAGTGGATGAAAACCACCACCACGGAAGTGCCGAATCTGTAACAGAATAAAGATTGTCCTGAACCTGCGTCCGTAACTCATTTAATTTCTTCCGGTTATATATTTTTATTTAAACAAGACACCCTTTTATTTAAATGAGTGAGATAGACTAGGGAGATGGAACGAATGATCTTTTATTGCACTGCGTTAAATTAATTCATTCTAACGTTACTGCTGTCCAAGGAGTTTCAATTGGGCCAAAATAATGGTGGCACATGCACACATAATCAGACAGATAGCTGAAACAGGTTTTCTTACCTTTTAAAGGGTTTATTTCTAAAGTAAACAGGGAAAAGCATAACAAGACGCTATAAACAAAAACGAAACAAACCAAGCGAGTCAAATGGACACAAAGACGTTTATGGGAATATTCAAACGTATGTACAATGATTGTAAATAAAACAATTCCGAACTCACTGGGTTCCTAACCCACTAGGCGCCACAGTCACAGGTCACACTCATGCAACAAAACAATTGTAGGCAGGGCTTCCCTTATCTGATGCGCAGGGTGGACGCCAGACTCAAAATAGATGGCTTCAGGAACCACGTGCGAGACATATAGCTCCCAGAAATCAAAACGAGCATGATGAAGATGGTGTTTGACTGTTTGGTGTGGAATGCCAGCAATGATCCATTTCCTCAACCAGGCCTCGCGGACCCCTTTGTCCTTTAAGCAATGCCTTTTGGGGGTGCCCTCCGTACTCTTCCTCCACACTCCACCAACACATAAAGGAAGAACATATCACACACACACACACACACACAGACACACACACACACACACACGCACGCGCACACACACACACACACACACACACACACACACACACACACACATCAGAGAAGTAATGAAGGAAGAAAAGGACAGAATGGATGTCGGAATGACCAAGGGGAGGTTACGATGCTGCATGTAGAAGGACAAGCTTGTCGATGGTGCTCCAGTCCACATTATGGTCCTTAATTCTCCCAGATAAACTTTCTATTGGTATGAAATGAAGTTTATCAAGCAGTTCCACGCACACCCCAAAAAAGAAAAAAAATAGACTGGGGTTACTTGATACTCAAAACGAAAGTGACATGTTACTTCCTGGTGTAAGTTAGACATGTCGTTTAGTCATCATACTAAAATACGCCATTTGTGTCTGTCCGTCTGTCTGATGAATTTTTGACGCCAATACATTCCGTCGTTACATATTCAATCTCAACCAAACTTAACAGGATGACGAAGTGTTACATAGTGGAGGTTGTAGCACATTCATATGCCCCCCTCCCCAAGGGGGTTTTCTCCCCGGAGCGGGTTTTTCCCGCCATTGCCGTCAATGGGTTGTGTGTTGAGGTGCATATCCATGTTAAGTTAGCTTTATCGTGGCGTTTTTCCAAGGCCGCTTCGAATAACAAAACCAACGATAATAGCATAATATTAATGTTATTACAAAACAATATTAATACCAAAAATATCCCACCTCTCCAAGGGGTTTTCCGGCGAGTCAACGTATATAAATAGCTTATCATGCCGTTTTCGTGGGAGCAACTGCCTCCACCAGAAGTAATGAACAGTAATGAATATTATGAACCACAAACACGGATGATTTGCTTTTTAAACAGTCGCTAATGCTGTTTATAACACTAAATGAAGAAATTTGGAGGAATCCCGACATCCGTGAGGTAAGTTTTACTTGCAGAACTGAGCGAAGATCTACTGTAGTCGAGGCACCCCATAAGTGTTGGGTTAATAACATGACCCTTCCTGGCACTAACGTGGCGTTTTTCGTCACGAACTTTTGAAACTCGCTCCTTCTGTTTAACACGAAACTGAAAGGGAGGAAGCCCGGGGTGTGCTCATTTACCAAGCAGCTAGATAGCGCTTGCCAAGCTATTTTTCTTTCTCTCTTTTTCTTTCGCGTTTCTTTCTTTCTCTCTTTGTTCATCTATCTGTCCAAGGAGAAGTGAATTCTTGCAGAGATTTTTCTGTAACGGTTCCTTCACGGTTTTGAATGGAGTGCTTGCACAAATGCTTAAACCACTTGGCGATCTCTCCACAAGAAACTTGGTAAATGAACACACACCCAATGTTCTTGAGACCGGACCATAGATAGACTGTAATCTATGTACCCCAAAGAGGAATGACCCTTTCTGCCCCGCCCGTAGTTAGCGGGTGTACTAGTACTGTAAGCTTGGATCCTGCGGATAGCCTATTCTGCAGTTAATATATTGGAAACGGTGGATACATTTTCCGGATTTATCTGGAACTAGTTACTGGACTGTTTATGACTCGTTATTGAGTTCAAATCTACTCACATTTAAATCTACAAGGATTTCATGGCTCAAGCATGTGCGCACTGTGGCATTCAGACCCAGATGTACACTTAGTAATCTTTGACTTCTGATGACTCCAATGTAGTATTTGGTTTTCCGTTTCATTACGATTGTACCATATCCTGATGCTGTGTGGATTCTGCTTCCCCGCTGATGGACCTCTGGTAGCTTGTTACTGTTGCTGCGTTTTTGTCTGAGGAAGTAATGCTGAAATCTATATATCTGGGTTCTTCCCAACATCTTTCTCGGGTTAGGAGTTCGGGGCTAGGAGCTAGGGCTCGGAGTTAAGGCTAGGAGTTTCGTCCAGGTGTTAGGGATAGGCGTTAGGGCTAGGAGTTAGGGGCTAGGAGCTAGGGCTAGGAGTTAAGGCTAGGAGGTAGGGCTAGGTTTTAGGGATAGGCTTTCGGGCCTGGAGTTAGGGCTAAGAGTAAGGTCTAGGAGCTCGGGGTAGGAGTTCGGTCTAGGTGTTAGGGATAGACGTCCAGGCTAGGATTTAGGTCTAGGAGTAAGGGCTAGGAGTTAAAGGAAGGAGCTAGGGCCTGGAGTTAAGGACCTTTGTTTCTTTCACATTTCTATCTACTTTTTCACATTTCTCCTTATCTTACTATAATTCACCAAATGTCACGTTTCTTCCCGAAGGTACCGCAAAAACGGCTGAACCGATCGCAACGAAATTTTGGGTGGGTATTCCTTGGACCCCTGGGAGTAAAATAGGCTATATTGTTTTTCCAAGTTTTCCAAGTTTTCCAATTTTCCCAAACACAATGGAATAATATATACCGATATGAACAGTGATGTGGCTTTTGTTTAAATTCTACGTACCAGGAGAGAGTAGATCGACTCCTGACGAACTCTTCCTACACAAACGTGCGGCTCCGAAATAACATGGCAGCGTGTGCAAAGTGACTGAGAAACAGGTGTAGCGGCCGCTTCCGTGTTACAGATTCGGCGCGCACTCTTCACACATAAACGTGCGACTGAGAAAGACGTGCAGCAGCCGCTTCCGTTTTGCAGAATTCAATCTTTTTTCAAAATGGGTGCCATGTACTGTTTAGATTTTGATGATTTGCGTGTGATACGATTCAAAGGATGTTTATATGAATCGTTTGGAATAAAAAAAAAGCCTTCTGATATTTTGCCTTTTCATTTGGGCTTCCCAATTGAAGCCCCACCTGTAGGGCGGGTACCGTTGCTAGTTCATTCTAATTCTTGCGTTTTCTTTCTTTCTCTCTTTGTTCATCTATCTGTCCAAGGAGAAGTGAATTCTTGCAGAGATTTTTCTGGAAGGTTCACTTGGCTGCACCCGGATGGGTTTGAGGGTTTTGGAGTAGCGGCTGAAACCCGAATCCTATCCAGGTTCCTCCTGATGACTCCATCTTTGCTCTTTGCTTATTCGGGTTCCTTCTGATGACTCCAATGTAGTATTTGGTTTTCCATTTAATTTTGATATTTCAAGTCATTGTTCTCATCAAATTGCAAAATATAACAAATATAACTGCTTTCAAAATCTGTGTGGATGAAAAAGTTCATTCCTGCACAATATCTGAACGTATGATAAAAATTCGAAAATTATCCCAAAGAAAGTCGTGATGGGTATGAAAATCCAGCTTATAAATCAACCTCCCACCCTCACTCTGTCTCTGAAAATACCATCTGGTGAACCCTCCCATGTACTTGCTCAACAACCTTCTTGAAGAAATTCAGTCACTCAAACTTTTGGGTCTCACCAACATCCACAATATCTATTGGGCAAACCACATATCCAAGTTGATCTCAAATTTCAATCTCCATTGTGCCGAGTCTTTGCTTCGCAACTTCAAACTTCCAACAACGTACAATGAATGTCTTCAGCCGCACCTTGATGGCTCTTCAGCCGCACCTTGATGGCTCTTCAGCCGCACCTTGATGGCTCTTCAGCCGCACCTTGATGGCTCTTCAGCCGCACCTTGATGGGAGTTCTGCCGCTTTTCCCTTCTGTCCAGTGCCCCGGCACCCCACCTTTAACATCTTGATGCCGTGGAAGCAATACTCCGTGGAACAGGTGAGCTTTTGCTAAAACGTGACCCTGGCCGAGTTATATCAAAGACTAACAAAGATACGAACAACCATCGGGGATGCCTCTTCGTGGTGGTTGTACCCTCCAATGCAAGTTGGGGCCAAATCTTCCCCATTCTTCCTGCTTCCTGAATTCGTCAGAGTAGCGCGGTCACGGTCAGAATGCCGATCGGTCCCCATGGACCAGCCCTTCCCTCTTGTATCGGTCTCTTCTCTTTCTCTGTCTTTGTTTCTCTTTCTCTCTAATTCTGTTGTGGCCCTGACTTTGTGAAGGCGGTGGTTGGTACACCATCCTGGAGGATGCGGAGGATCTCTTTGTCGCTCCTGGGAGATCCATGGGCTGTTTCCGTGCCGCGGGCTTGTTGGAGAGAACTGTCTGGGGCTATACAACAACAAAACAACAACAACAACAACAACAACAACAAAGGAATGTGCTGCTCCCTTCCTTGATGCTCAGCAAGGATGATTGAGCACAGAAAACTAACACTGTGCAGGCTTGATGGGCCTAATGGCCTCGTCCTGTTTTGATGTTTCATGTAAATTCGGACATCATTATTATCATGCACACTCATCATATTTTTTGCCCTCATTAACCCTCCCCACACCCACCTTTCCTTTCCAGGTTATTACGTCGCCCCCCCCCCCCTCCACTCCACCCACATCTCACTCACCCAGCAGCCTCCTTTTAATTTTTCTGGCTTCATCCCTGTTTTCCCCTTCCCTATTCTTCCAGCCCCCTTTTTGCTGTTTTAACCTGTGTTCAGCATGTTCAACCTGCCTGTGTTCTCAGCCTCCTCTTGCTCTTATTCTTGTCTTCCGTTATTCTTCTGCATAATGTCCATCTTCCCTTATATTCACGTGTTTCCCCACTTTCTACTGTATTCTTTCTGTATTCTGATATATGTGTTCTCGCTCTTCCATGAGCCTCGACTTTGTTTGCAAAAAAAAGTGACTGTTCTGATCCTCCAGCTTTGTCATTGTGGAGCCATTTCACTGAACTGCACGTGTATCTTACATTGACAGCGACGTGACGAACTGTCATATCCCACAGGGAAGGTGGTCAAGGAGATAATGAAGCACATATTTCATTGATCTTGTCTCCTTGGATTTATCAGTTGGAGGAATGGAGTTGTGATATCGTTCTGGCTTACTTCCGAATTGCTGTCCTCAGTTACAGGATAAGAGACTCCCATGTAAAAATGGTTTAAAAAAGCAAGTGTTTCAGCAACTGCATATTTTAATTCGGTCCCCTTGTGTTTTATACCTCTCCCCCCCCTCCCCTTCCCACACCTCCTGCCCCCAAGCCCTCTCCCTCCCACACTTCTCCCTGCTCTCAAATGTTGTGGTTGTGTGCTTCCCCTTCTCTCCCCATCTTGTCTTCCGCTCCCTCTTTTTGTATATTTTGTTTGTCTGGTTGATTTGTTTGTGAAGTAAATGTTAGCTCTTTCACGAGCCTCGATTCAGTATACAAAAAATAAAAAAAATTAAAAAATGGAGCTGCCACTCACATCTCACACACACATTGACATACTCATGAGACAAACACAGCCACTGAGCTTGGGGGAAGTGTCGTCACTTCCCGGGGCACTCTGGGTACGAGCGACGATAAAACAATGGCACCGCTTTTCTCACCGCATTCAGCGGGGCATTTCCTTTCGAGCAATTTCGTCCTCCCCATGAATGCAAACCTAAGAAGATTGTCCATGCTCTTAACGTTTTAAATGCTGAATGTCAAGCAACGACGCAGCATTCGGCATCCTATTGATGGGCCATGAAGTGCTGGTGGACAGCAGCTCGGAATCCTGTTGAAGGCCATGAAGTGCTGGTGGACAGCAGCTTGGACTCCTGTTGAAGGCCATGAAGTGCTGGTGGACAGCAGCTCGGAATCCTGTTGAAGGCCATGAAGTGCTGGTGGACAGCAGCTTGGAATCCTGTTGAAGGCCATGAAGTGCTGGTGGACAGCAGCTTGGAATCCTGTTGAAGGCCATGAAGTGCTGGTGGACAGCAGCTTGAAATCCTGTTGAAGGCCATGAAGTGCTGGTGGACAGCAGCTTGGAATCCTGTTGAAGGCCATGAAGTGCTGGTGGACAGCACCTAGGAATCCTGTTGAAGGCCATTAAGTGCTGGTGGACTGCAGCTAGGAATCCTGTTGAAGGCAATGAAGTGCTGGTGGACAGCAGCTAGGAATCCTGTTGAAGGCCATGTAGTGCTGGTGGACAGCAGCTAGGAATCCTGTTGAAGGCCATGAAGTGCTGGTGGACAGCAGCTAGGAATCCTGTTGAAGGCCATGAAGTGCTGGTGGACAGCAGCTTGGAATCCTGTTGAAGGCCATGAAGTGCTGGTGGACAGCAGCTCGGAATCCTGGTGAAGACCATGAAGTGCTGGTGGACAGCAACTCGGAATTCCTGTTGAAGGCCATGAAGTGCTGGTGGACAGCAGCTTGGAATCCTGTTGAAGGCCATGAAGTGCTGGTGGACAGCAGCTCGGAATCCTGTTGAAGGCCATGAAGTGCTGGTGGACAGCAGCTCGGAATCCTGTTGAAGGCCATGAAGTGCTGGTGGACAGCAGCTCGGAATCCTGTTGCAAAGGCCGTGAAGTGCTGGTGGACAGCAGCTAGGAATCCTGTTGAAGGCCATGACGTGCTGGTGGACAGCAGCTCGGAATCCTGTTGCAAAGGCCATGAAGTGCTGGTGGACAGCAGCTAGGAATCCTGTTGAAAGCCATGAAGTGCTGGTGGACAGCAGCTAGGAATCCTGTTGAAGGCCATGAAGTGCTGGTGGACAGCAGCTAGGAATCCTGTTGCAAAGGCCATAAAGTGCTAGTGGACAGCAGCTAGGAATCCTGTTGCAAAGGCCGTGAAGTGCTGGTGGACAGCAGCTAGGAATCCTGTTGAAGGCCATGAAGTGCTGGTGGACAGCAGCTAGGAATCCTGTTGAAAGCCATGAAGTGCTGGTGGACAGCAGCTCGGAATCCTGTTGAAGGCCATGAAGTGCTGGTGGACAGCAGCTCGGAATCCTGTTGCAAAGGCCGTGAAGTGCTGGTGGACAGCAGCTAGGAATCCTGTTGAAGGCCATGAAGTGCTGGTGGACAGCAGCTAGGAATCCTGTTGAAAGCCATGAAGTGCTGGTGGACAGCAGCTAGGAATCCTGTTGAAGGCCATGTAGTGCTGGTGGACAGCAGCTAGGAATCCTCTTGCAAAGGCCATAAAGTGCTAGTGGACAGCAGCTCGGAATCCTGTTGAAGGCCATGAAGTGCTGGTGGACAGCAGCTTGGACTCCTGTTGAAGGCCATGAAGTGCTGGTGGACAGCAGCTCGGAATCCTGTTGAAGGCCATGAAGTGCTGGTGGACAGCAGCTTGGAATCCTGTTGAAGGCCATGAAGTGCTGGTGGACAGCAGCTTGGAATCCTGTTGAAGGCCATGAAGTGCTGGTGGACAGCAGCTTCAAATCCTGTTGAAGGCCATGAAGTGCTGGTGGACAGCAGCTTGGAATCCTGTTGAAGGCCATGAAGTGCTGGTGGACAGCACCTAGGAATCCTGTTGAAGGTCATTAAGTGCTGGTGGACTGCAGCTAGGAATCCTGTTGAAGGCAATGAAGTGCTGGTGGACAGCAGCTAGGAATCCTGTTGAAGGCCATGAAGTGCTGGTGGACAGCAGCTAGGAATCCTGTTGAAGGCCATGAAGTGCTGGTGGACAGCAGCTAGGAATCCTGTTGAAGGCCATGAAGTGCTGGTGGACAGCAGCTTGGAATCCTGTTGAAGGCCATGAAGTGCAGGTGGACAGCAGCTCGGAATCCTGGTGAAGACCATGAAGTGCTGGTGGACAGCAGCTCGAAATTCTGTTGAAGGCCATGAAGTGCTGGTGGACAGCAGCTCGGAATCCTGTTGAAGGCCATGAAGTGCTGGTGGACAGCAGCTCGGAATCCTGTTGCAAAGGCCGTGAAGTGCTGGTGGACAGCAGCTAGGAATCCTGTTGAAGGCCATGACGTGCTGGTGGACAGCAGCTCGGAATCCTGTTGCAAAGGCCATGAAGTGCTGGTGGACAGCAGCTAGGAATCCTGTTGAAAGCCATGAAGTGCTGGTGGACAGCAGCTAGGAATCCTGTTGAAGGCCATGAAGTGCTGGTGGACAGCAGCTAGGAATCCTGTTGCAAAGGCCATAAAGTGCTAGTGGACAGCAGCTAGGAATCCTGTTGCAAAGGCCGTGAAGTGCTGGTGGACAGCAGCTAGGAATCCTGTTGAAGGCCATGAAGTGCTGGTGGACAGCAGCTAGGAATCCTGTTGAAAGCCATGAAGTGCTGGTGGACAGCAGCTCGGAATCCTGTTGAAGGCCATGAAGTGCTGGTGGACAGCAGCTCGGAATCCTGTTGCAAAGGCCGTGAAGTGCTGGTGGACAGCAGCTAGGAATCCTGTTGAAGGCCATGAAGTGCTGGTGGACAGCAGCTAGGAATCCTGTTGAAGGCCATGAAGTGCTGGTGGACAGCAGCTAGGAATCCTCTTGCAAAGGCCATAAAGTGCTAGTGGACAGCAGCTAGGAATCCTGTTGAAGGCCATGAAGTGCTAGTGGACAGCAGCTGGGAATCCTATTGAAGGCCATGAAGTGCTGGTGGACAGCAGCTTGGAATCCTGTTGAAGGCCATGAAGTGCTGGTGGACAGCAGCTAGGAATCCTGTTGAAGGCCATGAAGTGCTGGTGGACAGCAGCTTGGAATCCTGTTGAAGGCCATGAAGTGCTGGTGGACAGCAGCTCGGAATCCTGGTGAAGACCATGAAGTGCTGGTGGACAGCAACTCGGAATTCCTGTTGAAGGCCATGAAGTGCTGGTGGACAGCAGCTTGGAATCCTGTTGAAGGCCATGAAGTGCTGGTGGACAGCAGCTCGAAATCCTGTTGAAGGCCATGAAGTGCTGGTGGACAGCAGCTCGGAATCCTGTTGAAGGCCATGAAGTGCTGGTGGACAGCAGCTCGGAATCCTGTTGCAAAGGCCGTGAAGTGCTGGTGGACAGCAGCTAGGAATCCTGTTGAAGGCCATGACGTGCTGGTGGACAGCAGCTCGGAATCCTGTTGCAAAGGCCATGAAGTGCTGGTGGACAGCAGCGAGGAATCCTGTTGAAAGCCATGAAGTGCTGGTGGACAGCAGCTAGGAATCCTGTTGAAGGCCATGAAGTGCTGGTGGACAGCAGCTAGGAATCCTGTTGCAAAGGCCATAAAGTGCTAGTGGACAGCAGCTAGGAATCCTGTTGCAAAGGCCGTGAAGTGCTGGTGGACAGCAGCTTGGAATCCTGTTGAAGGCCATGAAGTGCTGGTGGACAGCAGCTAGGAATCCTGTTGAAAGCCATGAAGTGCTGGTGGACAGCAGCTCGGAATCCTGTTGAAGGCCATGAAGTGCTGGTGGACAGCAGCTCGGAATCCTGTTGCAAAGGCCGTGAAGTGCTGGTGGACAGCAGCTAGGAATCCTGTTGAAGGCCATGAAGTGCTGGTGGACAGCAGCTTGGAATCCTGTTGAAGGCCATGAAGTGCTGGTGGACAGCAGCTAGGAATCCTCTTGCAAAGGCCATAAAGTGCTAGTGGACAGCAGCTAGGAATCCTGTTGAAGGCCATGAAGTGCTAGTGGACAGCAGCTGGGAATCCTATTGAAGGCCATGAAGTGCTGGTGGACAGCAGCTAGGAATCCTCTTGCAAAGGCCATGAAGTGCTGGTGGACAGCAGCAAGGAATCCTGTTGAAGGCCATTAAGTGCTGGTGGACAGCAGTTGGGAATCCTATTGAAGGCCATGAAGTGCTGGTGGACAGCAGCTAGGAATCCTGTTGAAGGTGTGGAAGTGTAACTCAGTGTAACTCATTGGTTGGAACTGGTAACGAACCAAGGTACGAGCAGGTGGTCGTAAGAATGTCAGGAATGCATCTCGCCCTGTCGAAGCTGGGAGTCCTGTTGTGTAGCTTTAGCACGACCCCGGGCTAACACACATTCCCAAGCCCGTACTATTGTCTTTCATCGGGATGCAAAGAGGATGAAGCAAATTCCCAGCAGGGACGAGCGAGTTGGTGCCAGGAAGGCGAGCAGGATGACTGAGTAACATTGCTGCGGAGAAGGGATTACGATTTCAGCGCACAGAGGATTAACTGAAGTTTGCCCATATAAACAGAAGAGACTTTGAGTCAAGGAGCACTCATCCTCAGAAGCCCTGCCCGACGGAATGAACGCGTACCACGAGTACGGCGCTGCAGAGAAGACATCAGCCACGAAAGAGGGACTATGCGGATAGAGTTACCTGGTCCATTGAGTTAAACGGTAGTTATTTGGTATTGGAATGAAGTGAACAACCAGTTAATAAAGTTGTGATCTTTTGTAAACCTGTGACATCATTGGAGTCTTGAGTCTCACAACACTTCCTCGACAATCTGGAGGCACCGCTGGGATTTCGAGTGGACTTCGCCAAGGTAAGCATGGCGTCTTGGGGATGGTCCATTATGAAATACGAACCTGTGTTTAATTCTGAACATGGTGGAGGATGTGTGTGTGGGGCTTGCCGCGATATAGGTAACATAACGACAATCCAAGGAGTGTAAACGTATTTTTGTCACGACCGTCCGAGGTAAAAGTCACGGATGGAACGTTTTAAATGATTCTATTATTCGTGTGCTTGCGAGGATGCGTACGTTATACGCTGGGTGTTAAGAGCCTTACTCTGGTCTGCAGGCAAATCGGCTCATGAAGTGCACCATGAGGCGATTTGTTTGCCGGTTCGGTAAGGTCCGTACACGTGTGTACAATCGTGTACACCCGTTTTAAATTAATAAATAAATAATTTTTTTTCAGTTTTCCCGCCATGTCTAAAACTCGTTTGATCAAGGTATAAATTAATGACAGACAACGCCATCTGATGCCGGTCCAGAATTATTGTGAAAGATGGCGATTGGATGAAAATTGCATACCGACACTCCCTCACTGTCCCTCATTGTCCCTCATTTCCATTTCGGCTACCTGTCTCTTGCCCCCGCTCTTTCTTGCGAAATGAACGTTCTTTGAACAAGTGGAATGATTTAGGAATGTTTAGAGGTCATTGCAATATTAATTACTTGGGATCATTTGTGAAATTTCATGAACAGATATGTGCAATGGATCTAATTTGAGTGAGTATGAGAAAATTTGGTGCAGGATTCGTGGAATGTACAAGGCTGGTACATGTGTTTAGCACTTGAAGACGTACCCCTGAGCTGCCCGCTCAAGGTGTGCGATTAAGGCGGCGGACAAAGAAAGTATTATATACAGATATTTTTTCTCAGTCAAATTGGATGGGAAAAATGCACTTTTATATTTTCCCCCATTGCAATGTGCTTATATTTTGGAACGGCTAGGGGGATTTAAATAAAATAAAAATGAGTAAGCTTTTCAGACATGCTTCACGGTTAAATGAAAGACAATAATTAAGCGCTTTGGGGAAGGCAATGGCAAACCACCCAATGTCGTACACGATATTTTCAGCACGATCATGGATTTGAGAATGCATGTAACTTGCAGTGTTGAACAAATTAATACAGAGAGAAAGAGATTGACAGGGAGAGAGAAAGACATAGAGAGAGAGACAGAGAGAGAGAGATAGACAGAGAGAGACAAACAGACAGAGAGACAGAGAGAGAGAGACAGAAAGAAAGAGAGAGAGACATAGAGACAGACAGAGATAAAGATGATATTTAGACAGATAGAGAGAGACAGAGAGACAGACAGAGAGAGATAGACAGAGAGAGACAGAAAGTGAGAGAGAGACAGACAGAGAGAGATAGACAGAGAGAGACAGACAGAGAGAGACATAGACAGACAGAAAGAGAGACAGACAGAGAGAGACATAGACAGACAGAGAGATAGACAGACAGAGAGAGACAGACAGAGAGAGAGACAGACAGAGAGAACCACAGACAGAGAGAGAGAGATAGACAGACAGAGAGAGAGATAGACAGACAGAGAGAGACAGACAGAGAGAGAGAGACAGACAGAAAGAGAGAGAGATAGACAGAGAGAGACAGAGAGAGAGACAGACAGAGAGAGACATAGACAGACAGAAAGAGAGACAGACAGAGAGAGAACATTTTTGGGAACGTTTTGGGAACATTCAAATGTTGGGTTTTGCTGACGTTTCCACAACGTTGTTTCAACGTTTTTCACATAACTTTCCTGCAACATTTAAATAATGTTGTTGTAAAACGTTTCCACAATGTCGCTACACCGTTTCACTTTCGTTGTTGCAACGTTTTGCTCCAACGTTTTGGGAACATTCAAATGTTGGGTTTTGCTAACGTTTCCACAACGTCGCCACAACGTTTCACTTTCGTTGTTGCAACGTTTTGCTCCAACGTTTTGGGAACATTCAAATGTTGGGTTTTGCTGACGTTTCCACAACGTCGCTACAACGTTTCACTTTCGTTGTTGCAACGTTTTGCTCCAACGTTTTGGGGACACTCAAATGTTAAGTAAATCGGATAAGAATTCACGAGTTATTTAATTATTAGCGATTAATGAAGTACTTATTTAATTAATTACATTTCTTATTACATTACAGTAATTACATTACAGTAATTACCTGAGGTAATTACAGTAATTACAGTTCCGGTAATTACAGTAATTACAGTAATCATTACAGTAATTGCAGTAATCTTATTACAGTAATTACATTACATTAACTCAGGCACCTTTTGAGTAAGGAAGCTGATATTTGGACATGACACTGACCAAGTGATGTGGCTGTCAAGGAAAATTTTGATTTATTGATTAATCATTTAATAAATTAACTCGTTGATTTATAAATGACTTATTTAATTAAAATTCCTCAGAGATACATCTTCGGATGAAATACTTGCAGATTGGTTATGCTATGAGCCAATTGATTAAGGAAAATATTTTGTGATGGCCATATTGGCAATTTCGTGGCCATATTCGTGGCAACTCAGTTAGTGCCACTGCACCTTTAAAATGCATCCCTGCGTTCATTTTTCGATCGATTGAGTTGAAATTTTGAACAAATCGGATCTGGACTGTCGTTGTTAACGACTCTAGCACGCACCCGTCAAATCAGGATGGAGCGGTATGGTCCCCGGATCATCACTGCCTGCAGTTTTAATTAGTTTTACTTTTTCTCTTGGTCATATAATTTTGAAGACATGCATGTCATGATATAGGAAATGTTTGTTCTGTTGAACGGAATAAATGTTGTTTATTTGTGTGGGTGTGTATTTGTGTATTTTGTATATATTTTCACGGCTAATTCCAGTTAACATCCTGCAAAATTTGCTCGTTTTTCTGGCCGAGTCGAAATTGCGTTGAGTTCCTATGGCATGCGCCATTAAAAGCGCTGTGTAATGGTTGAGCTCCCTTTATTTCATTTTGGTCATGCGGATGAGCAGACAAAGTGACGAATGCTGCGGCTGGAGCAGTAGAAGCGATGTTTTTAATTGAAACGATGTAATTTAATTAAAAGTGGGAGGGGGCAACACCACGCATACCTCTTTTAAGGTGTGTATAAACCCTGGAATAAACGTGGGAGGGGGCAACACCACGCATACCTCTTTTAAGGTGTGTATAAACCCTGGAATATTTCAGCAATCAATACAATGCTGAAACTATGTAAGTTAATTTAATGAGTAATTTAATGAGTAATTTAATGAGTAATTTAATGAGTAATTTAATGAGTAATTTAATGAGTAATTTAATGAGTAATTTAATGAGTAATTTAATGAGTAATTAAAAGTGGGAGGGGGCAACACCACGCATACCTCTTTTAAGGTGTGTATAAACCCTGGAATAAACGTGGGAGGGGGCAACACAACAAAGCATACCTCTTTTAAGGTGTGTATAAACCCTGGAATATTTCAGCAATCAATACGATGCTGAAATGATGTAATTTACTGTGTAAGATGGGTTTGTTGGGTTTGTTTGGGTTTTGTTGTTTATTTTTGTGGGTGTGTATTTTTGTGTATTTTGTATATATTTTCACGGCTAATTCCAGTTAACATCCTGCAAAATTTGCTCGTTTTTCTGGCCGAGTCGAAATTGCGTTGAGTTCCTATGGCATGCGCCATTAAAAGCGCTGTGTAATGGTTGAGCTCCCTTTATTTCGTTTTGGTCACGCGGATGAGCAGACAAAATGACGAATGCTGCGGCTGGAGCAGTGGAAGCGATTTTTTAATTGTTCAATGATTATTCGATATTGTTATGACTTATTGTCAATAGGTATACTAAGTGGCCATGAGGTAGCCTGTTGCTATGTACAGTTTTATTCTATTGTTGATTATACCACATAGCTGTGGTGATAAAGGAAATGTTCGTTTTAAATAGATGATTATGATAGGACCATGACTATAAAATCATGATGATTATTATGAATGATATCATAGGGTTCAAATGCAGAATGATTGCATGAACTGGGGAAAGAACTTTCAAGCCCTATGGGATAAATTGGGTGTTACAAGCGATGGAGTTTCAAAATTTAGCATGATTGAAGGAATTTTACAGTCTTATTTCAGGAGTTTTACGAAATTTATATTGCCAAGAGATTTGGGTACTATTAAAAGAAAAATGATGAGATATTTTTCCCAAAGAACTTTAATATCTGCCATCCATTTTGGCGGTCTCACGAATGAAGGATGAGTTGCCTTTAGTGGTTGCAAAGAAAATTTGTGAAGACCAGGCAAAATGGAAAAATAGGTCAGATATGACCCTAGGACAGAACAGTGATTCATCAATTGACATGAGGTATGAACCAGAGGTGACGACCGATGAGCTTCGATCTCAGTCAATAGATGGACCTGTCCTGACATCATTGGGGAAAGGGCTTATGCAAGGAGTCATCCAAAATGATTAATTTGATTTATTGATGAATATTGATAAATTAATTGAAATTGAATAATTGAATTGAACTGAATAAATTTAATTGAATAAATTTAACTGAATAAATTGAACTGAATAAATTGAATTGAATATATTGATTGTTTGATTGATGAAAATGCGGTCTCAAGAAAGAAGCTTTGATATCTTTGTGAGATATTATCAATGTGAAGACAACCTTGGAAAATTGAGCAAGGTGGTGAGTTTATATATAGATATATATGTGCGGTTACCATTGTGTGATTTCCCCTTCAACAGAGCGGACACCTGAGGATTCACCCATTTCATACTGACCCTCTGGCTCATCTGCAAATACTGATCTGTGAGATTGGATTGTGCAAAAGCCACAGGTGAGAGAGATTCTCTGGAAATCACCGTTTGAACAGGTGGAGAGATCCTTCCTGGAGGTACGAGTGAAGCTTTAGAGGAACAAACTACAACACATCCAACGCTACTTTGATAAAAGGCAGAATGGGAAATGGAGCCTGCAAGAATACACAAGGACAACCAGAGATTCCACAAAAAGGTACTTGTACACATCATATGTACGACCGTTATGGTGCCGAAGCTATAAGGCAGGTCGAGAATTGGTATTTGTGGACAAAGGGACATGATGAGGAGTTTCCAAGAGATGGTACATTTGAGCGAAGTCGATTGGAAAGATTGGAACAAAGATTGAAAGCCAGGAAGAGACAGAATCTAACGGTAGACTGGCTTGCATTCCATCTTTGGGATGGTGAATCCAGACAACGGGAACAGCAAGAACGGATAACGGATCTAGAACTTAAAATAAAAAGGATACAGGATACAGTGGAGGAGACAAATGCACAACTGCCCTCGAAATTAGGAATGAAAGTGACAGTTGTCCCATCTGATTTCCAGTTGTCTCCCCAAAAAGGACGGTACAGAGAATTTTTTCGTGTTTCAGGAGATAACGAGAGATTGCAGTGGCAACTCAGGGATGTAGAGATGCAGCCCAGCAATACAAGTGCACAGGTGCACAGACCAGGCAACGACAGAAACCGGTGTTTCAAGTGTGGACGGATGGGACATTGGAAAAGAGGATGTCCGTATACCAAAAGGAAGACAAGTTCATAGGGTAAACCAAGATCAAGGGTACCAGTGCTGACCGATACCTCAGACAATGATTAGGCCTTCATTGCGACAAATCCCAAATGACGATTGGCCTCAACAAATTAGATTACTGGACAAACATGAATAACTGTCGATGATTCTTGGGTCTGAAAAGTTTTCGGAGCAAGAATTATTCATTTTTCTTTTGCTTGTAAGCAAATTGATAATTAATTGATCAAATGCCGAAATTGGATCTTTTATGTTGGGCACAAAATTTTAAATTTACAAAGTTTGGAACAATTGCTTTGCAATTTTTTTGGCAAACCAAGTGACAAGAGTCACATCATGATCAGGTGGGAATTTCGGACTATTGTTCCACACGATTGATAGGTCAGTGGTCGACTGACATACAAATGGGTGGGTAGTCAAATTTGGATAAATTATTGTGGGAACTGAAAGGGTAATGTCAATGTGACGTCATAGGGGTTTTCTAAGAATAAACTTTTTGGTCCATTTGTGTATTAGCGCTTATAAAATTGAAGGACAAATTTTGAGAAATTGAAATAAAGTTGACACCCATCCGGATCTGTAAATAAGGGTTCCAACGCAAACAAATATGCATAATGCATGTGTGTGTGGGTATTTTGTGTGTCAGTGTTTTTGTTTTTGTGTATCAATCTTACAAGATTGTTGACACCGACAGTGTGCCTTGTCTGAAAAATAGATAGTTCCATGGGGATGGGATCGCATATCGAGAGAATTCGTAAAATAAAAAATAGAAATATAATTTGATTATGAAAATTATCACTTTTGTCAAGGGAGATGGAGAATAAAGATTTGATTTGCTGAGTTATGAGCAGCTATTCATTAATAGTAAAAAATTGGAAGTAATCTTGGGATTCCATTGTGATAGAATTTATATGAGAATCAAAGCTATTTATGGATATGAGCTTCATAAAAAAATGTGGGAGTACAAAATTAGCCAAATTTTGGAGAGGTCTTACACTGACTTCCCAGAGTACTCTGCTCACGGATTTTATATATATATAAACTTGAATTTTATCAGAATATAAATTGGGCTGTATGTATGGATGTGTATAAGGCATAGATGATATGGGAAAATAGTAAAGGAAATTTTGCTGGTTTGAACTATTGTGAGTTTTGAGTTCTGGAGTTCAAACAAAGTCACTGGTTAACAGATGAGAATGGATAGTAAATAAATTCTTCGATGCTGGGTAAATTAACTACGATATTACTAAGACTTATGAGAGCTATTGTTCTTCCTTACACCAGTGCGAAATTATTGGAAAAAAAAAATATATATATATATTAGATCCAACATAATGAATCTATAAATGAATGTCAGATGGATAATATCCTCAATTTGTACTAATTATTTGATTGTGGGTAAAGGAATTAATTTATCATAGTGGATTGTTAACAGCAGCCTGAAAATGTCCTGAGAGTGCATCCATGTAATCGGAAATCCCAGATTTGTTTTTACAAACAACATTTTGGTAGAGGTCTTGTGTGGACGAGCACTTCCCTGGTAGATAAAAAACGGTACTGCATGCTGGCAGCCACTTTTGCGGCCAGTTAGGCCAAACAAATTGAGAGGAAATTGTAGTTAAATACGTAAGTTACACATGGCTATTTGTAAAAAGGAAATTTGTTGAGATGGGAAACATTTTTCGAAGGTTTATTAAAGTGTTATAATATAACATGTGGCAAGGCAAACTATTGGATGGGAAAATTAGATCTGGCTATAGAATAAATTTATTGACCCCTTGAAGTTAATTCTTCGAATCATTGTTTCACTGGCATTTTTTGTTCAAATTGGAAATAGTTTGGTAGAGCTTTGGTTAAAACCTTTGGTTGCGGTATCTTGGAACGAAATGATAAACCATAGGAGATTGATAAGAATAGGGAAAAAAATATGGACCCAAAATAGAAAGTTGTATTCATGCCCCTCATTGCAAACAAGCACATGGGGCTAAGGTGGACGATCCCACAGAAAATGAGGCTGCACCTAGCAGCCCAGCAGAACATTCAGTGGCAGATAAATGATAGTCGTGATTTACAGTCATTTGAATTACATTTTAACACCCCTTGCATTGATAAACATTACATTTTCAACATGTGATATTCCTACTTGGGATAGTGACATTTATTTGCCTACATGACATACAATTACCTGCTGATATTAATACAACATGAGTGAAAAATGTATCACAACTACACTCATGATCAGGGGATTGAGTTCAACCCCGGGAGATAGGGGGATCAGGGTAAGACAAATAATCTGATTTATGTTACATATTAAGGGATTTTCTTTATTTACCTTTTAGGAAGCTTGTTAGTTTGGTATATAATGTTGAATGTCATCGACATATAATTATGTCATAGGTATGAATATATACAAGGAGTAGCAGACTTGTTTGTTGGTTTAGTAGTTATATTGGCAATTGTTTTAGTGGTGGCTTGCTTGAAAGCCTTAGTGACAGTGTGTTTGAATAAGGTAACCAACAACACGATGATAACGCATGAAGTGACAAATGAGGAAAGAAATGTGGAACCACAAGAGGAAGACTTTTATGGCGACATAAATACTGAGATTAAAATATTAAATCAAGTGATGTTGCAAATGAATACAGTAGAATTAAGATAATTGCATAACGACAATGTTATGAGTTGTGTCAATTACAAGATCAGTGAACTCATATCACCACGAGTGACACACTGTTAAAAAAAAAAAAAAAAAAAAGGGAAAAGAAAAAGTGGAGAGGAATTATGTTAATAATACATTATGCTTAATTTGTTGGTTTGGGAAAATTTTTGGTGGGAATTAGATATTCCTGTTTGTGATTGTAATCATATACAATTTATTTTCTTAGAGTAGTGCTAAAATACCTGCGCGAGTTAATTTTGAACTATATTAACCTGAAAGCAATTGTGGATGCTATTCTTAGTTTAGTAGTCAAATACATACCTGATTGAATATTACTTGTGTGACGCATATAAATGAATATAACTTTTTGAATGTTGTAAGGGAAAACAACAAATTGTTGAATGTGAAACTGTCGGAAGATATACATAATTATGCTGATTTCATGGTAAGATGTACCCTATCTGATTCAGTGTGTGTGGAAAGCAGATTCAGATGTGACTGAGCATAAGGATAAGACGAGATCACATTTGAAGGGGGTGCTAACGGAATTGGGAAGACGTTCGAGAAAGAAAATTTGTGGCTAAAAAAATGAAGTTAATCGTGGCATACACCCTCTTTCTCAAAGAATGATGAAGACATTCTCCCGTGTAACTTGGAGATGGATGCTTACCTTCACCAAGGAAATTTATGTGACCATTTGCCTGGATCACACTGCAACATATGAAAGAAAGGCGATCACTTACTCTTGTTTGAAGGCTTCGAACATTCATCACATCAGAAGTTGCAGGACAACGACATTTTACCTGCAACCTCTGTGAAATGCGGGGACATATGTTATTACTTCACCAACGTCCGGGGAACCAGCATGTAGCTGCAAAAAAACGGCTGTGCCCTTGTCACAACAGCTGTGCACGATTCTGCTGGTTGCTCCTGGTATGGACCATGAATGACCTGAACACCATGGTCCCAACATCATTGTGGATGCATCCGGCATCCCTGTTCCACATCTTGCTGGCCAATCAACATTACACCAACACTTGCTGCCCACTCATAATGAGGGAGGAGGCAAGTCGACTACAACTGGGCGAAGGCCTTGTTCAAGGAATCATTATGGTTCACAGCAAGAGTGGCAAGAATGCTACATGGAGAGCAGGGTCAGTCTATGACTCCGCACCGTTACCACAACAGCGAAATCCTACATGAAGTAGTGCAGGTGTTTATAAAGACAGAAGAAAATGTTTCATACCTGAATTCAAACACAAGTGATCAGCCCTTCCTTTCAAACAAAGAATCAACGTTTGTTTGGAGGGAAACGTTTTTTGCCAGATGTTGCAGATGCCTTAAAAACTTGAAAATGGTGAAGCAAAATTGTTGTATCTTGGTGATGGTGAAGTGTTGTTTTACAAAGATATTTGTGATGCAAATGAAATAGATTGAATTAACAATATGGAAGGAGTCAATGACCAACGAAATGTTTTGTGATCAGAGTCTTGCAGGATGATGGTGTATGCCTAAGGAAATTGTATTGATGTTTACTTGTAGTGATTGATTGTTTACTTATATTGATGTTTAGTTTAATGGTTAATACAAACAAAAAACAAAAAGATGAGGGAATTGTGGAAGTGTAACTCAGTGTAACTCATTGGTTGGAACTGGTAACGAACCAAGGTACGAGCAGGTGGTCGTAAGAATGTCAGGAATGCATCTCGCCCTGTCGAAGCTGGGAGTCCTGTTGTGTAGCTTTAGCACGACCCCGTGCTAACACACATTCCCAAGCCCGTACTATTGTCTTTCATCGGGATGCAAAGAGGATGAGGCAAATTCCCAGCAGGGAGGAGCGAGTTGGTGCCAGGAAGGCGAGCAGGATGACTGAGTAACATTGCTGCGGAGAAGGGATTACGATTTCAGCGCACAGAGGATTAACTGAAGTTTGCCCATATAAACAGAAGAGACTTTGAGTCAAGGAGCACTCATCCTCAGAAGCCCTGCCCGACGGAATGAACGCGTACCACGAGTACGGTGCTGCAGAGAAGACATCAGCCACGAAAGAGGGACTATGCGGATAGAGTTACCTGGTCCATTGAGTTAAACGGTAGTTATTTGGTATTGGAATGAAGTGAACAACCAGTTAATAAAGTTGTGATCTTTTGTAAACCTGTGACATCATTGGAGTCTTGAGTCTCACAACACTTCCTCCACAATGGCCATGAAGTGCTGGTGGACATCAGCTAGGAATCCTGTTGCCAAGGCCATAAAGTGCTGGTGGACAGCAGCTCGGATTCCTGTTGAAGGCCATGAAGTGCTGGTGGACAGCAACTAGGAATCCTGTTGCCAAGGCCATAAAGTGCTGGTGGACAGCAGCTCGGATTCCTGTTGAAGGCCATGAAGTGCTGGTGGACAGCAACTAGGAATCCTGTTGAAGGCCATGGAGTGCTGGTGAACAGCAGCGAGGAATCCTGTTGAAGGCCATGAAGTGCTGGTGGACAGCAGCTAGGAATCCTGTTGCCAAGGCCATGAAGTGCTGGTGGACAGCAACTAGGAATCCTGTTCAAGGCCATGGAGTGCTGGTGGACAGCAGCTCCGAATCCTGTTGCAAAGGCCATGAAGTGCTGGTGGACAGCAACTAGGAATCCTGTTGCCAAGGCCATAAAGTGCTGGTGGACAGCAGCTAGGAATCCTGTTGCAAAGGCCATGAAGTGCTGGTGTACAGCAGCTCGGAATCCTGTTGCAAAGGCCGTGAAGTGCTGCTGGACAGCAACTAGGAATCCTATTGAAGGCCATGAAGTGCTGGTGGACAGCAACTAGGAATCCTGTTGCCAAGGCCATAATGTGCTGGTGGACAGCAGCTAGGAATCCTGTTGCAAAGGCCATGAAGTGCTGTTGGACAGCAGCTCGGAATCCTGTTGAAGGCCATGAAGTGCTGGTGGACAGCAGCTAAGAATCCTGTTGAAGGCCATGAAGTGCTGGTGGACAGCAGCTCGGAATCCTGTTGAAGGCCACGAAGTGCTGGTGGACAGCAACTAGGAATCCTGTTGAAGGCCATGGAGTGCTGGTGGACAGCAGCTCGGAATCCTGTTGCAAAGGCCATGAAGTGCTGCTGGACAGCAACTAGGAATCCTATTGAAGGCCATGAAGTGCTGGTGGACAGCAGCTCGGAATCCTGTTGCGAAGGCCATGAAGTGCTGGTGGACAGCAGCTAAGAATCCTGTTGAAGGCCATGAAGTGCTGGTGGACAGCAGCTAAGAACCCTGTTGAAGGCCATGAAGTGCTGGTGGACAGCAGCTCGGAATCCTGTTGAAGGCCATGAAGTGCTGGTGGACAGCAACTAGGAATTCCTGTTGAGGGCCATGGAGTGCTGGTGGACAGCAGCTCGGAATCCTGTTGAAGGCCATGAAGTACTGGTAGACAGCAGCTTGGAATCCTGTTGAAGGCCATGAAGGGCTGGTGGACAGCAGCTTGGAATCCTGTTGAAGGCCATGAAGTGCTGGTGGACAGCAGCTCGGAAGCCTGTTGAAGGCCATGAAGTGCTGGTGGACAGCAGCTCGGAATCCTATCGAAGGCCATGAAGTGCTGGTGGACAGCAGCTCGGAATCCTATTGAAGGCCATGAAGTGCTGGTGGACAGCAGCTCGGAATCCTGTTGAAGGCCATGAAGTGCTGGTGGACAGCAGCTTGGAATCCTGTTGAAGGCCATGAAGTGCTGGTGGACAGCAGCTCGGAATCCTATTGAAGGCCATGAAGTGCTGGTGGACAGCAGCTCGGAATCCTATTGAAGGCCATGAAGTGCTGGTGGACAGCAGATAGGAATCCTATTGAAGGCCATGAAGTGCTGGTGGACAGCAGATAGGAATCCTATTGAAGGCCATGAAGTGCTATTGGACAGCAGCTAGGAATCCTATTGAAGGCCATGAAGTGCTGGTGGACAGCAGCTTGGAATCCTGTTGAAGGCCATGAAGTGCTGGTGGACAGCAGCTAGGAATCGTATTGAAGGCCATGAAGTGCTGGTTGACAGCAGCTTGGAATCCTGTTGAAGGCCATGAAGTGCTGGTGGACAGCAGCTTCGAATCCTGTTGAAGGCCATGAAGTGCTGGTGGACAGCAGCTGGGAATCCTATTGAAGGCCATGAAGTGCTGGTGGACAGCAGCAAGGAATCCTGTTAAAGGCCATTAAGTGCTGGTGGACATCAGTTGGGAATCCTATTGAAGGCCATGAAGTGCTGGTGGACAGCAGCAAGGAATCCTGTTAAAGGCCATTAAGTGCTGGTGGACAGCAGTTGGGAATCCTATTGAAGGCCATGAAGTGCTGGTGGACAGCAGCTAGGAATCCTGTTGAAGGCCATGAAGTGCTGGTGAACAGCAGCGAGGAATCCTGTTGAAGGCCATGAAGTGCTGGTGCACAGCAGCTAGGAATCCTGTTGCCAAGGCCATAAAGTGCTGGTGGACAGCAGCTCGGATTCCTGTTGAAGGCCATGAAGAGCTGGTGGACAGCAGCTAGGAATCCTATTGAAGGCCATGAAGTGCTGGTTGACAGCAGCTTGGAATCCTGTTGAAGGCCATGAAGTGCTGGTGGACAGCAGCTTGGAATCCTGTTGAAGGCCATGAAGTGCTGGTGGACAGCAGCTGGGAATCCTATTGAAGGCCATGAAGTGCTGGTTGACAGCAGCTTGGAATCCTGTTGAAGGCCATGAAGTGCTGGTGGACAGCAGCTAGGAATCCTGTTGAAGGCCATGAAGTGCTGGTGGACAGCAGCTGGGAATCCTATTGAAGGCCATGAAGTGCTGGTGGACAGCAGCTAGGAATCCTCTTGCAAAGGCCATGAAGTGCTGGTGGACAGCAGCAAGGAATCCTGTTAAAGGCCATTAAGTGCTGGTGGACAGCAGTTGGGAATCCTATTGAAGGCCATGAAGTGCTGGTGGACTGCAGCTAGGAATCCTGTTGAAGGCCATGAAGTGCTGGTGAACAGCAGCGAGGAATCCTGTTGAAGGCCATGAAGTGCTGGTGGACAGCAGCTAGGAATCCTGTTGCCAAGGCCATAAAGTGCTGGTGGACAGCAGCTCGGATTCCTGTTGAAGGCCATGAAGTGCTGGTGGACAACAGCTAGGAATCCTGTTGCAAAGGCCATGAAGTGCTGTTGGACAGCAGCTCGGAATCCTGTTGAAGGCCATGAAGTGCTGGTGGACAGCAGCTAAGAATCCTGTTGAAGGCCATGAAGTGCTGGTGGACAGCAGCTCGGAATCCTGTTGAAGGCCATGAAGTGCTGGCGGACAGCAGCTCGGAATCCTGTTGTAAAGGCCATGAAGTGCTGCTGGACAGCAACTAGGATTCCTATTGAAGGCCATGAAGTGCTGGTGGACAGCAGCGAGGAATCCTGTTGAAGGCCCTGAAGTGCTGGTGGACAGCAGCTCGGAATCCTGTTGCGAAGGCCATGAAGTGCTGGTGGACAGCAGCTAAGAATCCTGTTGAAGGCCATGAAGTGCTGGTGGACAGCAGCTAAGAATCCTGTTGAAGGCCATGAAGTGCTGGTGGACAGCAGCTCGGAATCCTGTTGAAGGCCATGAAGTGCTGGTCGACAAGGACTCAGAAGCCTGTTGAAGGCCATGAAGTGCTGGTGGACAGCAGCTTGGAATCCTGTTGAAGGCCATGAAGTGCTGGTGGACAGCAACTAGGAATCCTATTGAAGGCCATGAAGTGCTGGTGGACAGCAGCGAGGAATCCTGTTGAAGGCCCTGAAGTGCTGGTGGACAGCAGCTCGGAATCCTATTGTGAAGGCCATGAAGTGCTGGTGGACAGCAGCTAAGAATCCTGTTGAAGGCCATGAAGTGCTGGTGGACAGCAGCTAAGAATCCTGTTGAAGGCCATGAAGTGCTGGTGGACAGCAGCTCGGAATCCTGTTGAAGGCCATGAAGTGCTGGTCGACAAGGACTCAGAAGCCTGTTGAAGGCCATGAAGTGCTGGTGGACAGCAGCTTGGAATCCTGTTGAAGGCCATGAAGTGCTGGTGGACAGCAACTAGGAATCCTGTTAAGGCCATGGAGTGCTATTGGACAGCAGCTAGGAATCCTATTGAAGGCCATGAAGTGCTGGTGGACAGCAGCTTGGAATCCTGTTGAAGGCCATGAAGTGCTGGTGGACAGCAGCTAGGAATCCTATTGAAGGCCATGAAGTGCTGGTGGACAGCAGCTTGGAATCCTGTTGAAGGCCATGAAGTGCTGGTAGACAGCAGCTCGGAATCCTGTTGAAGGCCATGAAGTGCTCCTGGACAAGAGCTCGGAATCCTGTTGAAGGCGATGAAGTGCTGGTGGACAGCAGCTAGGAATCCTATTGAAGGCCATGAAGTGCTGGTGGACAGCAGCTAGAAATCCTATTGAAGGCCATGAAGTGCTGGTGGACAGCAGCTAGGAATCCTATTGAAGGCCATGAAGTGCTGGTGGACAGCAGCTTGGAATCCTGTTGCGAAGAGCTCGAGACAGACTCAGGAAGCCAGTCTACATGCAAGAAATGATGAATTATGAAAGAACAGCTGTTGTTTTGTCAGTTTTTTTCCCTTGCGTTTCAATTTTCTGCTTGACATGTACTTTGTAAAATCTTTTCAAAAAGTCATGAAATGGTTCAGTAGCAGAAATGTCCAAATCCTCTTTTTCATGTAGCGAAGTGTTCCACACTGAGCGGGGTGCTTTGGGCGGAGGATTTATCACAGATTGGGGTAACATGAGAGACGTGAGAGCATTCCACGTGACTTTTATTTGGGTTCATAAAATGTGATGTATTGGTCACAGGATGAGAAAGTTCACAAAGATTGCTGAAACAAGACCAGGGATGTCTAATAAAGACATGTGGCAAGTTCAATGCCATGAGTGGCATTTGAAGTTGTAACAATCGATATCGTCAGAAATTTATGCAAACAAAAGTTTAAGTTAATACTGGTTTGTTTAGTGTTGCGATTTGAACACATTGGCTGTGACCACATGGTTATGTCACCTGCGTTGGCAGATCCGAGGAGGGGGACACCAGATGGTCTGGAACCTCCTTTTAAAAAACTACATTATGATATTATGGTATTGAACAATTAGCCAGTGTGAGTTCATCAAAATTCGAAGAATCTCCAGGAGTCGTGGACAGAGGTATTTCAATACCAGGACACATCCTGCAGTTTGCCATGAATTTGTGATACCTTCAAAGAGCAACAGAACATCCACGATTCAAAATTGGGGAGCTATACCTCTGATATATATATATGTATATATATATCAATACATACACGGTATAGTGCTTTCGATTAATCAATGGTCTCCAGTGCAAATTACCAACTCCGAGCACCCTTCCTGAAATATATGCACATAAGTAGAACAGCTCTCGGTAGAACGCATACCTCCGCCAGGCTGAACAGTTTACGTTTTGTAGCCCACTCTTAGGTCATATCTGGATTCGGACCTGAACCAAAATCTAATCTGTTTGTTATTGTCACATAAACAACTCATCCTCCAAGTTTCGGCCGAATTCGTCGACAACTTTTTGAAATATCATGCGATATATTGTTTTTGGCCCCATCTGTCTTCTACCGACTCCTCTCCGGCCTTGCTCCCCCAGCTCTCTCTGGGCTCTGTACCCCAAATATTCCTACAGGTCGCACAAGATCTGCCTGCAATCCTCTTATGGTTAAACTGCCAAAATCAAGACTCTCTGCTCACCTTCACTCCTTCATTCCTCTTTTCTCCCGCCTCTGGAACAAACTCCCTCACTCTCTTCAATCCCACTCCACCCTCCAGGACTTTAAAACAGCTGTTCACCACCATCTCTTATCCCCCATCCAAAACCTTGATCTTTTCTACCCCCGTTAATTCACCAAAGATCCACTTTTTTGAAATACCAACTTCTTTCCTGGAAGTCCTAGCAGTGTCAAAGTGTTTTTTTTTTGGTTTACCTCTCCCACCCCCTCCCCCTTCCCATGCCTCCTTCCCCCAAGCCCTCTCCCTCCCACAGACCTCCCGATGTCCCTGCTCTCCATCTTGTCTCCCGCTCCCTTTATCATATGTTTTATGTGTCAGTTTGTCTTTTTGTGATTCATGTTAGCTCTTACACGAGCCTCGACCTTGTATACAAAAAAAATAATCTCTCAATTGTGAAGAGTCACTAAAGATTATGGTATCCGAATCTTAGTATCTAAACAATTCATCCTTGTCAAACACCTAACCTATCCACCAAATGTCATCCGAATCGAATTTCTAAACAATTTCGTCGTTGTCACATACCCAAGCTGTCCACAAAATGTCGTCCGAATCCGTCCCCAACTGTTTGAGATATCCTGTTGATAGACATTTCCGAAGACAGACAAATAGAGGGCCGAAAACATCACCTCTGCCCACTTTAGCTACAACTACAACTACAACTACAACTACAACCACAACTACAACCACAACTACCCATGCAGAAAAATAAGCTTGCTAATCATTATCGAAAAACTGCAACCTTTGAGTAAAGACTTTAATTTTTCTCTTCGAGAATGTGTTGCCCTGAGGGCATTTGAGAGTATTTTCTAATCGAGAATGTGTTGCCCTGAGGGCATTTAAGAGTATTTTCTCTTCGAGAATGTGTTGCCCAGAGGGCATTTAAGAGTGTTTTCTCTTCGAGAATGTGTTGCCCTGAGGACATTTAAGAGTCAACCACGGATTATGCATTAGCACAGTCTGTGTGCCAGATGGCTCAGCAATTACCGCGACCTGAACATTATTCGTGAGCCAGGTGTGTTTCCATTGATATTTCGACAGCACCATGGGCATTTCCTCTGGATCTCGCAGTCAGTTCCTGGAGCTGAGGACCCCAAAGATGATTCCGGCTCATTTCGATCAAATTGGAGCAAACGATCATGTCCGGGATGGATAACAGTTCAATGGCGTCAATAATTCCCGATGCTAACCTTTACTCGTGTGGTGTTTCACACCTGCTTTTTCATCCCATAATAAACTCGACCCTCTCGATGATGGCCTCAAGATCGAATTCCATGTTCTTGCTCAATCAAATTCCCTTTCACTGTGATTTAAACATCTCAAATGGTCACCAACGGACCCATGCGTGTCTATGGCCTTAAATGGATTTAAAATCAAACAGTTACATTGTTTAAAAGCTTTTCTCAGCAGCGCCATTTTGTATTTAAAAACAAACTTTGTGAAACGAAAGGATTAGTGAGCTCTATTGGTGTCTCAGTTGTCTGCTCCTGGGTTATAACCCCACACGGTGCTGCTCCTGGGTTATAACCCCACCCCTTCCTGCTCCTGGGTTATAAACCCACCTAGTGCTGCTCCTGGGTTATAACCCCACCCCGTCCTGCTCCTGGGTTAAAACCCCACCCCTTCCTGCTCCTGGGTTATAACCCCACCCCATCCTGCTTCTGGGTTATAACCCCACCCCGTCCTGCTCCTGGGTTATAACCCCACCCCTTCCTGCTCCTGGGTTATAACTCCACCCCGTCCTGCTCCTGGGTTAAAACCCCACCCCGTCCTGCTCCTGGGTTATAACCCCACCCTGTCCTGCTCCTGGGCTATAACCCCACCCCGTCCTGAGTCTGGGTTATAACCCCACACCGTCCTGTCCTGGGTTATAACCCCACACGGTGCTGCTCCTGGGTTATAACCCCACCCCTTCCTGCTCCTGGGTTATAACCCCACCCCATCCTGCTCCTGGGTTAAAACCCCACCCCTTCCTGCTCCTGGGTTATAACCCCACCCCTTCCTGCTCCTGGGTTATAACTCCACCCCGTCCTGCTCCTGGGTTAAAGCCCCACCCCGTCCTGCTCCTGGGTTATAACCCCACCCTGTCCTGCTCCTGGGCTATAACCCCACCCCGTCCTGAGTCTGGGTTATAACCCCACACCGTCCTGCTCCTGGGTTATAACCCCACCCCGTCCTGCTCCTGGGTTATAACCCCACCCCGTCCTGCTCCTGGGTTATAACCCCACCCCGTCCTGCTCCTGGGTTATAACCCCACCCCACTCCTGGGTTATAACCCCACCCCGTCCTGCTCCTGGGTATGAACCCCATCCCGTCCTGCTCCTGGGTTATAACCCCACCCCGTCCTGCTCCTGGGTTATAACCCCACCTCATCCTGCTCCTGGGTTCGCTGTGGTTTTTCTATAACTGCTGTGGTTTCTCTATAACCTGCTCTATAACTGATGTGGTTGCTCTATAACCTGCTCTATAACTGATGTGGTTGCTCTATAACTTGCTCTATAACTGCTGTGGTTGCTCTATAACCTGCTATATAACTGCTGTGGTTGCTCTATACCCTGCTATATAACTGCTGTGGTTGCTCTATAACCTGCTATATAACTGCTGTGGTTGCTCTATAACTGCTGTGGTTGCTCTATAACCTGCTATATAACTGCTGTGGTTGCTCTACAACCTGCTATATAACTGCTGTGGTTGCTCTATAACCTGCTATATAACTGCTGTGGTTGCTCTATAACCTGCTATATAACTGCTGTGGTTGCTCTATAACCTGCTATATAACTGCTGTGGTTGCTCTTTAACCTGCTATATAACTGCTGTGGTTGCTCTATAACTGCTGTGGTTGTCCTATAACCTGCTATATAACTGCTGTGGTTGCTCTATAACCTGCTCTGTATCTGCTGTGGTTTCTCTATAAACTGCTCTATATTCTGCTGTGGTTGCTCTATAACCTGCTATATAACTGATATGGTTGCTCTATAACTTGCTCTATATCTGCTGTGGTTGCTCTATAACCTGCTCTATATCTGCTGTGGTTTCTCTATAACCTGCTATATATCTGCTGTGGTTTCTCTATAACCTGCTCTATAACTGATATGGTTGCTCTATAACCTGCTCTATATCTGCTGTGGTTTCTCTATAACCTGCTATATAACTGATATGGTTGCTCTATAACTTGCTCTATATCTGCTGTGGTTGCTCTATAACCTGCTCTATATCTGCTGTGGTTGCTCTATATCCTGCTCTATAACTGATATGGTTGCTCGATAAACTGCTCTATATCTGCTGTGGTTGCTCTATAACCTGCTATATAACTGATATGATTGCTCTATAACTTGCTCTATATCTGCTGTGGTTGCTCTATAACCTGCTCTATATCTGCTGTGGTTGCTCTATATCCTGCTCTATAACTGATATGGTTGCTCTATAACCTGCTCTATATCTGCTGTGGTTTCTCTATAACCTGCTCGATATCTGCTGTGGTTGCTCTATAACCTGCTCTATAACTGCTGTGGTTGCTCTGTAACCTGCTCTATATCTGCTGCAGTTGCTCTATAACCTGCTCTATAACTGCTGTGGTTGCTCTGTAACCTGCTCTATAACTGATATGGTTGCTCTATAAACTGCTCTATAACTGATGTGGTTGCTCTATAACCTGCTCTCTAACTGCTGTGGTTGCTCTATAACCTGCTCTATAACTGCTGTGGTTGCTCAAAAACCTGCTCTATAACTGATGTGGTTGCTCTGTAACCTGCTCTATAACTGCTGTGGTTGCTCTATAACCTGCTCTGTAACTGCTGCGGTTGCTCTGTAACCTGCTCTATAACTGCTGTGGTTGCTCTATAACCTGCTATATAAGTGATATGGTTGCTCTATAACCTGCTCTATAACTGCTGTGGTTGCTCTGTAACCTGCTCTATAACTGCTGTGGTTGCTCTAGAAACCTGCTATATAAGTGATATGGTTGCTCTATAACCTGCTCTATAACTGCTGTGGTTGCTCTGTAACCTGCTCTATAACTGCTGTGGTTGCTCTATAACCTGCTCTATAACTGCTGTGGTTGCTCTGTAACCTGCTCTATAACTGCTGTGGTTGCTCTATAACCTGCTATATAAGTGATATGGTTGCTCTATAACCTGCTCTATAACTGCTGTGGTTGCTCTGTAACCTGCTCTATAACTGCTGTGGTTGCTCTATAACCTGCTCTATAACTGCTGTGGTTGCTCTATAACCTGCTCTATATATGCTGTGGTTGCTCTATATCCTGCTCTATAACTGATATGGTTGCTCTATAAACTGCTCTATATCTGCTGTGGTTGCTCTATAACCTGCTCTATATCTGCTGTGGTTGCTCTATAACCTGCTCTATAACTGCTGTGGTTGCTCTATAACCTGCTCTATAACTGCTGTGGTTGCTCTATAACCAGCTCTATATCTGCTGTGGTTGCTCTATAACCTGCTCTATAACTACTGTGGTTGCTCTATAACCTGCTCTATAACTGATATGGTTGCTCTGTAACCTGCTCTATATCTGCTGTGGTTGCTCTATAGCCTACTCTATAACTGCTGTGGTTGCTCTACAACCTACTATATAACTGCTGTGGTTGCTCTATAACCTGCTCTATAACTGATATGGTTGCTCTGTAACCTGCTCTATATCTGCTGTGGTTGCTCTATAACCTGTTCTATATCTGCTGTGGTTGCTCTATAACCTGCTCTATAACTGCTGTGGTTGCTCTATAACCTGCTCTATAACTGCTGTGGTTGCTCTATAACCTGCTCTATAACTGCTGTGGTTGCTCTACAACCTACTATATAACTGCTGTGGTTGCTCTATAACCTGTTCTATATCTGCTGTGGTTGCTCTGTAACCTGTTCTATATCTGCTGTGGTTGCTCTATAACCTGTTCTATATCTGCTATGGTTGCTCTGTAACCTGTTCTATATCTGCTGTGGTTGCTCTATAACCTACTATATAACTGCTGTGGTTGCTCTATAACCTGTCCTATATCTGATATGGTTGCTCTGTAACCTGTTCTATATCTGCTATGGTTGCTCTGTAATCTGCTCTATAACTGCTGTGGTTGCTCTACAACCTACTATATAACTGCTGTGGTTGCTCTATAACCTGCTCTATAACTGCTGTGGTTGCTCTGTAACCTGCTCTATAACTGCTGTGGTTGCTCTATAACCTGCTATATAACTGCTGTGGTTGCTCTATAAACTGCTCTACAACTGCTGTGGTTGCTCTGTAACCTGCTCTATAACTGCTGTGGTTGCTCTATAACCTGCTATATAACTGATATGGTTGCTCTATAACCTGCTCTATAACTGCTGTGGTTGCTCTGTAACCTGCTCTATAACTGCTGTGGTTGCTCTATAACCTGCTCTATAACTGCTGTGGTTGCTCTATAACCTGCTCTATAACTGCTGTGGTTGCTCTATAACCTGCTCTATATCTGCTGTGGTCGCTCTGTAGCCTGCTATATATCTGCTGTGGTTGCTCTGTAACCTGCTCTATAACTGCTGTGGTTGCTCTATAACCTGCTCTATAACTGCTGTGGTTGCTCTATAACCTGCTCTATAACTGCTGTGGTTGCTCTATAACCTGCTCTATATCTGCTGTGGTCGCTCTGTAACCTGCTCTATATCTGCTGTGGTCGCTCTGTAACCTGCTCTATAACTGCTGTGGTTGCTCTATAACCTGCTCTATATCTGCTGTGGTCGCTCTGTAACCTGCTATATATCTGCTGTGGTTGCTCTATAACCTGCTCTATAACTGCTGTGGTTGCTCTATAACCTGCTCTATATCTGCTGTGGTTGCTCTGTAACCTGCTCTATAACTGCTGTGGTTGCTCTGTAACCTGCTCTATAACTGCTGTGGTTGCTCTATAACCTGCTCTATATCTGCTGGGGTCGCTCTGTAACCTGCTCTATAACTGCTGTGGTTGCTCTATAACCTGCTCTATATCTGCTGTGGTTGCTCTGTAACCTGCTCTATAACTGCTGTGGTTGCTCTGTAACCTGCTCTATAACTGCTGTGGTTGCTCTATAACCTGCTCTATATCTGCTGTGGTTGCTCTATAACCTGCTCTATAACTGCTGTGGTTGCTCTATAACCTGCTCTATAACTGCTGTGGTCGCTCTGTAACCTGCTATATATCTGCTGTGGTTGCTCTATAACCTGCTCTATAACTGCTGTGGTTGCTCTATCACCTGCTATATATCTGCTGTGGTTGCTCTATAACCTGCTCTATAACTGCTGTGGTTGCTCTATAACCTGCTCTATATCGGCTGTGGTTGCTCTGTAACCTGCTCTATAACTGCTGTGGTTCCTCTGTAACCTGCTCTATATCTGCTGTGGTTGCTCTATAACCTGCTCTATAACTGCTGTGGTTGCTCTGTAACCTGCTCTATATCTGCTGTGGTTGCTCTATAACCTGCTCTATAATCTGCTGTGGTTGCTCTGTAACCTGCTCTATAACTGCTGTGGTTGCTCTATAACCTGCTCTATATCTGCTGCTGTGGTCGCTCTGTAACCTGCTATATATCTGCTGTGGTTGCTCTGTAACCTGCTCTATAACTGCTGTGGTTGCTCTATAACCTGCTCTATAACTGCTGTGGTTGCTCTATAACCTGCTCTATAACTGCTGTGGTTGCTCTATAACCTGCTCTATAACTGCTGTGGTTGCTCTGTAACCTGCTCTATAACTGCTGTGGTTGCTCTGTAACCTGCTCTATAACTGCTGTGGTTGCTCTATAGCCTGCTCTATATCTGCTGTGGTCGCTTTATAACCTGCTCTATAACTGCTGTGGTTGCTCTATAACCTGCTCTATAACTGCTGTGGTTGCTCTATAACCTGCTCTATAACTGCTGTGGTTGCTCTATAACCTGCTCTATAACTGCTGTGGTTGCTCTATAACCTGCTCTATAACTGCTGTGGTTGCTCTATAACCTGCTCTATATCTGCTGTGGTCGCTCTGTAACCTGCTCTATATCTGCTGTGGTCGCTCTGTAACCTGCTCTATAACTGCTGTGGTTGCTCTATAACCTGCTCTATATCTGCTGTGGTCGCTCTGTAACCTGCTATATATCTGCTGTGGTTGCTCTATAACCTGCTCTATAACTGCTGTGGTTGCTCTATAACCTGCTCTATAACTGCTGTGGTTGCTCTATAACCTGCTATATATCTGCTGTGGTTGCTCTATAACCTGCTCTATAACTGCTGTGGTTGCTCTGTAACCTGCTCTATAACTGCTGTGGTTGCTCTATAACCTGCTATGTAACTGCTGTGGTTGCTCTATAACCTGCTCTATAACTGCTGTGGTTGCTCTATAACCTGCTCTATAACTGCTGTGGTTGCTCTGTAACCTGCTCTATAACTGCTGTGGTTGCTCTATAACCTGCTATATAACTGCTGTGGTTGCTCTGTAACCTGCTCTATAACTGCTGTGGTTGCTCTATAACCTGCTATATAACTGCTGTGGTTGCTCTATAACCTGCTCTATAACTGCTGTGGTTGCTCTATAACCTGCTCTATAACTGCTGTGGTTGCTCTATAACCTGCTCTATATCTGCTGTGGTTGCTCTATAACCTGCTATATAACTGCTGTGGTTGCTCTATAACCTGCTCTATAACTGCTGTGGTTGCTCTGTAACCTGCTCTATAACTGCTGTGGTTGCTCTATAATCTGCTCTATAACTGCTGTGGTTGCTCTATAATCTGCTCTATAACTGCTGTGGTTGCTCTGTAACCTGCTCTATAACTGCTGTGGTTGCTCTATAACCTGCTATATAACTGCTGTGGTTGCTCTATAACCTGCTCTATAACTGCTGTGGTTGCTCTGTAACCTGCTCTATAACTGCTGTGGTTGCTCTATAACCTGCTATATAACTGCTGTGGTTGCTCTATAACCTGCTCTATGACTGCTGTGGTTGCTCTGTAACCTGCTCTATAACTGCTGTGGTTGCTCTATAACCTGCTATATAACTGCTGTGGTTGCTCTATAACCTGCTATATAACTGCTGTGGTTGCTCTATAACCTGCTATATAACTGCTGTGGTTGCTCTATAACCTGCTCTATAACTGCTGTGGTTGCTCTGTAACCTGCTCTATAACTGCTGTGGTTGCTCTATAACCTGCTATATAACTGCTGTGGTTGCTCTATAACCTGCTCTATAACTGCTGTGGTTGCTCTATAACCTACTATATAACTGCTGTGGTTGCTCTATAACCTGCTCTATAACTGCTGTGGTTGCTCTATAACCTGCTCTATAACTGCTGTGGTTGCTCTACAACCTACTATATAACTGCTGTGGTTGCTCTATAACCTGCTCTATAACTGCTGTGGTTGCTCTACAACCTACTATATAACTGCTGTGGTTGCTCTGTAACCTGCTCTATAACTGCTGTGGTTGCTCTATAACCTGCTCTATAACTGCTGTGGTTGCTCTATCACCTGCTATATATCTGCTGTGGTTGCTCTATAACCTGCTCTATAACTGCTGTGGTTGCTCTGTAACCTGCTCTATAACTGCTGTGGTTGCTCTATAACCTGCTATATAACTGCTGTGGTTGCTCTATAACCTGCTCTATAACTGCTGTGGTTGCTCTGTAATCTGCTCTATAACTGCTGTGGTTGCTCTATAACCTGCTATATAACTGCTGTGGTTGCTCTATAACCTGCTATATAACTGCTGTGGTTGCTCTATAACCTGCTATATAACTGCTGTGGTTGCTCTATAACCTGCTCTATAACTGCTGTGGTTGCTCTATAACCTGCTCTATATCTGCTGTGGTCGCTCTGTAACCTGCTCTAAAGTTCACCAAGGAACGCTGGCGAGCGTTACACCCGGTAATTTAATGTCCACCCGACGGACACACCAGGACGGCAGTTTATAGCTGGGCCGAGAGGCGAACACAGGCTAGACAGCTCAGATGAGAGTGTGCATATCTGTACAGTCTCGGCTATTCTCCCAGCCCGCTGGACCCACGATGCTCCATGAATCCGAAAGTTTCCGACAGGAGGACCACATCAGGTACAAGAGTGTTTGTTCTCCATTTAGTGAAGCCCGCAGCACCCCAAAACGGCCACAATTAAACATTCACCATTGAACATTTGTCTTACACTTGTTATGCCATGCACTTAATAATAACTGCATTACGCAATACATTGGTGTTGAAACACCAAGAAGTATTGTCGAGCTTCTGTAAAAGTCTAAAATAGTTTCATGAGTCCATTAAACAAGTTGAAGGGGAAAAACAAAATAAATAAAACACTCATATAAATATATATAATATATATAAATATATATGTCTCAGCAGAACAACATAGCAATTGTCTTATTATAACAGTTGTGTCATTATGCTGCTGAGTCGCATAGCAAGGCAGTGATATAATTAGGTGGAGACACGTGATGAAATGCCACGGACTGATTGGTTGGACTATGCACGTGGTTGCATGATGGATTAAGCACTGAACAAACACTCATTGACCTCGATTTTGGGTAGCTGCCAATACATTCATAAAAATACACACAAAAAAGAAAATAAAACGAATACAGGGAAACTTGCAGGACTCCTGAAAACGACATTTGAACCAATCATGGCTTTGCGTGCCATAACCTCATTCAAGTAATAATATTTGCAGCAGCCACATTGACGACAATAAATCAAGATACTTTTTGGCATTGTATTGAAGGAACTGCGCTCCAACGCGAGTCGAAAGAATTGACGCGACCAAAGACGGAATTCGTCCGAGTTGCTTTATTGAAACAAAACAGCTCAGGTATTCTCACAAGCCCGTTTATCGGGCAGCAATATATATACACATTTATGTCGGGAAGTTTGCCCGGCAAAAGCTATACCGGGCATGCCCGGGTGTCAAGGGCGAGCCTTGGAAAGGCGAGTCTGGACCTGCCCGGGCGTGTTTGGCTGCGGCCTGGCAAGTCGAGGCTGGGCGTGCCCGGGCGCTCTGGGCGAGCACTGGAAAGGCGATAGCGGGCATGCCCGGACGCTCTGGGCGTGCCCTGGAAAGGCGATAGCGGGCATGCCCGGACGCTCTGGGCGAGCCCTGGAAAGGCGATAGCGGGCATGCCCGGACGCTCTGGGCGAGCCCTGGAAAGGCGAGAGCGGGCATGCCCGGGAACAGTGAGTCCGGGCATGCCCGGGAGAGGCGCGTCTGGCCGTGTTCTGGCCGGTGCAAGGCGATTATGTACATCCAGGGGTAACCGCTACACACGCCCCTCCAGAATCGACCTGCACCGGCAGGGTCAATTTAAGGGGGGTCCGGATGACCCGGCCGAAGCGACCCCTGGAGGGTCGTGGGGAGGGGTCTGACGTGGTGGTGGGTGGTCGAGCGGGGGGGGACTGTGGACGGGGGGCGGCCTCGCCGCGGAGGAAGGGCCAACCGTGGTGGTCGGTCGACGTCCATGTGCGCCGGTTTGAGGCGGTCCACAGAAATCCAGTCCGGCCGGCCGCCGAAGTCGACGATGAAAGACTTGTCGCCCCGTCGCAGGACCCGGAAGGGCCCGTCGTACGGCGGCCGGAGTGGCCCCCGGTGCGCGTCATGACGCACAAAGACGTACTCCGCTGTGCGTAGCGCCGGGGGGACGTAGGACTGGGGGCCACCGTGGCGGGACGTCGGCACGGGGGCAAATCGTCGGGCGGCCTCCTGGAGGTCCGAGCGCTGGCGAGCGGCGGACCAGGGACTGGTAGCGTCAGGCACGAATTCGCCCGGGACGCGGAGTGGCTGGCCGTAGACGAGCTCGGCGGCGGACGCCTGGAGGTCTTCCTTGGGGGCCGTGCGAAGGCCCAAAAGGACCCACGGCAGCCGGTCGGCCCAACCGTCGTCCTGAAGGCCGGCCATGAGTGCGGCCTTCATGGAGCGGTGAAACCGCTCGCACAACCCATTGGCTTGGGGGTGGTAGGCCGTGGTGCGGTGCAGCGTGACCCCCAACGAACGGGCGACCGTGCCCCAAAGCTCAGACGTGAACTGTGGGCCGCGGTCGGACGAGATGTCCGCTGGTGCGCCGAAGCGCGCGACCCAGGTGGCGATGAACGCCTGCGCCACGTCGGCGGTGGTGGTGGAGGTGAGGGGCACGGCCTCCGGCCACCTGGTGGTCCTGTCCACCATGGTGAGCAGGTGGGTGAACCCCCGCGAGGGGGTCAGGGGACCCACCAGGTCCACGTGGACGTGGTCGAAACGCCGTTCAGGCACGGCGAAAGGTGCCAGCGGGGCCTGGGTGTGGCGGTGGACCTTGGCTCGCTGGCAGGCCGTGCAGGCGTTGGCCCAGTCGCGGATGTTTCGTCGAAGGCCGTGCCAGACGAAACGCGCCGACACCAGCTTCTGAGAAGCTTTCCGGCCCGGGTGAGAAAGGCCGTGGATGGAGGCGAAGATGCGGCGCTGCCAGGAAACGGGCACGATGGGGCGAGGCTGGCCCTGGGAGACGTCGCAGAGCAGGACGGTGCCCGCGAAGGGGATGTCGGCCAGGCGGAGGCCCGTGTCCGCCACGCGGAGTGCCTGCACCGAGGCGTCGGTGGTCTGGTCGGCCGCCATGAGCGTGAAATCCACGCCGAGGTGGACCGCGTTCGCGCTGGCCCGCGAAAGGCAGTCGGCCATGGCGTTGTCTTTGCCGGCGACGTGCTGGATGTCCGTGGTGAACTCCAACACGGCGGAGAGGTGGCGCTGCTGGCGGGCCGACCACGACTCCGTGACCTTAGCCATTGCGTAGACCAACGGCTTGTGGTCGACGAAAGCCGTGAACGGGCGGCCCTCCAGGAGGTGTCGGAAATGGCGAACGGCCAGGAATAGCCCGAGCAGCTCGCGGTCGAACGTGCTGTAGTTTAACTCGTTCGGCCGGAGTTGCCGGCTGAAAAAAGCGAGTGGCTGCCAAACCCCGTCCACCCATTGCTCATGGACGGCGCCCACCGCGTAGTTGGAGGCGTCCGTAGTGAGGGCGATGGGCGCGTTGAGCACCGGGTGAGCCAGCAGCGTTGCGTCGGCGAGGGCCCGTTTGGCACTGGCGAAGGCCGCGTCCATGGCCGCGGACCAAACAATGTCATGCTTGGCCGGCTTGCCCCGGAGGGCCTCGTAAAGGGGCCGCATGAGCTGAGCAGCGCGGGGCACGAATCGTTGATAAAAATTCACCATGCCGAGGAACTCTTGGAGGGCCTTGATGGAACGGGGACGCGGGAACGTGGTGATGGCCTCGACCTTGGTCGGCAGCGGCACGGCCCCGGTCTTGGTGATGCGGTGGCCCAAAAAGTCAACGGTCGTCGCGCCGAAGTGGCATTTGACCGGGTTGACAATTAAGCCGTGCTCGCTGAGGCGACCGAACAGTGTTCGGAGGTGGAGGAGGTGCTCGGCGCGGGACGTGCTGGCGACGAGGATGTCGTCCAGATAGACAAAAATAAACGGCAGGTCGCGCAGCACGCCGTCCATCAAGCGCTGGAATGCCTGGGCCGCGTTCTTGAGGCCAAACGGCATCCGCAAAAATTCGAACAGGCCGAACGGCGTGATGACGGCCGTCTTCGGGACGTCGGCCGCCCGGACAGGTACCTGGTGGTAGCCCCGTATCAGGTCAATTTTCGAAAAGATGACCCGTCCCGCCAAACGGGCGGAAAAGTCCTGAATATGCGGAATCGGGTACCTGTCGGGGGTGGTAGCGTCATTGAGACGGCGGTAGTCGCCACACGGGCGCCATCCACCCCCCGGCTTTGGCACGATGTGCAGTGGCGAGGCCCACGCGCTATCGGAGCGCCGCACGATGCCGAGGTGCTCCAACGCGTCGAATTCAGCCTTTGCCACGGCGAGCTTGGCTGGGTCGAGGCGGCGGGCCCTGGCGTAGACCGGCGGGCCCGTAGTGGGTATGTGGTGCTCGATCCCGTGCCGCACCGCGACGGCCGAAAACGTCGGCCGCGTGAGGGCCGCGAATTCCACGAGCAGGCGAGCGAACTCGTTCGTTGCAGGGAGGGCGCACGCCAGTTCGGTCGGCGCGGAGCTGCTCATTGTGCACGCCAGGGAGCTGAAGGTCTCGGCGTGGACAAGGCGACGTCGTTTGACGTCGACCAGCAGCCCGTGCGCGCAGAGGAAGTCGGCGCCCAGCAAAGCCACGGGGACGCTGGCGGTAACAAAAGTCCATTGAAAGCGCTGGCTGCCGAAGCAGAGGGTGACGACGCGTGGGCCGAAAGTGCGTATGGCCGAGCCATTAGCAGCGACCAAAGAGGGGCCGCAAACTGCGTCCAGCCTGTCCTGCTCGGAGGCAGGTATGACGCTCAGTTGGGCGCCGGTGTCGCACAGGAAACGCCGTCCAGACGCTTTGTCCCGAATAAACAGCAAGTTGCCCGAGTGGCCGGCGCTCATGGCTGGGAATGAACGCCGGCCCGGCCGTTTCCCGACCTGCCGAAAGTGCACGGGGGCCGGCACGTCCGAGCCTTGTGTCCGAACCTGGCGTGGTAATAACACCACGCCCGGTCAGGTGGAGGCCCCGGCCGTCGTGTCGGAAGCGGGCGGTGCGGCGTGGCGGCCGCCAGTTGCACCGGCAGTTCGGCCTCCAACCGCGCAGGGCGCTCGGGCGTCGTGGGCGTCGCCTCGGACGGCGGCGGGCTCCAGGTAACCGCGCCGATGTGCTGGCCCGCCGAGGAGATCTTATCGGCTTCCCTGGCGAGGGCGCGGGAATCCGTGATCAACGTGCCAGCCAGGGCGAGGCGTACCGGGTTAGGCAGCTGACGGAGGAACAGCTCCCGGAACAGGAATGCCGGAGAGTGCTTGCCGAGCAACGAGAGCATATAGTCCATGCGCTCGGACGGGCGCGTGTCGCCGAGCTCGGGCAGGTCAAGCAGGCGCCGTGCGCGTGCTGCCGGTGAGAGGGCGAAAGCGCCGAGGAGGAGCGTCTTCAGCGCGTCGTATTTGTCGGCAGCCGGCGGGTGCTGGAGGAGGCTCAAGGCGCGGGCCGCGGTGGCGGAACCGAGCGCCGCCACAACATGGTGGAAGCGGGTGTCGTCCGCGGTGATGCCTCGCAGGGCGAACTGGGAGTCCGCCTGGGCGAACCAAACAGCCGCGTGAGTCTCCCAGAAGGTAGGCAGTTTAAGCGTCACTGCCGTATCCATGTCGGTAGGTCACCAATGAAGGAACTGCGCTCCAACGCGAGTCGAAAGAATTGACGAGACCAAAGACGGAATTCGTCCGAGTTGCTTTATTGAAACAAAACAGCTCAGGTATTCTCACAAGCCCGTTTATCGGGCAGCAATATATATACACATTTATGTCGGGAAGTTTGCCCGGCAAAAGCTATACCGGGCATGCCCGGGTGTCAAGGGCGAGCCTTGGAAAGGCGAGTCTGGACCTGCCCGGGCGTGTTTGGCTGCGGCCTGGCAAGTCGAGGCTGGGCGTGCCCGGGCGCTCTGGGCGAGCACTGGAAAGGCGATAGCGGGCATGCCCGGACGCTCTGGGCGTGCCCTGGAAAGGCGATAGCGGGCATGCCCGGACGCTCTGGGCGAGCCCTGGAAAGGCGATAGCGGGCATGCCCGGACGCTCTGGGCGAGCCCTGGAAAGGCGATAGCGGGATGCCCGGACGCTCTGGGCGTGCCCTGGAAAGGCGATAGCGGGCATGCCCGGACGCTCTGGGCGAGCCCTGGAAAGGCGATAGCGGGCATGCCCGGACGCTCTGGGCGAGCCCTGGAAAGGCGAGAGCGGGCATGCCCGGGAAAGACGAGACCGGGCGTGCCCGGGAGGTTCGGGCGTGCCCGGGAACAGTGAGTCCGGGCATGCCCGGGAGAGGCGCGTCTGGCCGTGTTCTGGCCGGTGCAAGGCGATTATGTACATCCTGCGGTAACCGCTACAGTATAATCTTTTTATTTATAAATTTTAGGACAATAAATCAAGCTGCACTTTTAAAAACTATAAAATAAATCCTTTCATTGTCATAATCAAAAGTTGGAAAGGAAATTTATATTCGTATAGCTTTGTTGATAAATCGAGATTCCCAATTGTAGAAATTTATTGTCGTGATTCCACATGGATGTTTAAATACTGATCTTGAAGAAACGTTCACACCTGTACATTCAGCTCGATCATTCCACAAGATTGCCATCTATCATGGAGGGACTATGCCCTGACGTTGTTAACATCACTTTTGGGTCCATTTGGGTTTTTTGTTTTTTACCTGGAACCCCTCTATTGTCAGTTAGTACCAGTTCACGTATCCTCCTAAGGGTCCTCCATACAACTCCTGCTGGAATATGAAGTTGGGCTGCAATCCACCGTTTCGATCGTAGCTTTCACTACTTGCAGGCTACAGCTATGACATATATGTGCTTGTCACATGATATTTCCTTCCCATGTATGGCACGTTACCATTGACAACCGATCACAGTGTACTTTGTCGACAACTGACTGCACTGTGGAGCATTTCATTTTACTCATGAGATGAACTTTCATCACGCCATTAACATTTTATACCCCGTTTTTCCTCTGCTTACATAATCATTTTCAATACTGTATAAAAGCCAAGAAAATTAAATTCCTCCACAACATCCATGGGATCATCCGTACCATGATGTTTGGTTGGTGATCGTTTCAAATGATCACGTTTTTCGTCTCTTTTCTATTTAAATATAGTGGTGTTTATGTAGTGGTGCAAATATAGTGGTGCTTATATAGTGGTGCTTATATATAGTGGTTCAAATATAGTGCTTCAAATACAGTGGTGCTTGTAGAGTCCTCGTGCTTATATAGTGGTGCAAATATAGTGGTGGTTTTATAGTGGTGAAAATATAGTGGTGCAAATATAGTATTGCAAATATATTGGTGCTTATAGAGTCCTGGTGCTTATATAGTGGTGCAAATATGGTGGTGCAACTATAGTGGTGCAAATATAGTGGTGGTATATCATGGTGCAAATATAGTGGTGCAAATATAGTGGTGCAAATATAGTGGTGCTTATAGAGTCCTGATGCTTATATAGTGGTACAAATATGGAGGTGCAAATATAGAGGTGCTTATACAGTGTCGCGCAACTCCGATTAACACCAGAGTCGCGGATAGCCTCAACGGTCTTATTGGAGGCAACCACCCAAACACGGATTTGGCTACGGCCGCACGGGAGGAAGAAGGAAAATGGAGGCTGCGGCGAAAGCACTTAACTGCAGCACGCCGGCATAGCTCCGGTCCTGTGAGAGGAAATTACTTCAAGCGGGCACAGGTTTGAATGGGGATGCAAAATAATACAAGGGTTTATTGAATAACAGGCAGGGACAGGAAAATACGCGCCGGTAATGAATATCCTAAGTCGGGATCCCACACACCAGACCTCAAAGACAAGATGAGGGGAATCAAATACGAAAGAAACACGTCTTTTATGTCAAGTGTATTCGCGGATGCGGCCATATCTTGTCTTTGTCGTCTTGGTGGCTGCCGTCCAACACCGCTCCGCCCGGCCGCCACCAGGCCTCGCTCCAAGTACCACAGCAACGCAAAGGCCCGATCGCACACCATGAGGTCCCTCCCTCCAAGCGCCACAAGGTCCTGCAGGCCAGCGGCTCCACACGAGGTCGACCTCAGCACAACTCGGGTCGGGATCTCTGAACGACTCGACCGGGCTGCTCAAAACAACTCCTCGTATGGACTCGACTGCGCAATGGCGTTCGGCAACTGGCGTTCAGCAACTCCCTATGGCTCAACTGCCAACTCTGCCTGTGCTGCGCACTGCGAACTGCCAACGCAACTCGACAATTGCAACTCGTCTCAGGATCCAACTCACAACTCCCCGAAATGGCGTTCGGCGCTCGTTAATATCCACGGCCGGTGACATCAGCATTGGTGCCAACTCTGCCCATGCTGCGCACTGCGAACTGCCAACGCAACTCGACAATTGCAACTCGTCTCGGGATCCAACTTAACTCCCCGAAATGGCGTTTGGTGCTCGTTAATATCCCCGGCCGGTGACATCAGCATTGGCGCACGCATCAGCATTGGCGCATCAACATCCAACTCACAACTTCCTGAAATGGCATTCGGCGCTCGATAATATCCCCGGCCGGTGACATCAGCATTGGCGCACTGCCAACCAATCAGAGCTTCCACCGACTCGCCGGCTCGCCTGGTGTACGCCCACTGCGCCACTCTCACTCTCGTTCTCTGTTCCTTGTGTTATAGCACGTGCTATGTGAGGTGGATAGGCCTCTCCGCAGGTGTAGGTGGTGGCGGCCATGTGGCGGTGTTCTGGCCTGATTTCTTCCTAAGTCCTGTCAGGGGGGAAGTCGTTCTTTAGTGTTGTACTAAGGGATCCTAACTAAGTGTTTAAGTGGTGTGCAGTGCCAAAATGGACAGAGGTTTGTCTAACCAGGTGAGGACACACAGGGGCTTATTCTTAATCCCTACACTACCTATCATTCGAATCTCCTGGTAGATTCACAATTATACATCTTAGCCGACAAAACGCCTACACATGACTTATTACAGGAAGTTGTCCTTACCGCGTCATCTCGAAGCATGGTACCTACTCAGATCTATTCTGCTCTATATATATCACTACCCAAATTCATAACAATAGTGGTGCTTACATAACGGTGCTTATATAGTGGTGCTAATATAGTGGTACTTATATAGTGGTTTGCATAGAGTGGTGCAAATACAGTGGTGCTTGTAGAAGTCCTGGTGCTTTTATAGTGGTGCAAATATAGTGGTGGTTATATAGTGGTGGTTATATAGTGGCGCAAATATAGTTCTGCTTATAGAGTCCTGGTGCAAATATAGAGGTGCTTATATCGAGGTGCTTATATAGAAGTGCTTATATTGTGGTGCTTATATAGCGGCGCTTATATAAAGGTGCAAATATAGTAGTGCTTATATAGTGGTGCTTATATTGTGGTGCAAATATAGTGGTGCTTACATACTGGGCATTGTGGTTCTTTAAAATATCAATGATTGGTTAATGCCATTAGGCCTAATCAAGGCCTTCATACAGTATCTCAATACAAAGAGCTTCCTAACTTTAACTCCCCTTAATACTGATTGTCTACCTGTTGGAGATATTGAAATTCCCTCCCAAGGCATTATGCATCCGACTGAGAATAAATAAACAAGAAGACGTCATGCGTAGCATGATACTTGCAAAATCCCCCCCCCCCCCCCCCCCAAGTTTTCCATTGATACAGCAAATTGTCCATTTCATGAAGATTAAAATTTACAACCTTGATCAAAACTCGGGTCAACAGGATGAAAATTGACGATTTTCCAGATTAAAAATGACGATTTTAGAAGGTTGACCTTGAGTTGACCTGTGACATTTTGACCTCAAAACTAGTTAGTTTCCCTATTTAGTGACTCGATGTGCAAATGCTGTTCAATTTTCAAGTCAATCGGATGAAAATTAAGGATATTAAAAATTTGGCCTATGTTGACCTTTTGGCCTATGTTGACCTCAAAAATAGATGGTGGTTGAATTCAGTGACCATATATATAAATCCTCTAAGAAGTTCAAGTCAATCAAATGAAAATTGGTGATTTTAGAAATGTGGCCCATGTTGACCTTTTGGCCAATGTTGACCTCAAAAATACTTGGTGGGTGAATTCAGGGGGCAGATATGCAAATGCTGTTCAATTTTCAAGTCAATCGGATGAAAATTGAAGATTTTAGAAATTTGGCCTATGTTGACATTTTGGCCTATGTTGACCTAAAAATATTTGGTGGTTGAATTCAGTGATCAGATATGCAAGTCCTCTTCAGATTTCAAGTCAATTGGATGAAAATTGAGGATTTTAGAAATTTGGCCTATGTTGACCTTTTGGCCTATGTTGACCTCAAGAATACTTGGTGGTTGAATTCAGTGACCAGATATGCAAGTCCTCTTCAAATTTCAAGTCAATTGGATGAAAATTGAGGATTTTAGAAATTTGGCCTATGTTGACCATTTGGCCTATGCTGACCTCAAAAATACTTGGTGGTTGAATTCAGTGAGCAGATATGCAAGTGGTCTTCAAATTTCAAGTCAATCGGATGAAAATTGAGGATTTTAGAAATTTAGCAAAGATGGTGACCTTTGGCCTATGTTGACCTTTTGACCTATTGACCCCAAACGCAATAGGCTTCTGGCTTTTGACCAACCCTACCATTTGGTGAAGTTTGGTGAAGATCGGTTGAAAATTGTGACCTGTAGGCCGGTGACAAACAAACAAACAGACAGACAGAACCACAAACACAACCGACCAATATACTTGAAAAATCTTCGATTTTGCAAGTAATAAACAAGAAGATTTTATGCAGAGCACGATACTTGCAAAATCCACCTCCCCCCTCAAAAAAGGTTGCCGTTGAGCCATCCAATTGTACTTAGGCAGTTAAGACCGAAAAATAGGGCGTATCGTTCATTTTTTCAGGAAAGCACCAAATTTGGCACAGATGTAGTATGGACCTATACAATTGTTTTCTTGAGGGGCGCCCAAAAATTCAGAACCCCTGGTGGCCGCCATATTGAATTTCAACATGACCGCCCTCTGTGACCTATTTCCCTCAATAACTTCTATACTATGAGCGATAACACCACAGTTCCAGTGTCTTACCCCATGTTTTCATGGTCTCTGAATCCAATGGGATCAATTGCATAAAGATTGGCATCCATCATCTTTAATTTCAATATGGCCACCATGGTGTTTCCATTTTCCTTGAATCTCTCATCGTATTTTAGGTAAAATTTCAATTCCAAGTGATACACATTGTTTTATTGGTCTCTGATAACAATGGAATGGTATTAATTAATCAAAGTTTTTTTTTTTTTTTTTTTTTTTTTTTTGTATACAAGATCGAGGCTCGTGAAAGAGCGAACATTAATCACACAGAAAGACAAACCGACAAATAAAGCATATAACATCGGGAGCGGTAGACAAGATGGGGAAAGAGGGGGAAGGACACAAACACAACATTTGAGAGCAGGGACCGAGAGACATGGAGACATCGAGAGATCTGAGAGAGGGCGAGGGCTTTGGGGGGGGGGGTGGGAGAGGCATAAAACATATGGACACTGCCAGGACTTCCAGGAAAGAAGTTGGAATTTCAAACAAGGTGGATCTGGGGTGAATTAGCGGGGGTAGAAAAGATCAAGGTTTTGGATGGGGGAAGATAAGAGATGGTGGTGAACAGCTGTTTTAAAGACCTGGAGGGAGGAGTGGGATTGAAGGGAGTGAGGGAGTTTGTTCCAGAGGCGGGAGAAAAGAGGAATGAAAGAGTGAAGGTGAGCAGAGAGCCGAGATTTCGGCAGTTTAACCATCAGAGGGTTGCTGGCAGATCTTGTGCGACCTGTTGGAATATTTGGGGGACAGAGCACAGAGAGAGCTGGGGGTGCAAGGCCGGAGAGGAGTCGGTAGAAGACAGAAAGACCACCGACCTGCCTGCGGTGAGTGAGTGAAAGGCCCTCAGAGATAGCTTCATCGCGGGAGATTCCAATAGTTACACACAGTTGCAGTTTTAACTTAAAATATTGTGGGCACTTGAAAGGTGGAGGCTCTCGCACAGACGCGTAGTACTACAAGCACTGTCCATCGCAGTCACACAGTGATGTGCAGGGCAGATTTGCCCTGGAGCATTTACAGTTGCCTTTACAGGCCGACTTACAATGGCAGCTTGTAAGCTCTGAACATGCCTCCTGTATCAGTGGTATTGTGGTCCAAATTGGTGTCCAAGAAGTCCCTGTTTTCATCCAGCCCCAATCAGCTGGTGATGGAAGTTCTGGGTAGGGCACAAGTGCCTGACCATACGTGTCCAGCCTGAAATCATGCACGTTTTAGGTGTTGTTCGAAGGCGTCTGCTGTTGGGGGAATGTGATCAATTGTTCTTGCCTTCTTCGTGAACAAGTGTCGGCGCATGTCATTCACTGTCTTTATCTCGGTAGTCCGGTCATAGAGGATGGCAACATATCTTTCTATGCTCTGTAGTTCCATAGTAAAAGCGTCCACAGATGGCCTATAAGCGAGAGCATGAAAGGTCTGCGTGATGCTGGGGTATGCCTCCCAAGCCTTGCAGGCTCTTTTTCCCAATTTGGGCAAAAAATGACACTGTGTCGCAGCCAGTGAAGGCATGAAATAATGGCAAAGACTCGGACTTCCTGCGGCCAAGGCCGGTGGCAATTTTATGGATGGCAAGGTTGCGGTAGCTTTTACCAGTGCCAATGGCAATCCAGAGTTCCTCCACACCGTGTGACTGGTAGGTAAAGTAGTGTGCTATTGCCAAGACCACAATACAAGACCAAGACCACTCATAGTATAGAAGTTATTGAGGGAAATAGGTCACAGAGTGCGGTCATGTTGAAATTCAATATGGCGGCCACCAGGGGTTCTGAATTTTTGGGCGCCCCTCAGGAAAACAATTGCATAGGTCCATACTACATCTGTGCCAAATTTGGTGCTTTCCTGAAAAAATGAACGATGCTTCCTCTTAACTGCTCTGCTATTGTCCATTTCATCAAGATCAAAATTGACGATCTTGATCAAAGCTCGGGTCAATAGGATGAAAAGTGATGATTTTTTAAATATTAAAATTGATGATTTTAGAAGTTTGATCTAGAGTTGACGTTTGACCCTTTGACCTCAAAAATAGTTGGTTTCCCAATTCAGCGATGCACTATGTAAATGCTGTAAAATTTTCAAGTCAATTGGATGAAAATTTGTTTTTTCAGATGAAAATTGATGATTTTGGAAGTTTGACCTTGAGTTGACCTTTGACCTTTTGACCTCTAAATAGTTGCTTTCCCAATTCAGTGAGGCAATATACAAATGCTGTTAAGTTTTCAAGTCAATCGGATTAAAAATGGCGATTTAAGAAATTCGACCTCCAAATGACCTTTGACCTTTTGACCTCAAAATCAATAAGCTTCTTAACTGTGACGACCTTTACAACTTGGTGATGTTTTATGAACATCAGTTGAAAATTGTGACCTGCAGGCGACTGACATACAGACAGACAGATAAAAAAATAAGAAAGATGTAGTGCATAGCGCGATACTTGCGAAATCCCTAAAATAAGATGTTGGCCTATGACCTCAAAAATAATTCGTGGTTTAACTGAGTGACCTGGTATGCAAATCCTCTTAAAATTTCAAGTCAATCAGATGAAAATTGAGGATTTTAGAAACTTGGCCGATGTTGACCTCAAAAATAGTTGGTGGTTGAATTCAGTTCGCTGATATGTTAATCCTGTTCAAATTTCAAGTCAATCGGATGAAATTTGAGGAATTTAGAAATTTGAAAAGGTTGTTGACCTTTGGCCTATGTTGACATTTTGACCTCAAAAATATATATGATTTTGTCAGACCACGAACTTATGTTGTTGCAGCCTTATGCTGAAATCGTTTAAATTCATTTTTCCCTCATCAATCTACACTCAATACCACATAATGAAAAAGAGGAAACAGGATTTTAGAAAGTTTTGCAAATTTATTAAAAATTAAAAATAGAAATATCACATTGACATAAGTATTCATACCCTTTGCTATGACATTTGAAATTTAACTCAGGTGCCTCCCATTTCTCTTGATCATCTTTGAGATGTTTCTACACCTTGATTGGCGTCCACCTGTGGTAAATTCAATTGATTGGACATGATTTGGAAAGGCATACACCTGTCTATATAAGGTCTCACAGCTGACAATGCATATCAGAGCAAAAACCAAGCCATGAGGTCGAAGGAACTGCCTGCAGAGCTCAGAGACAGGATTGTGTCGAGGCACAGATCTGGGGAAGCCGACAAAAAAATTCTGCTGCATTGAAGGTTCCCAAGAGCACAGTGGCCTCCAGAATTCTTAAATGGAAGAAGTTTGGAACAACCAGGACTCTTCCTAGAGCTGGCCGCCTGGCCAAACTGAGTAATCGTGGGAGAAGGGTCTTGGTAAGAGACGTGACCAAGAACCGGATGGTCACTCTGGCTGAGCTCCAGAGATCCTGTGTGGAGATGGGAGAAACTTCCAGAAGGACAACCATCACTGCAACACTCCACCGATCTGGGCTATATGGCAAAGTCTCCTTAATACTGATTGTCTACCTGTTGGAGATATTGAAATTCCCTCCCAAGGGATTATGCATCCGACTGAGAATAAATAAATAAACAAGAAGATGTCATGCAGAGCACGATACTTGCAAAATCCAACTCCCCCCTCAAAAAAGGTTGCCATTGATCCATCAAATTGTCCATTTCATCAAGATCAAAATTGACGATCTTGATCAAAGCTCGGGTCAATAGGATGAAAAGTGATGATTTTTATATTAAAATTGATGATTTTAGAAGTTTGATCGAGAGTTGACCTTTGACCGTTTGACCTCAAAAATAGTTGGTTTCCCAATTCAGCGAGGCAATATACAAATGCTGTTAAATTTTCAAGTCAATTGGATGAAAATTGATGATTTTTCAGATGAAAATTGATGATTTTGGAAGTTGGACCTTGAGTTGACCTTTGACCTTTTAACCTCAAAATCAATAAGCTTCTCAATTGTGACGACCTCTACAACTTGGTGATGTTTCGTGAAGGTCAGTTGAAAATTGTGACCTGTAGGCAACGGACATACAGACAGACAGACCAAAAAATAAGAAAGATGTAGTGCATAGCACGATACTTGCGAAATCCATAAAATAGATTGTTGGCCTATGATGACCTCAAAAATAACTCGTGGTTTAATTCAGTGACCTGGTATGCAAATCCTCTTAAAATTTCAAGTCAATCAGATGAAAATTGAGGATTTCAGAAATTAGAAACGGTTGTTGACCTTTGGCCTATGTTGACATTTTGACCTTTTGACCTTAAAATATATAGGATTTTGTCGGACCACGAACTGTACCATTTGGTGAAGTTTCGTGAAGATCGGTTTAAAATTGTGACCTGTACATAAGTATAAGTGGTGAGCAGACAGACAAACAAACACACACCCACACAAACAAACACACACACAAACAAACACACACACAAACAAACACACACAAACAAACACACACACAAACAAACACACACACACACACACACACACACACAAACCGGAGTGATCAACACACTTGTCAAAAAATATTTCTTTGCGAAGTGATAACGCACAAGACGCACAAAAAACTTCCATTTCCGCAAGTAATAAATAGAAACGTAGCGCACGTAATTGAGTTGTGGTCCCGCTCTCTGTCTCATTACTGTCTGGTCATGCAGATGTGTGTCTGTCTTTTGATGCACAAGAGTCGTGTTCTTTCATCGTGTTTATCTTTTCGCCTTAAATGAATCTCTTCTACTAATTTTCACATTCCAATATTTTTGCGTAATGTGTGACTTGTTTTACTTTTGTCGGCAAGCGGCCTTCTATGGAGAGCAGACCTCGCTAAAAGACACACAGTGGGTCATCTTCAGCCTTGGCATCTGTTTCAGGGTGCAGCTGCTCTGAGGTGCAGCCCTGTCAATGATTGGCTCCATAAATCAAGGCCTTTGCATCTTGCCTATTCACTCATCACTGCTGGCTCATTCAGCATCTTCATACATTCCAGGAGCCCCCAGGCAGTTTGAGGGAAATGTTATCCATTTTTGAACTTTGATGCTCTATCAAGCGCTTTGTAGTGGACTCTGTTTCTGGAATGAAAATAGGAGGTTCAATATAAAAAAGAACAACATCCAACACTACTACTACTTCTCTACTACTACTACTACTACTACTACTACTACTACTACTACTACTACTACTACTACTACTACTACTACTACTACTACTTATAGAGTCCTGGTGCTTATATAGTGGTGGTTATATAGTGGTGCAAATATAGTGGTGGTTATATAGTGGTGCAAATATAGTGGTGGTTATATAGTGGTGCTTATAGAGGCCTGGTGCGTATATAGTGGTGAAAATACAGTGAGGTTATATAGTGGTGCTTATAGAGTCCTGGCGCGTATATCGTGGTGAAAATATAGTGGTGGTTATATAGTGGTGCAAATATAGTGGTGGTTATATAGTGGTGCAAATATAGTGGTGGTTATATAGTGGTGCTTATAGAGTCCTGGTGCTTATATAATGGTGCAAATATAGTGGTGGTTATATAGTGGTGCAAATATAGTGGTGGTTATATAGTGGTTCTTATAGAGTCCTGGTGCTTATATAGTGGTGCAAATATAGTGGTGGTTATATGGTTGTGCTTATAGAGTCCTGGTGCTTATATAGTGGTGCAAATATGGAGGTGCAAATATAGAGGTGCTTATGTAGTGGTGCTGCTACTACTACTACTACTACTACTACTACTACTACTACTACTACTACTACTACTACTACTACTTCATGACTTCTATTAATCCCACTTTCTTGTGGGATCGGCCACAAAAGGTAAATTAGCCCAAGTCTTTCACGAACAGGCTGGCCAGGCCTGACGTTTGACTGGAGCTGATTCGGCCAGCAATACGCGACTTTCGAAATGACGTATGAATGCTAAACGAGGCCATTTGTGGATGCACTGTGTGTGTTTACAGTGATTCGGTTCTGCTCGCCAGACACTTTCAACCTGCCGTTGTTAACACGAAATGTGTAATTCAAATCGTCCTTTAAACACGATTTTCAGTATTTAAACGAAAGAGTGGAAATTTAAAAAGGTTGACAATCATTGTTGTTTTCCTGAATGCAAATAGGACTCCCGGAAATGTGTGAATATGAGAAATATACTTGATTGAGATAAAGAGAGGTATTAGGTTCATACCATTTACTGTTAGTGCATTCTATCGTCAACCGTGAATCTGACACACACACACACACACACACACACACACACACACACACACACACACACACACACACACACACACACACACACACACGGCATTTAATATGGAATATATATTTTTTCTTGACTTGGGTTTACTTTCTTAACTTAGTATATCAATCTGGTGAGTTTCTTTAACACTTTGGTGATTTATTTGTTGAAAGAACCATGTCACTAATTGTCTGTCACAGCAAGAAGTCAACAACAGGATTATATCACAGGTGGCGTGGCAAAATGTACGGACAGGTGCATTTGACGATTGGCTTCACAGTCGGGTATACAAGGGTTGTTGCGTTCTGTATTAGTGGAAAACAACTGCTGCACGTCTCCAAAAGTTATTGCCGCTTCCTCTGGATATGGTCCGTCAACTTGACAATGCTGTTTGTCATGGAGTGGTGGCTTTACGAAATTACAGCATGAAAGAGCGTGGTATTGCTCGGCAGTATGGCATCACTCAAGGTCAGGTGTCAAAGATCCTGAAACAAAATGCTCAGAGGGGTGTCCCTACTCCAATACCGAGGCCAGGACATCCCCGCAGAACCACAAGGAGGGATGATCTCCAGCTGCACCGGTTAGTCCGCAATGGCCGTACCAAGTCAGCTAATCGGCTTAGGGCTGAGTGGCAGCAACTGACAAATGTGCCTGTATCCAGAAGGCGAGTCACCCAACGACTGGTTCAAGCAGGCTATCGTGCCAGGCATCCCCTGAGAAAGCCACGCCTGACCAGACAACACCGCCAGCGCCGATTGCAGTGGGCCAGAGAGCACTGTCAATGGCAGCCAGGACACTGGAATAATGTGGTCTTCAGTGACGAGTCTAGATTTCTGGTCTATCGTCAAGATGGCCGTGTCCGAGTGTGCAGACAAGTGCATGAAGCCTACAACAAAGATTGTATAGTGCCAATAGTCCAAGGTGGAGGTGGTGCGGTGACCGTTTGGGCTGCTTTTCATGCAGGGGGCAAAACTGACCTGGTTGTTCTGAATGGAAACCTGAACCAGTTCAAGTACAGGGCCATTCTGGAAGAAACATTGCTTCCATTTGCTCGTGGAGCCTTTCGAGGAAACTTTGTCTTCCAAGATGACTATGCACGGCCTCACCGTGCTCGCATGATCCAACACTTTCTTGCTGACCGTGGTGTAGAGCATATGGAGTGGCCTGCCATGTCCCCGGATATGAATCCGATAGATAACTTGTGGGCAGAATTAACGCGTCAAATCGACAACTTGGACCAGCAGCCGACCTCTTTGCATGAATTGCAGCAGGCTATTGTCACTGCATGGCAAGCGATTCCTGTCCAAACCTTTGCAAATCTCGTGAACAGCATGCCTTAACGTGTACGTGCTCTCCTGAATGCTCGTGGGGGTTACACAAAGTACTGACCTGTAATTTTACTGTCCGTAATCCCAGTCGTAATTTAACTTTTGTTTTTGTTAAAACATTTTTTGGCTAATGTGCAAAATAAAGAGATACTTCTGGAAAACGTACAGAAGTTTAACACAGTACTGTCCATGAATTGAGTTCGGTATCAGTTTACATCACTTTCAAGGATCAATTTATTTGTTTCGAAATGTCAAATGTGGTCTTTGTTTATTTTGAAGGTCACATTAACAAAATCTAGAATAATTTCAACATAATTCCAATGAACTTTTGGTTCTAAGACATCTTGAAAAGTAAGTTCACCCCCACAAAAAAAATATTCCATATTAAATGCCAAGTCTGTATATATACAGCATATATATATATATAGAGGGTTCTCTTGGAGGGTTCTCTTGAGAGCTTGACATGCAGAGTGTACGTACATGGCGGTGACGTCATTACGTGTGGTCATTGAAAGCTGGAGAACTGAAATTATATTTGGATATACAGTGCGTATCAAAAAAAAGGTAATCCGAATTATATGGGTTAATATGCAAAGGTTATTTATTTTGACAATTTACATGTGGTTTACTAATTAAGAGGAGATCCTCAGCTTTCCATTGATGCCTTTCATGCATCATTGCTGTCACACATGACCGAGTACATGTTCATTGAAAATGAGAAGTTAAAATCGCATTTTTACAAGTTTAGCTAATCGATGCAAGTCAGGATAATTGGTGCAAAATGAACGTCAGATGTGAACTTTTCTCAGGAATGATTGGCCTTTATGCACCCGCACCTTCAACATGTCCACCTCCCCTTTCAAAACAAAGCTCACAGTGGCGGAGCATGCCCTGAACTGCTCGTCTCACCACAGCCAGGTCATTGCGCAAAGCATCCACTTCATGTCGAATACGGCCCTGCAATTCGTCAAGATCATGGGGAGGAGTTACGAACACCTTGTTCTTTAAATGTCCCCAAAGGAAATAATCACATGGTGTGAGGTCAGGTGATCGTGGCGGCCATTCCACTGCATGGTTGAGGGCGATGTCTCGGTCTCCAAAGAGTTCCCTCAGTCGATCTCGAACAGCGATAAGATGATGTGCTGGGGCGCCGTCTTGGGCCCACCAGAGATATCTGAAAACACCACGAACCTGTCGCTCAAAGTTCTACTCCAGCTGCGGTAAAACTTCATCATTGATCATTGGCAGATACCTGTTACCATTGACATTCCTTTGAAAGAAAAATGGTCCGATCACCTGACCACTTCCACAAAGTCCCAACCAAACAGTCCAATTTTGTCGATTCATGTTGGTGTCAAAATTAAATTCCGGGGGTTGTCCTGTCGGTGCAAATTCAAGAACATTATGGGTTTTGACCTTGCCATCCATGGCGAAAGCAGTTTCGTCGCCAATAATGAGATACCGCAGGAAATTGACATCTGCTTCGCAACGTGCTATCAACCATCCGGCAAGCACCAGCCTCCTGGCAAAATCCCCTGGCGTAAGTTGATGACAGATGTGAATCCGATATGGATGTTGGTGGAGGTCCAGTCTTGTGATTCGGTTGAATCTTGCCTAAGGCAATCCCGTCCCATTTCGTCTTGCGCTGGTATCCCTAGGATGCTGCAAAACCTGCTGCCTTACTGCTGCAATGTTCATTTCCGATCGCCCAGTGCGCCTCCTACCAGGATTCCCCTTGTTGCGGTTGAGGCAAGTGCCATGCTCTTGGTATTTTCTAACATTCGCCCAGATGGTTTTGGCTGCTGGAGGCTCCCGTTCTGGGAAACTTTCCCTGAACGCATCATGGGTTCGCTGCAAACTTCCAGTTTGGTGAAAGTTTGTAACCACGAAGGTCTGCTGTTCAGTCGTAAGTTGAACCATCTTTTCAATGACTCAGACTGTCTCTAAACCCATACACTGTAGGCCCATCTTAAATACCCATCTTAAACAAAGGATGATGCAACCGACGATTACCAGACCAGCTTTAAAATTTTACATAATCAACTTGACAGTCGACAAGTAATGCGTCCATTTCAAACTGTCTTGCACCGATTAGCCAAATTTGTAAAAATGCGATTTGAACTTGTCATTATCAATGAACATGTACTTGGTCATTTGTGACAGCAATGATGCATGAAAGGCATCAATGGAAAGCTGAGGATCTCCTCATAATTGGTAAACCACATGTACATGTAAATTGTCAAACTAAATAACCTTTGCATATTAACCCCTTGAATTTGGATTACCTTTTTTTTGGTATGCACTGTATATATATAGATATATATATACTAGCTTGGCTCGGCTCTCTGCGCTCGCCGCACCAAGCGTCGATACTGAGGAATGGGCTTATTTGAAGTTGAAAAAAAAAATTCCCCAAAAAAAAAAACAATATTGGAATATTTTTCAAAAAAAATACCCTTAGGACATACCGACGGGAGAGATATGTGCATTCCAGAAGTTTGGTACGATTTCACAAAACTTTGAGAAAGTAGTTCAGTGACAGGACAGGACAGACGCTGCATATATATATATATATATATATATATATATATATATATATATATATATATATATATATATATATATATATATATATATATATATATATATATATATATATATATATATATACAGTCACGTGAAAAAGTAAAGTTTTTGTAAAGTTTTTGGAAATTTTTTAAAAGTTTGTAAAGTTTTACATGTAACCATGTAAAGTTTTGACTTTTTCAACATATTTCAACATACAGCTATTTTATCTTGATTTCAACAATATTGATAGATAAAGGTGATATAATATAACAAATATCATGAAACATTTACATTTTGTAGTCCATTGTATAATTTAAATAAACATAAATGCAAATCTAGCATGTGGAAAAAGTAAGTACACCCTTGGCTCTAATAGGTGGTATTGCCCCCTTTGGCAGAAACAACCTCAAGTAGGCGTTTCTTATAACTGTCTACCAGTCTCTGACATCGACTGGGAGAAATTTTTGCCCACTCCTCCATGCAGAATTATTTCAGCTGTGCAAAGTTTGAGGGGTTTCTTGCATGCACAGCTCGTTTCAAACCCCCCCACAACACCTCGATGGGATTTAGATCCGGGCTTTGACTTGGCTATTCCAGAACCCTCCATTTCTTTTTTTCAGCCATTCCTTGGTGGATTTACTGGTATGTTTAGGGTCATTGTCATGTTGCAAGGTCCACCTTCGGTTGAGCTTCACCTTTACAACAGATGGCCTCACATTATCCTCAAGCACCCTCTGGTACAATGAAGAATTCATAGTGGATTCTGTGATGGTGAGCTGCCCAGGCCCTGATGCAGCAAAGCTGCCCCAAACCCTAATATTTCCACCACCATGCTTTACATTTGGTATCAGGTTCTTGTGGTCAAATGCTGTCTTAGGTTTTCGCCAAACATGTCTTCTGGTACTGTGGCCAAATAGCTCGACCTTTGACTCATCTGTCCAGAGCACATTGTTCCAGAAGTGCTGGTCTTTGCCTAGGTGTTCATTGGCAAACTTTAGTCTTGCCCTGATGTTCTTTCTGGACAGCAAAGGTTTCCTCCTGGCACACCTCCCATGTAGATCAAATTTGTGCAGCCTCTTTCTAATGGTAGACCCGTGCACTTTGACATCAACAGTGGCAAGAGCTACCTGTTGGTTCTGTGATGACATTCTGGGGTTCTTAGAGACTTCTTTCAGCATCTTGCGGTCTGCTCTCGGGCTGAACCTGCTGGGGGCGGCCTGGCCTGAACAAGTTGACAGTTGTTTGGAATCTTCTCCACTTGTGGATGATCTTCCGGACAGTCGAATGATTGAATTGAAATTGTTTGGAGATCTTTTTAAATCCCTTCCCAGACCCGTATGCATCTATAACCTTCTTTCTGAAGGCCTCAGAGAGCTCTTTTGATCTAGGCATGGTGATGCCGCACACTTCAACAACAAAGAGCAAACCAAACTAAATGTCTGATGTTTAAATAAGACAGGTTCCTCCAAGATCCTCGCTAACGATGTTCTAATCATTTGCACCTGAGCTGGTACACCTGATTCTAATTTTAGGTATTTGAGGTAGTGATAAATGTAGGGGTGTACTTACTTTTTCCACATGCGAAATTTGCATTTATGTTTATTTAAATTATACAATGGACTACAAAATGTAAATGTTTCATGATATTTGTTATATTATATCACCTTTATCTATCAATATTGTTGAAATGAAGATAAAATAGCTGTATGTTGAAATATGTTGAAAAAGTCAAAACTTTACATGGGGTGTACTTACTTTTTCACGTGACTGCATACATACATACACACACACACACACACACACACACACACACACACACACACACACACACACACACACACACACACACACACCAACTGTAGAAATACCACAACTAATTCGACTACATAATCATAAATGCACAAAAGCACTAATCAGCAGAACAAACAAATCTTAAAAAAAAAAAAAAAATCAGCTCCACTGAAAGAAATGAACATAGTGAATTTTGCAGCAGCACTATTCATTCAGGAAAATGTTCCATCGAAACACCACAAGAACAGAACAGGTTCCACAAATTAAAAAAAAAACAAAAAAAACAAGCGCCACCATGGAAGCAACGACTCAAGATACTGAGGGAGATCCTCAGAAAGGAGACATGACAAATACAGCAATTCCAAAGAGGAAATCAAAGCCCGAAACTAAGGAGGAGAATCCAGAAAATAAAATACAAATTAAAATTGAAGACAAAGACAGAGAGGTAATGGTTGCTGAAAACAAACTGAAAATCAAAATGATAGCTAGGAAATTAAAAACTACGGCGAGCCTTCCATGAGGAGAAAACAAGGCCAGATGTTTGAAAACAACCCGAAAGGATTCTACCATAAACTAGAGAAAGGAGGCACAACGTGTCATCTCATCCTCTCCTGAAAAAGATGAACTGGAGCGATTCTGGAAAAGGCTTCATGAAAATTGAAAAGAACAAAATAAGGAAGAGTAATGGATCCGAAACCTGGAAGAGAAAAAGCAACATCTTGAGGAAATATCCAAGTAATAATTGATGCAGAAAAAAACTAAAGGGCACTCGGTAGAGCGCATACATCTGCCAATCTGAACAGTTGATGTATCCCACTGATAGGCCGGATCAGGATTCGAACCTAAACCAAAACCTAATCCGCTTGTTCTTATCACCTATCCAACTCGTCCACCTAGTTTAGTCATAACTCGTCCATAACTTTTTTAAATACCATGTTATATATCGCTTTTCGCCATATCTCTCAATGGTGAAGAATCGCTTAAAAATTAAATAATTGTCGTATCCGAATCCATATTCAGATCTTCACTAAAATCGAATCGCTTTCTCCTTGTCACATACACAACCTTTCCACCAAGTTTCATCCAAATCCGTCCATAAGGTTTGGAGATATCCTGCTATATGTCGGTTTTAGCCCAATCACTCAATGGTGAAGAATCACTTACAAATTCTAGTATAGTCCGGCAGCTAAGCTAAATATAGCATAACAATTGTGCATTTTGTGAGGAAAGCACCAAATTTGGCACACTAGTAGACTATCATATTATGAAAAGATCTGGATATTGGGCCATCTCAGATTCAGAGATTTGATTTTTGCAGATTTGCAAGCTGAGATTGCAACGCCAGGGACGGCCGACTCCTTCCTGCGAGCTGTCCACGTCACCCGCACAAGAAGAGCTCATCAAATCACTGCAGCGGCACTGCACATCCTGCAACACCGTGCGTATGAACGCCACTGTATGACATATGCTGATGATGCAGAAGACCTGCCTGAGTTCGAAGACTGGTGTCACCAGAGAGGAGAAGACATTCCCAACTTTCAGTACTGGGCAACTGTGCTGGAACTAGAGATGTGGTACTGGTCTACGCGCGTTCTCTGCGGCAGGCTTCATTCACGATGTACCTTGATGCCCTGACGGAACTGCTCCCATGGTTCCATGCCTTAGACCACACACACTATGCCAGGTGGGTCCCTGTTCACCTGAGGGACATGGTTGCACTCCCAATGAAGCACCCAGATGTAGCCAGAGAATTCAGGGCTGGCAACTTCACTGTACAGAAGACGAAGAAGGTGTTCTCTTCGATCCCAATCGAATCGAAATCTTGCAAAAATCAAATCTCTGAATCTGAGATGGCCCAATATCCAGATCTTTTCATAATATGATAGTTTACTAGTGTGCTAAATTTGGTGCTTTCCTCACAAAATGCACAATTGTTATGCTAAGTTGCCCCACTAGTAGCCGGATCCGAATTTGGATCTTCACCAAAATCTAATCATTTCATCCTTCTCACTGTTACGTGGTCCCCTCGGTGACTACCTGGTCTCGGTGACCCCCGGACCGTGAGAGGAACTTCGCCAGAAAGTAGTATTATATATGCGCTTTCGCAACGCAATCCCTATGAATTCCACCCAAGAGAAAACTGATGTTCAATGATATATTTCAAGGGTAATGATACCATACAATTTCAATGATACAATCAAGGATATATTCCCCGAGCAATCCACCATCCACAATTCACACTCAACAATCAATCAATCCCCTAGATGATTAAGATGGCCATCTTACATACGTGTGTCCCCTTTTGTACTCACGACCCCCTTTGGTCTCTGTCCCTCACAATGTCTCTGGGCCCCTCCTGACCAAGATGATGGTCTGCTTCGCCGCTCTCGGGCGGTTGAACGAACCCCGGGTGGACGTTTTCCCACCGGGCATGTATCGTACCGGGAACCAAGGTTGCAGCCCCCTCTTGGCCACGCGAAGCGGGTACTGTACAGCAGGCAAAAGCCACACGCCGTTTGCAACGCGGGTTAGGCCCCAACGTGCGACCCGTACGCGTCTTTGTAGACGGTGCCGCGAACGGTGCCAGACGCTGGGTCGGTGCACGGCCACACGGTAGCTTGACGTGTCCACCGGGCAGGTATCCGTCCCGGTAACTCCTCTCGCCAGACTGGCTCGGGAACGCCGCTTTTCCACATGGCTCAATATCGGTCCCACCTCTCGTCGGAGCGGGGCGAGGAAGAAGAATCCTCGTCGCTTCTCTCCCTCGTGTCTTTTTTCTTCCGTTTCCGGTCTCTTTTCCAGAAGGGCTCCTGACCCTCCAACCACAACAACCCTTAATCGACTACACATTGATAAGCAAAGACCTGAATAGGAATTCACATACATTCCCATAAATATGTAACACTCACATACACTACCTCTCTGCCAAACAGGTTTTTGAGATATTTTGTTGACATACAGACAAACAAACAGACAGGGGTGAAAACATAACCTCCATCCACCTTTGGTGGCGGAGGTAATAAGACAAGAACTGGCAAAGATGGCAAAGTTCAAAAACCCTGGCCCAGATGGGATCCCAAACTGCTGGTTAAAGCAATTTGATGCTCTCCACGTTCACTACGCTCGAGCATTCAATTAACTTGTACAAGGGGATCAGGAAATGGATGAATGGCTCATAGAAGGTAACGCCTTTCTCCTCTCCTGTTTTGCCTGGCTCTGGATCCACTAAGTAACCTCATTAATGAGCAATTGATGAGATACACCCTAACATCCATTAAAGGAATGTCAAAAGAAACAGGAAGGGTGACACATCTACTGTATATGGATGGTTTAAAACTCTTTGCACTGAACGACCAAAAATTGGCAGAACAACTGAAATTAGTGAAATGGTTCTCCGACAACAATCAATAGAATTTGGCCGAGATACGTGTGCCAATTGCACATTCGTGCAAGGTAGATAAAAACGGACAACATAAAAATCGACCTTGATACAACAATACAGGAGGTAGACGACAAAGCATCTTCAAAGGCTTTGGAGTAGAAGAGGGCCACCAAATTTGTCATTAAAAATGCGCAAAACAATTACCAAAGAATACCTGCATAGAATGAGGCTGATAGTGAAAACATATCTCACCCCAAGAAACAAAATCAAAGCCACAAACCAACTAGCAGTACTAGTGTTCCAGTACAGCTGCAGAATAGTAAACTGGCCACAAGTGGATTTTAAAAAACTATATATAAAAACAAGGAAACTCCTCACTATACACAAAATGTTCTAATAAAAAAAAAAAATGTGCATTTCAAGAATGTACCTACCGAGGAAAGAAGGAGGTGGCAGCCTGATTGAACTCAATAAAGTGCACAGAGCGCCGACTGTAGGATTAGCAGAGTACATGAAAAGTTAAACAGACAACCGAATACAATTTGTGCACAAGCATGAACACAACAAACCAGAAAAGGTATCACTCACCCTGCAAAAAACGTCCAAAAACAGGTGTCAATAGAAGATGTTATGCACCAAACCGAAACAGCAATGAATACAACCCCAACGATTACAAAAAAGACAAAAGAAAAACACAAGATTAAATACCAGCAGATATATAGTGACAACTGGGAAAAAGACAAAAGAGCTGGGAAATATAAAAAAAGGAGTTGGACAGATTGGGGATAGACAAATAAGGATCACTGGAATGGCTAAGAAGAAGTCAGCTCAACTGGGACGGAGAATGAATCATACTATTGATGCCAAAGATCAAGGACACTACACAAATGGCTTTAAGAAGATGACAGGACTGAGTCAATCGGACAAGTGTATGTTCTACAAGGTAGAAACAGAAAGCAGGAGTCACCTCCTATCAGGATGTAAAAAACTCATGTCAGAACAACTGTACACCCAAAGACACAACAAGGTATGTGGAGTAATCCACTGGCACAACTGCAGAAATTTCAATATCCCAGTTCCACAAAACTCATGGAAACATGAACCAAAAGCCATCATTGAAAACAAGTACATAATGCTCACGTATGACCTCATGATCCCACCCAGCACTAACATAGAAAACAAAGCATTGCGGCCGGACATAGTTCTCAGGAACAAAAAGAAAAAGACAGCATTTATTTGCCCCGAACATGGCAGTTTCCTGGGGTTTCTGCGCATGCGCACCAAACATTTTCAGGCAGATTGCGTCATTTTGAAAGTGCTGTATTAGCAACTCATTCAGGGTGACGTCAATAATTTCCTACTCATCATGAAAGGCACCGTGGAATTTTTTTAACGTCCACCTGCAAATACTAGCAGATCGGACAGCAGGCCTAATGGTCATCCGAGGGACGTCCTGCCTGCAAATTAATTGGACAGTTTATCGTCAGGAAAGGTAAGGTATATATTATACCTCTATACAATCCTATTGGATGATGAAATAGATAATACGAGTATTAATTAATATTTGCCTGAGGATAATTAACTTGAAGGTATAAATATGAGTTTGATTATTTGATGTAATCTGATTAACTCGATGAAATATCTTTGATTATCACAGTCACACCCATGTAACTTAAATACATTTGGTGATGAGCAATTTATATTACATAGTAACAAAGAGATATACCAGATTACAGGAGGAAATGAAGATCCAGAGGTGGATTAAGTATAGGGTATGAACAAAGGCTCAGGAGAGAATAGGTTGGCAGAGGAATTCATCCAGAGCTGCAGTCCACAGGAGGCAGTGAGAGCTGAAAAGAGCTGGATCAAGGCCAGAGAAAAGATCTGTTAGAAAAATTAATCTGAAACTGCTGTTAGAAACTTGTAAACACAAGTCATCTGGGATGAGAACGACTTTGCTGTCACGTGGTCACTTTTCAAAATGTTTAAAAAAAAAAAAAAAAGAGGAGGATTCTTTTTGGGCAGATTGTCATCGTTTCGACAACTTGAAGCTGATATTTGCAAAAGGATAGTCATCTGCCTTTAGTTGTCGACTAAAATAAACAAAACTCCATGGCTTATCAGATTGAATATGATCGCATAATATCTCAGAATGTCAAGTACACTACTCACAATAAGTTAGGGATATTGGCAGGCTCTTCGGTGTGGTTGATTTTGTGTATTAATTATGTTGAAAAAAGTTGTTGGTCCTAATTCTATGGTTATTAATGAGTGTGAAAAAACACAGCATTCTTGATTTCAATACCATAACCCTAACCCCTATAAAAACAATAAACTCACTCCCACAATATCCCGAACTTATTGTGAGTAGTGTACTGTGAAACTTAGATGAGGCTGTGAAAGGACTTGTGTTGAATGACTGATGAATTCCAAGAGCGATCAATTGGGCGCATATTTCTCTGAATTTGTGTTCCATGCAATGCGGGACTTCAAAAATGACGTATGAATGCTAACGAGGCCTTTTGCACATGTCTGTGTCATGTGTATGTGTGTGCATGTGTGTATATGTATGTGTGTGTGT